>NC_054467.1:106573558-106913201 GCF_017639515.1 Carcharodon carcharias | reverse complement strand
ATCAGGGTGCATTGCCACTGGATTTATATATATCTGATTATATATTGGAATGTTTTGCCTCTTTTATATAAAGGCGCTGTGGTAAGACAGCCAAAAAATGCAATATGGAATGAAACTTAAGTCCATTAATCATGGGTATTTAAATTGTCTTTGCTCATATTTTCATTTCAATCTAAACCAACATAGGTTTGGCCAACATTTACTTTTCAAATTATATAGCTTGCTTTTCTCAAAAAAAGGCTTTTATATCAAACACCTAATTTATTAGCCTGGGTGAGAACCACTTTCAGGACTGGCATGAATGCAGAGATTTCACTGAAGTTACTGGTGCTCACTATGTGCGTGTGGATGCTTAATCCCTCACTGTAGTTCCGAGTTTCGATGCTCCTTGCTATGTTGTGTAAACCGCCAACTATGGCTGGTGAGAGCTGCAAGAAATGAAGGAAAGTGTTAATATCAAGAACATAATTCCTTGACTGCAACACACTAGTGATGTGGCTTTTTGGTACCATTCACTCTATTGTTAATGGTCTTGAGGTGACCTCTAAAGAAATTTTTTTCCCGGACATTGCCTCAGAATTGTCAACATAAGAAATTAAGAGATTTTTGATCAAAAACAGAAACAGTGATCACCAACAAATGAAGCTGTGTTTATTGTTAAGTGTCATGAATGCTGAACTTTACAAGATGATTATGTTTTAAAAATGTCTCCTTTAACTTAAGATAAGGCAGAACATTCTGAAGTATGGGGGTGGGGGGGAAGAAGGATGAATTCTTGATAAATACCTCAGTTTGGAGAAATGCCTGTGTGATCCAGTTGCCATGGGGATAGAAACTCAAATTAACACTTTTCACAGTATCCCACAGAAAAAAGACAGCTGCTTTTTGAGATGCAGGAACAAAGAAGCTACTAATATGGAAAAGCAGGGAGAACTGTTTTGAATTAACGATCAAGAAGGGTGCTTTTAAGAGTGCAGTTCCTGTACAGAAGGGAACAGAATAGATGGAGCAATTGAAGATTTAAGGATCGGGTGTACGTTGCTAGGGACAATCGTATCTGGGAAAACTTAGGTGGAGTGGAAAAATTGTCAATTGGAAGTTTCAACCTGGCATGGCAGGGAGAGGCAACCTTCCTTTGGAGAGCTGGGAGTGGTTCTGGGACAGGTCCATTAATGCTACATATCTGCCAGAGTTGTGATGTAAGGCAAAAGGGTTCCGTAAGGCATACTTTGGTTGCATTAGTTAGTTTATATGAAAGCACCTTTTCTTTAGTTTGATGTATTAGTTACCTGTTAACTACCGTTTGATCTATATTGATTTTGGTTTGCATGTTATAGTAAAAGTCTTAAAAAGTGAAAGCCTGTCTTTCGATTCTTTCTGTTGGTTGTTGGGAAATTCATCTCTTTTAAAAGCTTATTGGTCTCTACAGGGAGTGTAACATAAGAATGTAATACAACAAAATATTTTGCAGTTTCAAACTTAAATAAATGAGTATCACACCAAATTAGTTAAAGATCTGGCCTACTGACTTTTGGAAAACTCTTCATGCTCAAAGCACAGCTCCAAATAGAGTCAACAATAAGATAAACGGGGAGCATTTGTGGTGGGGATTGTGTGCTCTCTTAACTGAAGAAGATAGCACAAGTGCACAGAGAGACGAAGGAGGAAGGGATTGAAAGGCAAGTTAAGGAAATAGAAAAATTGCATGACAAATGAACTCATTATGCTAAGGAATAGTTTTTCATATTCTAACGTGATAAACAGTGGCAGGGAAAATACAAATCACCCCATGATATAGGGGATTTGTGGCTTTAAGTCTCATGTTTTTCTAATGCTTTTTTCTTTGCTGATATTAATCACTAAGTTCCTCACTCTTATTAGCCTTTTGGTTACCCTCTATTTCTGGTATGTAATTCGTACCTTCAACTGTGGAGATAGACAAAATATTTATTCAACATCTTTCCCATTTCCTCATTGTCCATAAGTTTCCCGTCCTTGCTTCTAAGGGACCAATATTTACTTTAGTTTGTAGTCTCCTTTTTGTACATTTGTAAAAATTCTTACAATCTGTTTTTATATTTCTGGCTAGTTTACTCATGTTCAATTTTTTCCATTGTCAACAACTTTTTGGTCACCCCTTGCTGGTTTCTAAAACTCTCTCAATTCTCAGGCTCACTATTCTTCACAACAATATAAGGTTCTTTTAATCTAATCCCATCCTTAACTTCTCTAGCAAGCCTCAGATGGATCTTTCTTGCTGAATTTTTTTTAAATTAGAAGTTACATCTGTTGAATAATTTCTTTAAATGTTTCCCACTGCTTATTTACTTCCACACCTTTAATCTATTTACTCAATCAACCACAGCCTGGTCTCACCTTATATCTATATAACTGTTTTCTTAAATATAAGATTCTAGTCTGTCCTTTCCTGCCCCACACTGCTTGTTTTTACCCAAATTGCTACACTGCTTTACTGCCTCAACTTTTCTCTTCAGATTCCTAAATTTCACTTCACCTGGTCCCCACCACCCACCCCTACCACCCTTGGCACCCTCTCCCGAGTTTTAATTTAAAGTTCCATCCACGGCCCTAGGTATACAATTGCCAGGATGGTGACATCAGCCTTGTATAAGTGACTCTCATCCCAACAGAACAACTCCCTCTTTTTTCAGTACTGCTCTCAATGTCTCCTGAATTGAAACCCATTCTTCCCACACCACTCTTTGAGGCACACATTTAATACTCTAATCTTCTTGACCCCATGCCAATTTGCTTGGTTAGTAGTCCAGAGATTATTACCCTTGAGGTTCTGCTTATCAATTTAGAACTCAGTTCCTCAAATTCCTTTCAATGAAACTCATTCTTAGTTCTACCCATGTCGTTGTTTCCTATGTGCACTACAGCAATTGGATCCTCTTCCTCCACTGCAAGTTCTTCTCCAGCGAGATGTCTTTAATCTTGGTGCCAAGCAGGCAACACAACCTTCAGAACTCCTAGTCACAGCTAGAGAACAGTATTTATACCCCTGACTATACTGTCACTATCATATTCCTTTTTGCTCCTCCAACTTGACTGGTTTCCTGCACAATGGTGCTATGGTCAGTTTGCCCTTTTGCCTGCAGTCCTTGTACTCAGCCACACAGGTAGCAAGTACCTTGTACCTGTTGATCAAATTCAAGGGCTGAGGCTCCTCGATCACTATGTCTAGATCCAAATACCTACCTGATTCATAGTCACACCCTCCTGTCCCCGACCATTGACCAAATCTAATATTCTACCTAACCCTAGGGGTGTAACTGCCTCCTGAAACAAAACGTTGAGATAACCTTCCCCCTCCCCAATTCCTAGCAATGTCTGCAGCCTGAACTCCAGTTCAGCAATTCAGAGCCAAAATTATTAAAGCTGCAGACACTTAGGGCAGATAGTTAGGAAAAATTCAGTGCTCAGATTACACTGTGCTCTACCTTTACTTCCTAGGTTCATAAAAGGTGCCTGAGGATGCTGCTGGTTGGTCAAGTGCCTTGTCAATTGGCATCACTTATCAGAAATTGAGATGTGGACTGTGCACCATTTTGTGAGCTTCCATGCTGGAATTTTGAGCTTAGAAAGTTACCTCTATGAAGAAAGTAACTAGCAGAGGATGGCTTTCGCCTATGGAACTGTATTCATACATGTCATTGTTTGCAGAAGAGGGGAATTTTAAAAATATTGGGAAGGCGTTTTTCTTTATTCATTCTTTGCCCTCGAGAAGGTGGTAGTGAACTGCCTTCTTGAACTGCTGCAGTCCTTGTGGTGTAGGTACACCCACTGTGCTGTGAGGGAGGGAGTTCCAAGATTTTGACCCAGCGACAGTGAAGGAACGACAATATATGTCCAAGCCAGGATGGTGAGTGACTTGGACGGGAACTTCCAGGTGGTGGTGTTCCCATCTATCTGCTGCCCTTGTCCTTCTAGATGGTAGTAGTTGTGGGTTTGGAAGGTGCTTTCGAAGGAGCCTTGGTGAATTCTTGCAGCGCATCTTGTAGATGGTATATACTGCTGCTACTGTGCATCAGTGGTGGAGGGAGTGAATGTTTGTGGATGTGGCGCCAATCAAGTGGGCTGCTTTGTCCTGGATGGTGTCAAGCTTCTTGAGTGTTGTGGGAGTTACACTCATCCAGACCAGTGGGGAGTATTCCATCACACTCCTGGCTTGTGCCTTGTAGATGGTGGTCAGGCTTTGGGGAGTCAGGAGGTGAGTTACTTGTCACACTATTCCTAGCCTCTATTCTGTAGTATTTGTATGGCTAGTCCAGTTCAGTTTCTGGTCAATGGTAACCCCCAGGATTCAGTGATGGTAATGCCACTGAATGTCAAGGGGCGTTGGTTGGATTCTCTCTTGTTGGAGATGGTCATTGCCTGGGATGGTGGGGAAATGCAATTGGCATGGAAATCAGGAAATATATTCTTACCTTTTCAGATAATTTATTTGTTTCTGCTAGGGGAGGGAGTAAAAAAAAGAACCTGTGTCTATTGTGGGGTTATGCCAGCTGTGTGAAACCCATACTGCAGGAAATGAGGGGCCCAGCATGTTGCAAAGTGCAATATAAAAGGCAAGTGGTTCATTATACATTACTCACCGCCTGGTCCCGTAGCTTATCATACAGAGACTCCAGTCGCTTGTTTGCATCATCCAGCTTCCTCTTGGTTTGCTGAACAAACAATGTTTTATGATCTAGTTAGCAACTGAATAGCAGCAGAGAAATCAAAATAAAATAAGTATATTATAATGTTCTTACAGTCACAATTGTGCTTTTCTTGCTTACTAATTTCAAGTTTCCATCTGCTTTTCTCTCTGACTTACTCTGAAAGGGATATAGTTTTGAGAGTTGCAGCACCCTTTATGGACCACCCTCTGAGTTTCCATTCTTAGTGTTTGAATCTGCTAGCAGCATTCCACTATGGGCACTATCATAACAGAGTCCAAGCTTATCATTTACATCAGGTGCACTTTGCAATGGAGAGATGATTACTGGATGCTGGGAACCCTGGGCAACTCCTCCCTTTCCCAGCCAGAAATAATGAGAACAGCTGGAGTATAAATATCACATTCCAGCTGAAATCAACAAACAGCTCATGGCAGGAATCAAACCAAGCTGTATAAATCAATGTCGCACCGTATAACGCATTTGGTTCCTCAGGCACCAAAGTTATTTTCACGATGCAGTTTAAATATGGGCTCATGTACTTTCAAACTTTGAAGCCATGTCTCACAACTTTGGCACTGGAGCTGCTCTGCACGTTACTGAACAACTCCTAAGAAATGTCTATCAGATAGTCTTAAAGAGCAATCAGCCTACAAACAGGTGGTACAGTTAACAAGGTCAATAACACAACCTATTATCTACCCATACAAATGTAAATGAAATCAACTGTGTATAGCACATACAGGATCAGTAGCTGCAGTCATGCATCGCTGAATCAATCCTTCAAATGTGATCTTCAGAATGGCATGCTCTTCTGGAATGGGTTTCTTGGCAATTTTCTCAGTGGTTATTGGTTGTACTGGCTGAGCAAATAAAATAAGAGTCAAGAGTCATTATGGCACAGGAGCCCATCAAGTCCATGCTGGCTCTCTGTAGAGCAATCCAGTCCTTTTTTTTCTTTTCTTTTCTTACGATGTAGAAGGAGGCCATGAGGCCCATCGTGTCCGCACCAGCTCTCTGAGCATTTTAACTTAGTGGCAATTTCCTGCCTTTTCCCTGCAACCCTGCATATTGTTTCTATTTGAATAATCATCCAATGCCCTCTTGAATGCCTCAATTGAACCTGCCTCCTCCCTAACTGCTCACTGTGTGAAAAAGTTTTTCTCATCTCTCATTTGCTTCTTTTGCAAAACACTTTAAAACTGTGCCTTCTGGTTCTCAATCTGTTTACAAGCGGGAACAGTTTCTCCCTTTCTACTTTGTCCACTCCCCTCATTATTTCGAAAACTTCTATCAAGTCTCCTCTTAGCCTTCTCCTCTCCAAGGAAAACAGTCCCAACTTCTCCAATCTTTTCTCATAACTGAAGTGTCTCATCCCAGGAACCATTCTCGTAAACCTCTTCTGCACTCTCTCCAATGTGTTCACATCCTTCCCATAGTGTGGCGCCCAGAACTGTACACAATACTCCAGCTGAGTTCTAACCAGTGTCTCTTATAAGTTCATCATAACCTTCCTGCCCTTGTACTCTATTAATGAAGCACAGGAAACTGTATGCTTTAGAAACACCTCTCTATACTTGGCCTGCCATCTTTAATGACTTACATAAAAATACACCTAGGTCTCTCTGCTCCTGCACACCCTTTGGAATAGTATTCTTTATTTTATACTGTCTCTCTACATTCTTTGTACCAAAGTGTATCGCCTCACACTTCTCTGCATTGGACTTCATCTGCCACCTATCTGCCCACATTGACAATTTTGAAATTCCACACTGTCCTCCTCACAGTTTACAATTCTCCCAAGTTTTGTGTCATCCGCAAACTTTGAAATAGTCCCCTGCACACCAAGATCTAGATCATTTATATATATCAGGAACAGCAAGGGTTCCTGGGGAACTCCACAACAAACCTTCTTCCAGCCCAAAAAATACCCATTAACCATTACTCTCTATTTCATATCCCTCAGCCAATTTTGTAATTCTGTTGCTACTGCCCCTCTTATTTCATGGCCTATAACTTTCCTCACAAATCTGTTGTGTGGCACTGTATCAAATGCCTTTTGTAAGTCCATATACACCACATCAACAGCCTTGCCTTTATCAACCATTTCTGTTACCTCTTCAAAAAACTCCAGCATATTAGTTGGACACAATTTTCCTTTAACAAATCCACGCTGACTCTTCCGAATCAATCCAAATTTTCCCAAGTGGCTATTAATTCTATCCTGAATAATTGTTTCTAGAAGTTTTCCCACCACTGAAGTTAAACTGACTGGTCTGTAATTGCAGGGCAGATCTTTGCAACCTTTTCTGAACAAGGGCGTAATGTCTGCAATTCTCCAATCCTCTGGCATCTCCTCCAAATCTAGGGAATATTGAAAGATTATTGCCCGTGCCTCTGCAATTTCCACTCTCACTCCCTTCAATATTCTTGGATGCATTTCATCCGGTCCCAGGGCCTTATCAAATTTAAGTACCAACAGCTTATTCAAAATCTCCCCCTTATCAATTTTAAATCTTCCAAGTTACTGAGTTTCCTCCTCTGTCACCCTGGCCTGGACAGCATCTACCTCATAGGTAAAGACAGATGCAAAGTATTAATTTAACACCTCAGCCATGCCTTTTGCGTCTGTGCAAATTCCCTTTTTGGTCCCTAATCGGCCCAAGACCTCCTTTTACCACCGTTTTACTATTGATGCGCTTATAGAATACTTTGGGATTTCCTTTTATGTTAGTTGCCAGTCTTTTTTCATAATCTCCCTTTGCTTCTTGTGTTTGCTTTTTCAGTCTGACTTTTGCAGTCAACCCAATTCCCCCACTCTATCCCCATAGCCCAGCATGTTTATTTTATCTCAAATGCCTATCAGTTTTTTTCTGAAATCATTCGTCGTCTCTGTTTCTAGCACCCTCGTAGGCAGCGAGTTCCTGGTTATTACTGTGTAAAAACAATTCTTCCTCACATCCCCCCCGTATCTCTTGCCCAAAGCCTTAAATCTATGTCCCCTATTCCTTGTACCATCAGCTAATGGGAAGAGCTTTCCTTTATCTATTTAAATTCTCATAATCTTGTAAACCTCTATCAGATCTTCCCTCAACATCCTTTGCTCAATGGAGAACAACCCCAGCCTCTCCAACCTAACCTTGTTAGCTAAATTTTCTCATCCCTGGAACCATTCTGGTAAATTTTTCTCAAGGACCCTCATATCGTTCCTGAAGTATGATGACCAGAAAGGGACACAATACTTTAATTGTGGCCTAACCAGAGCTTCATAAAGGTTCAGCTTTAATCCCCTGCTTTTGTACTCAATACCTCTATTTCATAAAACCCAAGATCCCATATGTTTTGCTAGCTATTCTCTTAGTATGTCCTGCCCCTTTCAAAAATCTATGCACATGAACTCTCATGAACCCTCTGCCCACTAATAAGAACTCTGCTATTAAGTAAATATTGCCTCTCCCTATCCCTTCTACCAAAATGCTCATCAGATATATGCAGCACCAACCTTAGTTTTACCAATATACATCTCAAAATTTGCATATACAGTAGTAACATTGACAATCAATAGGCGTTGAGGGCTGCTCCCTCCAGCAATTAAGCTCGATTGTTGCAGGTGGGGCAAGTTATTACTGTGTTTCCTACATAGACAACTGTGTAGGAGAAGGCGCCACAAAAAGACACCTGCCAAAGCCAGCAGCTTATACTGAGAGGAGTGTGGAATTGAAGTGGGGTAGCAAAATTGCGAGAAAAAAATTAATGCAGTATACAAAGCAAAAAGTACATGGGAGGTGCTCACCCTATCCCAAAATAAATCACCTTAATATCCGTAAAACACTTATAGAGTAACCGGACAGATTTCTGCCAGCAGGTGGATTTTCTGTAGTAGAATAATACAGTTAAAAATGATATTTTCTTTGATCTTTAATCAACTTTGCCAATATTTGTAAACTAAACTCTCATTAAATTAGGAGAACAGGGCAAAGGACCATTCCACAGTTCTAACACCAATACATTGTTCCAGACTTGTACCCCCTCTATTATCTCCATTCATGCAGCCAAAATCCTTGAAGATTTGAATTGGTGCCTTTCTATTTTGTGCCTTTCTGGACCATTCTTTGGTTTCTTTATTTGAAACATTCAGCCATCTTATGTACAAAGTAATGTGAACTTGGGACTGAATCTAAGTAGGAAGCAACATTTGAAAGAAGCAAATTTGGTTAATTCAAAGGAAACTAAAATCAAATGGTGTGATGGAGTCTTTGCAACTGTATACGAATCAAGCATATTGCTTACATCATATTTTCCCACCCTTGATCAAATTTGTGATAAGTTAATCTCATTTAATCTGAGCCAAGTTTTCATAGGAATATAGAACTTAGGAGTAGGCCATTCAGCCCTTCAAGCCTACTCTGTTATTCAATAATTGTGGCTGATCTCGTGTGGTCTCAACTCTGCTTTCCTCCCTGTCCCCTATAACCCTCAGCTCCCATGTCGATCAAAAGTCTATCAAACTCAGCCTTAAATAAATTGAATGACCCAGCCTCCGCTGCTTTCTGGGGAAGAGAATTCCACAGACTAATGACCCTCAGAGAAAAAAAGTTCTCACCTCAGTCTTTTCCATGTATGTGATACATGAACAGATTTAAAGCCAAAGAAAATCTATACCTGCATGATGTCACCAGTAGGAGCACCAGGAGCTTCCTCCGTGCTATGCTTTGGCATCATTGTCTGTAGTGTGGGCTGCATCCCAGGCTGCAATATTCCTTGATATGGACTTTGAACGCCTGGTTGACTTGGAAGCTGCTGAGGAGTCTGGAATGAACTCTGCAGTGGAGGGTGAGGTTGCTGATGCTGCATTGGAGCCTGAGGGTCTGCAACTGGATTCATTATGGGAGCTGTGATGGGTGCAGGAGGAGTAAAGTTGCCTGGTACCTGCAAAATATAGTAAATTAAAATGATGAATGAGTAGTTATTAAACAAAAAATAATCTGCTTGGATTGTTTAATAAGTCAAAAAACAGCTGAAGTTCTGTAGCACTTATTGGAAATTCACTACTATATGCTTTGAGAGATGATAATTTATCAGTGCAGCAAAACAAATCCTACATCTTCTAGAGGATTCTAAAAATGACATTTACGTATAAATAATCAACATTAAGCAATGAGTTCATAAAGACCTTTCATCAAATTAAAATAGAAAGTACTGGAAATTTACAGCAAGCCCATCACCATTTGAACATGAGAAGTTCAGGTGGAGAACATTTATCATCAGCTCTGATACCAGGATAGAAGTCTCTTACCTGTCTTATCTCTTTGATAGGAATGAACCTTCTGGTGCAATGCCAGTAAATTTGCTGGTTCAGGGACAGGTCAGCCCGAGTGGAGCCTTATTTTTAGTGCTCACTTCCAAATAGGTCTAAGCGATTAGGGCTGCATTTTACAGGAGAGGGGGCGGACGACCAGAAGGAAAGTTGGCTGGAAGCTGACTCGCTCCATGCAAACCCGCCCCATTGCCCTAAGAAGCTGCAGGCAGGCTAAACTGGCTCACAGTGGGACTTCCCCCGCCCCCACCTCATGGAGGAGGAAGTCCCACCCTCACAAGCTGCTGACCATCAGAGCAGTCCTGGCAGCACCAAGAGCTCAGTGGTGGGCGTTGTCAGGCCAGCAAGCAGTCCCAAGAAGCTGTAATGGATCCTGGAGTGAAGTAAGTCTGGAATATTGGGTAGGGAGGGTTTAGCCAGCTTAGGGAAGAAGGTGGAAGGGGGTTGGGCTTTGGAGAGCAGATGGGTAGGGAGGAAGGGTTTGGGGGGGAACACAATCCTAGGGAGGCTGTCCCAGATATGCAAAGAGAATCCCCTGAAGATAGTAGCCCCCTTCCTTCCCACCCTTTTAAAAACGTTATGCCCATTCCTGCCTGCCCATGCCAACTTTATTATGGCAGGAGCAGCATGTAAGTGGGTTCAGTTGGCTTGTTAAACAAGCTCAGTTGGCCCTTAATTATATATTTACCTATGGTCGGTGGGCTGCTGATTTCAGTGCCTGCCCACCTGCTGAGCTTGAGGGAGGTGGGAAGGTGGTGGACTGGGCACCCACCCTATTTTACATGCTTCATTGCTGCAAACACGCCTGGCAGGGGCACATAAAGTCCAGCCCTTGAGTATGGAAACAACACTACTGGAGTGCGAGATTGATTTATTCTCCAGCTTACTAGCAGTCTTCGATCCAAAGGCAGCCTATGGCTGTATTTCTTGGAGTGGCAGGTGATGCACTAAGATTCCAAACCTTAGAATTGGTGGGGTGCTCGCGTTGTACCACTAGAAGCATAGGCATATCTCCCTAATATTTAGACAACCTTTCATCAGGATTTGGTACAGGGTTGTGGTCAGGTCAAAGCAGTGAATGGAAGTTTCACTCCCACACTATGGAATTTCTACTCTGTTGTCTACTTTCAGCATTTAGTTCTTTTCCCTTTATCTTTAAATAGCAATTTACCATAAACCCATGAAAGAATCTTACAGCATTGCACATTTCCTGACAATTGTACCTGTCATAAATTCCTATGTTCACATTTAAATGGAATTTCCCTAAGAAACTTATCAAGCTGTGGCTTCTCTTTCCCTCAAGTGCGGGCATTGCAGCAACACCTCTGGCAAGGTGTAAATACAGTGACAAGTTTACATAGATAGTGCCATTATAAATGTGGACAAAGAAAATCATAACAGATTACAAAAATAGGAACAGAATGCACAACCCTATGATGGAGATTGAATTGTCCTCATCTAATTACCTCTTGTTGTCTAACTATGCTCAAACTAAAAACTATATATTTCTCGACATGTGCCATGGCAGAATTTTTTTTTATTATTTATTCATTCAGCATTTATTGCCCATCTCTAATTGCCCTTGAGAAGGCGGTGGTGAGCTGTCTCCTTGAACCAATGCAGTCCATGTGTTCTAGGTACACCTACAGTGCTGTTAGATAGGGAGTTCCACAACTTTGACCCACTGACAGTGAAGGAACAGCGGTATATTTCCAAGATGGTGTGTAGCTTGGATGGGAACTTGCAGTTGGTGGTGTTCCCATGCATCTGCTGCCCATGTCCTTCTAGGTGGCAGAGGTCGCAGGTTTGGAAAGTGTTGTTGAAGGAACCTTGGTGAGTTGCTGCAGTGCATCTTGTAGGTGGTACACACTGCTGCCACTGTGTGCCAGTGGTGGAGGGAGTGAATGTTGAAGGTGGTGGATGGGGTGCCAATCAAGTGAGCTGCTTTGTCCTGGAAGGTGTTGAGCTTCTCAAGTGTTGTTAGAATTGCACTCATCAAGGCAAGTGGAGAGTATTCCATCACACTCCTGACTTGTGCCTTATGGATGGTTCACAGGCTGTGGGGAGTCAGGAGGCGAGTTGCTTACCGTAGAATTCCCACCTTCTGACCTGCTCTTGTAGCCACAGTAATTATACAGCTGGCCCAGTTCAGTTTCAGGTTAATGGCAATCCCCAGGATGTTAACAGTGAGGGATGCAGCAAAGGTAATGCTACTGAATGTCAAGGGGCGATGAATTCTCTCTTGTTGGGGATGGTCATTGCCTGGCACTTGTGTGGCACCCAAGCCTGAATATTGTCCAGGTCTTGCTGCATTTGGACACAGATTGCTTCAGTATCTAAATAATAGTTCAGAACAACTAGTTTAAAAAATAATTTAAAATATTTCTTATTTACCACGGTCTTTTTCTTTGGCATCCTACTGAGAGCTGGAGGGTCATTCCAACCATTTTGAGGTCCTGTGAAAAAGATTTTTTTTTAAACTAAGCTACTTGAGCACTGGTAAAGCAAAATTACTTCATCTCTTAAAGCAGCAGGCATCACCATTACTGACCAAGAACTTAAGCAGCCTTTTGTCTGTTTTTAAAAAAAAATTTCTCCCAACCCTCAACACTTATTTAAACAAGAACACTGAAGAGACTGAGCTATTCAGTTGTGGGTCTTCAGCTGCCTCTCCCTCAGGCACAATGATGGTGACATCAGGCTTCAAGCAATTTTTCAGAATTCCACAAAAGGCCAGGACTGATTTTTCAATCAATAGCTTAAATATTAGGACAAAAGAAGCAAAACCAGATTCAAAATGATCATGCACCTGAATCACATGTTGACAAGGTGTCAAAGTTCTATCTTTCACAATAGCAGTTAGCATAAAGTGCAAATACACCTGCTATTTAATAGCATTGCAAGTGTGCAAACTTAAATCAAGCACTGTAAGTGCTAAATACAATGAAGAGTTTCATTTTGCTGTAGTTCTTTAGTCTGACTTCAGATAAAGATATGAGCAATTAACCGCAAACATATAATCAGAATTCCTACATAATGCTATCAAAACATGCACTGAAATCCTTGTTGAGCCAGATTTTCACACATTAGTAAAATAAATGTTGTTCACCTCTGAATTTTGTTTTCATAGAGTCATGGAATAATTTACGGCACAGAAGGAGTTTATTCCTAAGCATCAAATGTATCATCCTAAACACATTCTGTTCCTTTTACATCCTCACTGTGTAAAAGATTCACTCACTTAATAGTCTCCTGTTCAACTCTTCTTTAAGGATCTCAAAGCTGTGGAACTCTACTCTCCTCTCAGCCTTTCCTTCCTCTCACAAGGTTCAAGCTTTGAAAACCCAAGCTTGCCATCACCTACTATTTCTTGATCTCCTATCATCTCCTATCTTTCCAGTAATTGTGGTATGCCCAGCTACAGGCCTAGGCCGTGCACACGATAAAAAATACAAGTGGCACTTCTGGACAAAATCTAGAGATGCACATTTGTCCAACTCACACATTTGTTCAACTCTTGCACTATGACATGAGCTTTTCTGTAACCTTTTCTGTCCTACGATTTGCCGGGCAAGGGTAAGGGATTTTAGTGAAATGACAAAACCACTGGAAATATTAAAAGCTATGGAATTGAATAACTGAGTTTTTGAATACTGAAATATATCAAAGCAACCTCAGCTCATTATTTACATGTCAAAGTGGCCAAACCATGATGATAAATTTCAATGAAAAACTCTTTTTTTCCCCCAGTGGACGCAGCATAAAATTTAATGTGCGCAGCATTTTACCTCACTGAACATTTCTGCCTATAAACAACACAGCAATTAACGCACAAGAATCTGCTCACAGGGATATAAAAATATTACCATAGTTACAGGTCACATGCCTTTGTCAATACAAAGGGCAAGAGTAGCCATCCTGAACTCCACTGGATGAAAACGTTTTATCTGGTGTCAAACACTTCTCTCCCAAAGGAGAAAACTTGTTATTTCACAAATCTTTATTTGAAAATAAAACTGCCCTAATATTTGTAGTAAAAACATTTTCTGGTTATAAAAAGATATCAAAATCAGATAGTTAACAAGTACACCATTCTTTTTCTTGGGTTTAATTCTGTCTAAGGGTCTCCAGAAAGCACACCCTTACACTCATCAATGGAACCTTCTCAATTATTTCCTTACTAGCATTTCATCCTTTCCCATTTGAGAAAATTTTAAAATGTAATCATATTTTGTAATGTTCCTATCAATCCAGATTAGATACAATTCTTCCAGTACTTCAAAAATCCCATGGCCAATAAGCATCAATTCAAGGGAGGGAACAATCTTGCATTTATAATGATACAAATGCAGCCGTCTGCAGAAAGTTTAAGCTAATCACACAGGATGAGTTAAAATTTAACTCAGAGGGAGGCAGAGGAGAGGTAATGACTTGGAAATAAGTACCAGAATTTTGATACCTGGTAAATGGCTTGTTTTTTGATATACTATGGAATTATATGCATCTTCCTGTCAAACAGTACACTTTAAGGATTATCTTTACCTTTATTCATTACTGATTGTGCTAATAACTATTAATCAGAGCCAGAAGCTAGCAGAAAAGAGTGGAAGTCAGCAACATTCATAAGCTGAATTGGCTCTAAGTACCATTACAATAATTTAAAAATCACATACTTGAAAACATTCCATATTTGAAGTGCAATAGTTGGTGCACTTATTTCATTTAAAGCAAAGCCACTCGGGGGTGTTGGGCATCACAATATTAATGCAGTATTATAAATAATCTGTTTCATTGGTTTAATTAAAATTCAGCATTATTAGGATTCCATTTGAATTTAGAAAAATTTATCCTCAAATCAACTGAGGTTTCCAGGGTAATATTTCACTCTCTCTACTTCACCTTCTAAGGAAGTAATTTGGTCCTGAGAATCTATGTCTCCTGTAGACAGAAGCAAAGTAAATTCAGAACAAGAGATGCAGAAAACATGACTTATGTAATTTCTAAATTGTTTTGTAATTTGGTATATGCTAACGTTTAGGGGAAAACAAATCGGAGGATGACTTAATAATGTGCATTGATAAAATAACCAAATCCTCAGAGATCAAAAGAACATCTCTCTTTTCAGTATTTCTTCTCCAAGTTTTTTTTTAACCTTTTATAAAAACAAGCAGGAAACTCCAGTTAGTATTTTAACAAATTTCTCTGTTAATCTGTCAAAAATTCTAAATCCTTTACATTGGCAATCCTTTTGCTACATGAAGTGCATTCTCATCGACATCAAGAGCACAGAGCATATGGCTTCCAATAACTCACCAGTTTGCAAGTTGGTGCTGTTTACACACTAAATTCAGGCTGCAAGGTGACTGTGCAGTGTTTGCACTGAAAAAGCAACCTGAGCCTGGTCAATTGGAACTCCAGTCACTTTGTAGTAAAATAGGAGCCACACCTTTCTAGGTTTGATATGGGCCCAAAAAGATTATTTCTGAAGCAAGTAGGAATGCAGCTAAAGTTAAGAGCTTGAATCTCAAAACCTAAATAGAGCATATGAGAAATCTTAAGCAACTCAAAATAAAAGCTGCTTGTGGTAAGTAATCACCTTTGTTTTTTTAACCAGTGACATAGGAGAATGTAATAGAACTGCAGGACATACACATTTTTCAACCTGGTGTTTATGCCATTTGAAAAGAAAATGCTGTATATTATTTAAAGGACTGTAGTTCTAAAGTCTTGAACATCTAAAAAAATTGGTGAGAAAGAAAAGATTGGTGGACAGCATTGATTTCTCCACACATTCCAAGCTAAGACAGTGAGTGAACTGTGTGTAGAGTTACAGAGTGCCACTGTCTTCCTGCATATCAGTGCACCATTAACTACCTTAAAATATGATCCATAATGAGACTACCAACGCACTGCAGTGCAAATCTGGATTTACTTCACTAGCCTATATCTCATTAAAGACTTCAGGGATCTGTCCCTTAGGTGAATTGACCCCAGCAAATTACTGCACCAAGTGGGATAGCTTAGACTAATGTAACCCATGACATTTTTCTCTATTTGCTGCTGCCCCCCAATTGATAATTTCTAGTGAAAAGTACAGCTCATGGTCATCCCAACGGATGGTATCAATGTCACTCATCAGCTCATTATCAAGTGGAATAATGCAGGAAGATGCTTTCCTGCATTTAAATTTTAAAAATAATTTGTACTAATCTTCAGACTTTTCCCTAAATCAACCATTCTATAACAAATATGGGACAAGATCTCCATTAATGCAATCCATATGTAGCCCAAATTGATTCATGTGCCAAATTTCCCTCCATATCACTGGACAGTCAGGAACTCAATTTGTGCATCCATTGAGCCCATCTACAATGTTATAATTCATTGGAGGAATGTGTTCACTGCTGGAAAGCCCAACATTTATTGCCTATTCCTAATTGCCCTTAAGAAAATGGTGAATTGCCTTTTCGAACCACTGGGTTGGTGTAGGTGCACCAACCCTGTTAGGTAGGGAGCTCCAAGATTTTGACCCAGCAATGATGAAGGACAGTGATATATTTTTGAGTCTGGAATTCTGTTCTTTTGTTCATGTTTGGACCAGGCTGAAATGAGGTCTGGAGCTCAGTGATCCTGTTGGAACCCAAGCTGGGCATTAGTGACTCGGTTATTGCTGTGTAAGTGCTGCTTAATGTAATATTGATGATACTTTGCTGATGACAGAATAGACTGATAGGAAGTAACTGGCTGGACTGAATTTGTCCTGCTATTGGTGGACTTTCAGAAGGCACTTCAAAAGTTTCTGAAAATAGATTGCTGGCTAGACTCAGGTCTACAGAACTGCATAAAGACAACTGGTAGGTATTACATAGAATTACAGCACAGAAACAGGCTACATGGCCCATCTAGTGCTTTTGCGCCAATCAAGCCTCCTCCCACCATCCTTCATGCAGCCCTTTGAACATACCCTTCCGTTCCTTTTTCTCTTGTGTGTTTATTTAGCTTCCTCTTAAAGGCATTTGGCCTCAACTACTTCACATGGTGGCAAGTTCCATACATTCTGAGTAAAGAGGTTTCTCCTGAATTATATATTTAATACCACTGTGCATTTTTAGTTTAGCACAGCTGTGATAGTGGCTTTATATTTTCTACTTACTCAAGGTGATAGTATATTGCCATAGTAGTAGCTATCATAGTAAAAGTGCTATAAAGAAAAAACCATACCAACACTTTGCATATTACTAAATTTGCTTGGCAAGTAAAGCCGTTAAAAGTGAAGGATTGCTGCACTGTTTGAGGTGTCATCTTTCAGATGAGGTGTTAAACTGAGGCCCTCTCTTACCTCTCAAGGGAAAATAAAAGAACATGCAACATTTTGAAGACGAGCAAGGGAGTTTTCCTGGTGTCCTGGCCAATATTTATCCCTCAAGCAACATCGCTGAAACAGGTTATCTGGTTATTTATCTCATCGCTGTATGTGGAGGTTGCTGTGTGCAAGTGGACCACCGCATGAAAGCAGTGACTACACTACTAAAATAGACTATTCTTTCTTTCTTCCTCCAGTAAACATTCAAGGTTAGATTGGGTAGGTGAATGAAGGAAGAGAGAATAAAAACAAGCAGAGAGCTGAGGCAAAAGGGGCAGTTGTGGATTAAAGCCCTTCAGAAATCAGTATCAAGGCCATAGCTCTTGACTTGAAGTTGGAACTAGAAAGGAGTATAACCAAATTTCCAGGAGACATTAAGCTAGGAGATAGATTTTAGAAATTTGTACTCCCGTAATTACTAACCCAACAGTTTTTGTACTTGAATTCAACAAAAGCTTGTACTTATGCAACACCTTTAAATAACAATCCAAGGAGCTTGACAGGAGCATTATAAAACAAGCTACAACACCAAAACAGGAGATATTAGGGCAGCTGACAAAAATCAAAGAAGTAGGTTTTACAGAGTGTCTGAAAGGAGGAAAGCAAGATAGAGAGGCAGAAAGGTTTATGGAGGGAATTCCAGCACTTAGGGCCCAGATAACTGAAGGCATGACGAACAATAATGGAGCACTTGAAAACAGGGATGCTAAATGGCTAAAATTAGAGGAGCACATGAATTTATGATGCGTTCCAAATGCATGGATCGCAAATTCATTAAAAAACTTCAAATAGACATAGATTGAATAAACAATTAGCAGATTGTTATAATAAACTCCATCTGCCAAAGTGCGAGATGGTACATTGCGAATTCAAGGTTGACATAAAGCAGCACATGTTATATATGAAAGTACTATAGTGTGATAGATGAACCAGAGAACTTAGAGGTTGTGAAACACACTTGCAAAAGTGATCAAATAGGCTAATGGAGTGCAGGACTTCACAAGAGGTATAAAATATACCTCTTAGAATAACTCTAGAGGGTTGGTCAGATCTAATTTGGAAAAGCAGCCTCAATGTTTTGGACTGAAGGAAAGTTCAACAATGGTAACTGACCTGAAAAACTTCAATCGTGATGAGGGACTGAATAAACCTGTATTATACGCTCTAGAAATGATAGAGTTAAAGGATTCAAGAAAATAACTTGCATTTTTATAGCACCTTTCACAAGCTCAGGATGTGTCAAAACCTCTTTACAGCCAATTAAGTACTTTTGAGGCGCTATCACTGTTGTAATTCAGCAAAAAATGCAGAAACTAATTTGCAAATAACCAGGTTCCACAAACAGCAATGAAATATATGATCAGCTAATCTGTTTGTGATATTGCTTGAGAGGTAAATATTGGCCTGAACACAAGGTGATCTTCAAATGTTGCCATGGGATCTTCTGTGCCCACCTAAGAGGACAGACACCTAAGAGGGTCTAGGTTTGACACAAAGCAGCGGAAAGGTCACACTTCCTGCAGTGTAACTCTCCCTCATGCTACATTGGAGTGTCCTAGATTCAATTTTCAAGAGTGGGGCTTGAAACCATGACTTCCTGACTCAGGGGTAAGAGTGCTTTCACTAAGCCAAAGTGATCAGATTGGTTTAAAATAATGAAAGAACCTCAACAGTGTAATTTACAACAAGGCACCTTGAGTTTTGAGCAAAGGCTGTTAAATGAAAATCCAGGAAAGCATTTTCACACAAAGGGTTGTGAAAGTGCAGAATGCGTTGGCTTGAAAGCCATAGGTGGCACATCAATTGTGGCATTTACAATGGAGGTGGGTATGTACTTGGGAAGTCAGGGTCTTAAAGGGTATGGAGAAAAATGAGAATCAAGATGAAAAAGGTAGAGCTACCATCGTGTCCAAAAGTGATGGGACAGACTTGATGAGTCAAGCATTCATCCCTTGTTCCAATTAGAAGAAAGTCTGATAAAGAAGCTTATGTTTTCACTATTGAGATGTCATACTCATGCTCAGAAAGATAGAGGTCAGTTGATGGGGTTATAACCTAAGTCCCCCTCCTTGGGGCAGTGGGGAAAACCACAAGGACTGAAAGTCTACATTAATTAACTGAAAACAAAGCGCAGGAGAGACATGCAACGTTTCAATGTTAACATTCTACAATTATATGGTTTGCCATCATGCACACTGCATGTGACCTTAGTTTACTACCTTAAGAAAAGACAGGTATTGTCTCCCTATGAAAGGTTTTGACCAAGAAAAGCATGCATCATTTTTGTCATGTACATATCATGCAAGGATGCAGTTTCACGTAATGCATTTCTGTTTGTGAACAAACATATTATGTCAGCCAAACACTTTTCATGAAGGTGGAGCCTTTTAAAACATCTTTAATTTAAGGGCAATGCTTAGAAAGATGCTTATGAAAGACATGCTTTCTTCTCCTGCATATAAACTATGATGAGGCAGAAACCTAAATTGCCATCAGTCATACAATGTTAAATGCAAAACACAGTCCAAACAAGAAAGCAAAAGCAACATGCCAACAACAACAGACCTGTTCTTTGTGAGGCAGGCAGCTCATTACTTGCAGGTAGTGTACCTGTTGGTCCAGTTGATGGTGGATAGCCGACAGAAGATGTTGGAGCTCCAGGTCCGCCATGCTGGTAGGATGCTCCAGAGAGAGGAAGAAAAGCTGAAGCAGGGCCAGGTGCTGTAGGGGATGTTTGTGGCTGTCCTGGATATGGAGGAGCCACAGAAGGAGGCAAAGAGTGAGAGGGAACAGAAGGCAAATATACAGATGGGTAGGAAGATGGGGGTGGAGGTGCAGTAGGTTGATGAGGTTGATAATAAGTTGGTCCCCCTGCTCCCTGAGGGAACTGCTGTGGTTGGTAAGCTATGGAACAGATTTACAATGTTAGTAAACAAGTAAGAATGATTAAAGAAACATTTATTAAACCTTATAACTTAGCAAAATATTAAACAAAATCAGGAGAACACAAAAACTGCAATAAGGTCCTATCAAAATTATACAATTCTACTGAGGGTTACCATTGAGACAAAATAAGGAGGTGGTGGTCAGAGGGGGTGGGGATCAGCATGGCTTCTCATACTACAATTCATCAGGATTGTAAATCCCCAACATCCTTCTTTCATACCGACTTTCTGACCCTTATTTGGATCGTTTACAGCATAGAAACAGGCCAATTGGCCTAACAGGTATACGCTGGTGCTTATACTTCACACAAGCCTCCTTCCACCTACTTTACCTCAAATTATCAGCACATCCTTCTATTTCTTCTTCCCTCATGAGCTTAACTACTTTCCCTTTAAATTTTTCTAATACTATTACTATTCTGTGTAGTAGTGAGTTCCATATTCTCAGCACTCTGAGTAAAAATGTTACTCTTGAATTACTTAGTGGATTTATTAGTGACCACCTTGCATTTATGGTCCTTCATTTCGGACACCCCAAAAGTGGAAAACTCTTCTATATGACAACCCTATCAAACCCTTTCATAATTTCAAAAGATCTCTACCATTAGCATGTTGCAAAGTATTTAAAAATATAAATTGATTTTCTATGGTGACTAAAGTACCTTTTTTACTATGAAATCAGGACTATGTATTTATCATTAAAAAATATTAAATCCTTTCCTATTTTTGTGTTTTGGTTTAAATGACTTCTTATGCATTGTCACCCCTCCTCCAATCCACCTTTAGCAGTAAATATTTCAGCCATCTTATAATAAACTGACCTTGCTATCTCTCTGCATGCTTTCAAAAGTTTCCTAAACAACTCACTCTTTGATAAATCCTTTGGTCACCCACCCCCACTAGCTCTTCCCTGCCTTTTTGAAGTGCTTGGGGAATTTGCCAAGGACTGGATGTGCTTTAAGTGCAAGTTGTCATTGTTGATGTCTGCAAATCATCCCAAATACTCAAGGTAAATGAATACAGATATGAAGGTAGAATTTCCATGTTGGACTTTATTGTACAATGCACAGAGCTGAACCTTATCACGCTTCTTTTGTTCATTACTGACTAAATGGGACTTTTGCATCGAGGTACAAAATTATGAGGGGTCCAGGTAGGGTAGACAGGAAAGACTGGGTTCCCCTAGCTGAGGGATTAATTACCAGTGGGCATAGATTTAAGGTGATTGGTAGAAGGATTAGAGGGGTCATGAGGAAAAACTCTCTCACCCAGGGAGTGGTGGCATCTGGAGTTCACTGCCCAATTTGGTGGTTGAGGCTGAAATGCTAAACTCATATAAAAGGTATCTGGATTTGCATCTGAAGTTTCGTAACCTGCGAGGCTACGGACCAGGTGCTGGAAAGTGGGATTAAAAATGAGCGGCTAGTTTCTTTCCTCTCTTTTTGGTCAGCACAGACACAATGGGCTGAATGGCCTCTTTCTGCACCGTAACTTTTCTATGGTTCTATGGAATCACAAAGCGACATCACCAAGCAAACGTTCAGTGCTTTTAGATACAGGAATTTTTTTGCATAAGGGGGAAAAACTTATACCATAGAATCATAGAATGGTTACAGAACAGGAGGTGGCCATTCAGCCCATATTATTCATGTTGGCTCTCTGAGAGACCAACTCAACTCGTTCCATTCTCCATAGCCTATTCTCCATAGCCCTGCAGATCTTTTGTCTTGAGGTAATTATCCAATTCCCCTTTGAAAGCCACATTGAACCTGCCTCAACCACACTCTCAGGCAGTGCATTGGAGATCCTAACCACTCGTTGTGTAAAAAAAGGTGTGTCTTCATGTCGCCACTGGTTCTTTTGCCATTCACCCTATATCTGTGCCCTCTAGTTCTCCCCTTCCACCAATGGGAACAATTTCTCTCTAGCTCTGTCCAAACTCATGAGAGGTCTAAACACTTCTATCAAATTTCCTCAACTTCCTTCTCTCAGAATAACCCATGCTTCTCTAATCTATCCACATTCTCATAAATCTTCTCCACACCCTCCCATACAGCCTTCACACCCTTCCTAAAGTGCACTGCCCAAAATTGCACATAGTATTTCAGTCAAGGTTGAACGAATGTTTTATAAAAGTTCATCATGACTTCCTTGCTTTTGTACTCTATGCCTCCAATTATAAAGCCCAGGATCTCCTATGCCTTTTTAAGCTGCCTTACCACTTTCAACAATTTGTGCACATACACACAGATCTCTCTGCTCCTTCACCCATTTAGAATTTAATTCCTTTGTTGCCTATTGCCTCCCCTTGTTCTTCCTACCAAAATGCACCACTTCACACTTCTCTGCATTAAATTTCATCAGCCACATGTCTGCCTCGTTCCAGCAGCCTTTATGTCCTCTTAAGATCCACCACTATCTTCCTCACAGTTCACAATACTGAGTCATCTGCAAACTTTGAAACTGTGCTCTGCATATCCAAGTCTAGGTCATTAATATATATCAAGAAAAGTAGCAGTCCTTGTACCAACCCCACCGTATAAAGTCCTCCAGGCCGAAAAACAACCATTAACCACAATTGTTTCCTGCTGCCACTATCGCTTTTATTCAAGGGACTTTAAAATTTGCTTGCAAGTGTTTTCTGTGGCACTTTATCAAACACCTTTTGGACGCCCAATGGGACCACATCAACCACATTGCCCTCATCAACCTATTGCCTCAATAAAAAAAATTCAACCAAAATTGAGTTTTTGCCTTTAACATATTTATACTGGCTTTCCTTAACTAATTCACACTTATTCAAGTGACTGTTAATTTTGTCCAGAATTATAATTTCTAAAAGCTTTCCCACCACCAATGTTAAACTGACTGGCCTGTAATTGCTGGGTTTATCCATGCACCCTCTTTTGAACAAGGGTGTAACATTGCAATTCACCAGTCCTCTGGCACCAATCCGAAGGAGAATTGGAAGGTTATGGCCTATGCCTCCATAATTCTCACCCTTACTTCCCTTAGTACCCTTGTATATGTTCGATCTGGCCCTGGTGGCCTATCAACTTTAAATATAGCCAGCCTTTCTAGTGTCTCCTCTTTATCAATTTTTAGCCCATCTAGTGTCACAACTACCTTTTTCATTACGATTTGCACAGCATCTTCTTCCTAGGTAAAGAGAGATGCAAAGTACTTATTTAGTGCCTCAGCTTTACCCTCTGCCTCCATGCACAGGTCCCGTTTTTGTCCTTAATCAGCCCAAACATTCCTCTCACTAACCTTTCACTATTTACATGCCTATACAAGACTTTTGGGTATCAATGTTAAATTGTTGTACAGATAGTTGGAGTTCTTCCTTTGGAACTTGAATTGCCCACATTTGTTGCCAATTTGGGACCACCATAATTCTATGCCGACAACACACAGCAGAATTACAATTATCTCAACTATTTCCAGGATGGGTAGGGCAGCAAAATGGACACACAACCTGCAGATTAAAAAAAAATTAATGCATCAAGCACTTGCTAGATATTTTCTGAAACTGGGGTCAGACAACAGTGACCAACACTGAACTTATTCATGAAATAATTTTTATGATAGTTTGAGTCAGAACAAAAAGCGATATTGCCCATTACACTTACTTTGAGGGAATGTCTGACGGGACCCCACTTGGGAATACATGTTAAAAACAGTTGATGTTGAAGTTGGTGATTGGACCTGTCCACTGAGATTTGGAATGCTCTGCAGTATGAAACCTGGTGGCGGGGCTTCACCCTAGGGAATAAGCAAAACAGCTTGTGAAGCTATAGAATTGTTTTCAAAATGCAACTTCCAAAAGTAAAGTATATCGCATATACTCGGGTAATGATCAGTCTTGTGTACAAGTCAACCCCCAACTTCTGGCCAAAAAAACGTAACCCTTTCTCTTTGCCACCTGATCGCTGCCTCCCCCACAGGCCGACTCTCCCTTTCACCAATTCTCCTGGTTGCTGCTTCTCTCACAGGCTGACTCACTCTCTCTCTCGCCAACTCTCCCGATCACTGCCTCTCTCTCAGGCTGACACTCTCTCTCTCACCAAATCTCCTGGTTGCTGGGAGATAGGGCTCAGGAGAGGGGCAGCGAGAGGGACGCAGTGAGTGAAAGGAGCTGTGAGCGGGAATGTGTCTCAGGGAACGGAACAGGCCAAAATGGCACGCATTGGGTCATGCATGCTCCATCGGCCCCGGCTTAATACAATGGCAAAGCAAACGTCCCAAAGTACATCATCGGACCCAAGAACATGCATGGATTTCAACCCCTTGAAGATATTACTTGTTTATAGGTCGACCCATACTTTTTGCCTATAAATTTGGGCTCAAAAAGTCAACTTTTACACGAGTATATACAGTATGTAGACAACAGAGGATAAAAGGTCAGTGTGAACATGTTAGAAAGTTGCAATGCATTGAGTGATTTGTATGGTATAATTAAATGATAAGTGTTAACACTCGGGAAGAGTGATTTCATTCAAATCCTTTCAGAATTTTATTGTTTTATGAAGTGTAAATCGTGTTTGACTAATTTGCTAGAGTTCTTTGAAGATGTGACAAGCAAAGTGGATAATGGGGATCCTGTAGATGTAATATATCTGGACTTCCAGAAGGCCTTTGATAAGGTGCCACGCCAAAGATTAATACACAAGATAGGATTACATGGAGTTAGGGGTAATATATTAGCTTGGATAGAACGTTGGCTAATCAACAGAAAGCAGAGAGTCGGGATAAATGGGTCTTTTTCTGGATGGCAAGCTGTAACTAGTGGAGTGCCACAGGGTTCAGTCCTTGGGCCCCAACTATTTACAATCTATATTAATGACTTGGATTCAGGGATAGAAGGTACTATAGCTAAATTTGCAGATGACACCAAAATAGGTGGGAAAGTAAGTTGCAAGGAAGAAATAAGAAATTTAAAAATGGATATGGACAGGTTAGGTGAAAGGGCCAAAATTTGGCAGATGGAGTTTAACATGGATAATGGTGAGGTTATCCATTTTGGTCGGAGGAATAAAAAGGCAACTTATTATTTAAATGGAGAGTAACTTCAGAATGCTTCAGTGCAAAGGGATCTGGTTGTCCTCATGCATGAATCGCTGAAAGTTAGTATGCAGGTACAGCAGGTAATGAGGAAGGCAAATGGAATTTTGGCATTTATTGCTAAAGGAATTGAGTATAAAAATGGGGAAGTGTTGTTGCACTGTATAAGGCATTGGTGAGACGTAAGACTGCACCTGGAGTACCGTGCATAGTTTTGGTCCCCTTACTTGAGGAAGGATGTAGTTGCATTGGAGGCAGTTCAGAGGAGGTTCACTCGATTGATTCCAGAGATGCGGGGCTTGTCTTATGAAGAGAGATTGAGCAGTTTAGGCCTTTACTTGCCAGAGTTTAGAAGGGCGAGAGGAGATCTAATTGAGGTATATAAAATGCTAAAGAGGATAGACAAAGTAGACGTGGAGCAGATTTTTCCCCTTGTGGGACATTCTAGAACGAGAGGCCATTGTTTTAGGCTAAGGGGTGGTAGATTTAAATCAGAGATGAAGAGGAATTACTTTTCTCAAAGGGTCGTGAATCTGTGGAATTCACTACCTCAGAGTGCAGTGGATGCTGGGGCGCTGAATAAATTTAAGGAGGGGATAGACAGATTTTTAATTAGTAATGGGTTGAAAGGTTAGAGGGAGAGGGCGGGAAATTGGATTTGAGGCCGAAATGAGATCAGTCATGATTGTATTGAATGGCAGGGCAGGCTTGAGGGGCTGAACTACCTACTCCTGCGCCTAGTTCTTATGTAGAACTTAGTTCAAAACAACCCACGTTATACAGCTGTCTATGTGTGTAAGCAGGTCTCATTTTGCACGACAGAGACTACTGGCCCAGAGCAGGAAAAGCAGGAGTTGGGGGAAGGCAACTACTGAAATATGCTTTTCTTTTAAAAGCAAAAAATTTCCAGGCTGAAGGAAGGTAGCAAAGCTAAGGGACTATGGGAAAGAGTTGCTGTGCGTGGGGTAGCGCTGACTTAAGTGGGCTTAAGTTAGGGCTGGGAGACAAGGTAGGCAGTCAAAGCAAGCATAAGAAGAGGTAGATAGAAGGCAATGAAAGCTTGGAGTCAGAGTGGCACCCATTTCTTTTAATACAACATACATTTTCAGCATTGATGTTTTTAAGCACCCAGTTCCCGTTTTGTTCACACTATCCTTTTAATTTGAGTCAACTTTTCTTATATGGCTCAACATTAAATGAAAGGCAGGAATTGTTTCTTAACACATTACAACTAACTTTATTATAACAGAAATCCATAGACATTACTTCAAATAGTCGTTTGGTAGTACAGAATTTGAGTATTGCTGAAAAAAGATATTTTATTGGAGCTTTTCATCTTGCATTCATCAGGACAATCACAAGAATACCAATGTCAGGGGAAGCAATAACTTTATACTGTGTGAGAAGAGAGTGCTGACATCCTGCAGGATGATGGCTATCCTGATCAGATCATTTCATTCTGTATATTGAGCAAACTCATGAATGAGCCTAAGGGCATCACTTTCGGCCCCAAAAAGTGCCCAGTCTACCTCAGATTACCCTGGAAGGGCAAGGTATCGCAAAAGTTTGAGCAACAGGTGAAGCTAACTGTTTCGCGCAGTAGCAACACGAGTAGTCGCCAATGACAGGATGCTGCCGTTAAGCCAAAAAGACATTCTGCCTATCACACAAATGAGTAATGTGGTATATGAATTTCAGTGCCAATGCGATGTAGGTATGTAGGCTGTACATCCCAAAGACTGGTGGATCATATCAAACACATGACCCTTCCGCTGTTCGCAACAGGAAAGGTACAGATCGTATCCAACCAGCCCATGCTTGCAAAACTTAAAACACAGTGTCCAACATTAGATGTGATTCCACAATCAGACAACATTTGCTAAATAACCCTCAGTGTGCTAAAACTTACGTTCACAACCAATTTAAGATTGTCAGTTGGGCTTGCAGCATGGTGAATTTTCATGACTGGAAGCTACATATATTGATACACAGGGCCCTATTCTTTGCAGGCAGAAAGAACATGTACACACATTGCGCCTGTTTCAGCTAAACAAAATAAATGACAACTATTCACTGGTTCATTCCTCAGGGCACTGCCTTGACCAATTACAGTCAAGCTACCTGGTTTAAATTTCAAACAATGTTTGGCAGTTAACTGTCAGTCACCATTAACAGGCATATTCTCCATGGCAATGCTTCTACCAATCAGAGTCCACTAATCAACCAATCAGCACTCTCTTCTCACATAGCATAAAGTTGATGTTTCCCCTGACATTAATATTCTTGCAATTGTCCTGATAGGTGCAAGGCAAAAAGATTCAGCAAAATGTATTTTTTCAACATTACTTCAGTTAAAAAGGACAGATAGCAGTAGCTGTATTTAATTTCTAATGCTTCATTATCTCCAAAATAATCGTAAAACATCTAAAGCACAATGCAACCTCATATTTTAACATTTTAATGTATCAATTTTAAGATTTTTTTTCAAATTTGAAAAATGGTACATTTCAATTGCTCACTCAAATATCGCTCTTGATACAAAAGTATCCAATCAATTTCCTCTTCACTCACCCTTTTTTTAAGATAGCAGCTCACACTACTGACGCGTTTAGGCAGTCATAGTTTGATTTACAGGTTTGCATAGAATCCTGCCTCAGGGAAAGGATTTTTTTAAAATACAAACTAAAGTTGTCAAAATTATGAGCAGAAATAAATAAATAATTTTTTGGTCAGTGGATATCGCCCAAAATGAATTTGATGGAGAAGCAACCGTGGCTGTCAAACAAAATGTTAGAAATTGCATCTCTTTCCAACCTAGTAGCATGTAGTTCAGAATGTTTGACAAAGGGAATTAATGCAATTTTACATCTTTTCACTGGCATTGAGCTCTCTTTTACTTCACCTTTGTAACCAACAAAAGAATGCATACGAACAGCCCCATCAGCAAAAATACTTGATCAGTGTCCTTTTTTTTGGACTCTGCAAAAAACATTATCTGTAGTGTGACCAGTCAGATCTATAACAACACTAGGCTTTTCCAGTAATCGAGTCCAACAATGCAGTGATTAAAACTGTGAATGAGAGTCGCAGAAAGCAACAGCAGCTGAATCTCTCAAGTAACTAGTACTTGCGAGTCTTCTTACTTCAGAATTTCTGTGAGCATCTTTACTGGAGCAGCAAGCACTGCTACATTATGTCACAATAAATCATGTTTAATTTGGGACGTGTGTGTGTGCACTTTCTTCAATGTTGTGCACATAAAATCTGCCCCTCACACCCCCAACTCCATCTCTAAAAGAAAATCCGTTCAATTGTAGTGAACTTATTGATAAGAGTTGCAGAAGTGGGGAAAATAACTGATGTTAAATATTCTCAATTTTTTTCCATCGTGTCCAATGTGCTCCATAAGAAGCTTTCATGGATATCTAGGTGGAAGGCACCACTTTACAGAAATATATCTGTTTATTCAGCATTTCCAAGCACACAAAATACTGCAAGAGAATCAGTTACTGTTTGTTTGAACTGATACCTAAGTAAATTCAAAATCAGGTTCTTTCCAAAATATAAACAAAAATATTCAGGAAAGGCAGCAATAAACCATAAACAAAGCTCAGACAGCAAGTGAAGCAGGCAAAGTGGATTAAATACTATTCTCCATTGCCGATGCAGTTTTTTTTCGATTGTGTTCTTTTGAGTGTGACCTTTTCTAAACTGCTAATTTGGGAGAGAGCAGTAGGTTAACACTGTTGTACCTGTATGTTAGATGCTGAGGCTGATGGAAAGCTGGGAAGGGCAGTGGAAGTTTGGTTACTCCATGATGTAACAGTAGGGGCAGGTCTAACCTGAATCAAACAGAGACAGACACCAATAATGGAAATAAAATAAGGAACTACAGAGCACTGATCCATATTTCATACAAAAGAAAGTAAAAGGATGACATGATAGCTTCCTTTAAAAGCATGCACACAAACAAAAACAAATAAAGGCCAGTGCATTATAAAGACATTTGACATCAAAGATAAGGAAAAAAAACCTTACTCATCACATTTTAGCAAGCCTGCTTTCTATTGAGATTAACACTCTTATGTCATTAAGACATACGATCACATAGCACACAGGTGAAGAAGAGATAAGTAACCAATAAAACAGCAAAACGTAAATGTATTTTGAACAAGCACCATTTAGTGGCTATGAAAGAGGAACTGATTCAAAGCAATGGTTAACAGCAGTTATTAATTTATCTCAAACTGACCAATAGATATTAGAGCTTAAAATGACCCTGTAATGAAAATAATCGAGAAGTCATTCCCATCAACTGTTCCAAGACTATTTTGTGACTAGGGAAGCCAATATCAAGTCCCATTGATTTAAAACTTTTAATTTAAACACAGATTATCAAAATATAGCAGGCAAAAAAAAAATAGGAAGACTCTGTCCAGTTTTGTGCGCTTTTCACAAAATTTGCCACTCACAGGGGATAGAATCAGCATTATTGCCCATTCGTAAATGTCCTAGGGAAGGTGACTGTGAGCTGCCATCTGGCATAGGTACACCAACAGTGCTGTTAGGCAGAGAGTTTCAGAATTTTGATCCAGCAGTGACGGAATGGGGATATATTTCCAAGTCACTTCCAAGTGTGAATTGGAGGGGAGCTTGCAGATGGTGGTGTTCCGATGTATCTAATGCCCTTGTCCTTCTAAGTGGTAACAGTCATAGGTTTGGAATGTGCTGTTGAATGAGGCTTGGCAAATTGCTGCAGTGCATCTTGTAGATGGTACACTCTGCTGCTACTGTGCACCAGTGGTGGAGGGAATAAATGTTTAATGTGGTGGATGAAGGTGTCAATGAAGCAGATGGCTGTCTTTGCCAGGTTGATGTTTTTGGTGCTACATTCATCTGGGGAGCGGTGTATTGCATCACACTTCTGACTTGTGCCTTGTAGATGACTTTGCAGATTCAGGTGGTGAGTTACTTACCACAAAATTCCAAACATCTGACCTATTCTTGTAGCTGCAATATTTATATGGCTGGGCAAGTTAAGTTTCTGGTCAATGCTGACCTCATGAAGTTGATGGTGGGAAGTTCAATGATGATAATGCCATTAGCGAAATGGTTGACTATGTCTTGCTGGAGATGGTCACTACCTGACACTTGTGTGCCATGAATGTTACTTGCCATTTATCAGCCCAAGTCTGGATGTTGTCTAGGTCTTCTTGCATGTGGGCACAGGTTATTTCAGTGTCTGAAGATTTGGGAATGGAACTGCACACTGTGCAATCACTGTGAAGACCTCCACTTCTAACTTTATGAGGGAAGGGAGGATCATTGATGAAGCAATGAACCAGTTGCAGAGCAGGGGCAGCAAAACACTGCACATGCTGGAAATCTGGAGCAGAAAATGGTAAAAACACACATTGGCTCAGACAACATTTGGAAACAAAGAGTCTTCAGTCAAAATGTTAATTCCTGTTTCTCTCTCCACAGATGCTGCCTGACCTGTTGAGTGTCTCCAAAAATTTCTGTTTTAGTTTAAATTACACAGCATCACCTGCAGGAATTGGAAGCTGACTACTGCAGTCCTTGCTTGTCCAGGAATGAAGTGTGGGGCAAATATAGTTGGGGTGAGGGATGAAAAAACTAAAACTCTTCTTTGAAAAAAATAAACAAATAAAATCATCATGGGTGGGGGAATTTCCTCTAAGTGCAGCAAAAAGATATAAACGCAAATATAACTACTTAACATAAATTTGCCACACCTAAAGCACACTGATGATTGCCCTCCAATAGACTTAAAAAATCTGTGCGCACTAACAAGCCCCCTGGACCTTAAACCTTGATTGGATCTATGCAATTATCTGACACGGTGGCTTTTGCTCTCAACACAACTGGTACAAGAACTGATGCAGGCATAAACAGCACAGTGATTGCACGTAAATCATGACTCCTGTTAGCCAATTGGGAATTGGAATCGACAATGGTCATGGAAAAGTACACAGTCCTAATCACTCCAGTTGGATCAGCTACATAACTGTTCCAGCTATGGGGTTTGAAAGGAGAGAAAATTGAGTGGGAGAAACTGGCAGGCAAAATAAAAGAAAACACAGAAAATGCTGGAAACACAATGGTCAGTCATGCTGCAGAATAACTTTGAGTGAGTGTAATAATCTCGAATGGAGAGGATTAATCAGGATAGCAGCAAGGATACGGTCTGATAGATTGATTCCCCAAAAGAATCTGGTTGCTTAATACTGCTATTCTTTGTTTTTCTGATATTGAATATATTGAAGCTGTGAAAAATTGTAACTTTTCAACAACAAGTCCTAGGCCCAATACTTTGAAATAGTTAATCAATGACTAGCTAGAAAATGAAGGCTGTGGGAACAAGCAAGATATTCCAAAAGCTCTCAGCCAAGTAAGTATTGATGTTGGATGGATAGAAGGAGTCTGAAAACTGTTCAACCACAGGATCTGCAGGTCTTCAGAAAGGATAAGGGAGGGGGTTCCTTTTTCAGAGGCATTTGGCGCCCAATTGAGGGATCTGGCATCAGTAGAGGGGGTGGGTGCTGAAAGCCAGAATCCTGCCCTCGGCCCACCGCAACCTCCATCCCACCCGAGTCAGGGATCCCTGGTGAAGACCTTGGAGTACTACTGGGAAAAGCCACTGCTCCTGATGGCACTGGTCGCCAATGGAGAACTGCTGGCCTCTAATTGGCCAGCAGCCCTTGGTGGGCAGGATTTCCTCCCCAGGGGTCCTAAATCTCCCCCTCAGAAGCAATGTGGGCTTCTCACTGGCTCTCTAACCAGTGGCTGGACCAACGACAGTTACATTAAATTCTGCCCATGTCACTGTTGCAATTAAGGGAATGCAGTCAATTTGCACATAGCAAACTCCCACAGTTAGCAATGAAATAATGGCCAGATAATCTGTTTTTGTGATGTTGATTCAGGGATTAATATTGGCCAGGACACCACGGATCACTCCACTTCTCTTCTCTAAAATAGTGTCATGTGATCTTTCACACCCAGCTGAGAGGACAGACAAGGCCTTGTTTTAATGTCTCATTCCATAGACAGCATCTCCAACAGCGCAGCATTGCCTCAGTACTACACTAGAGCGTCTGCCTTGATTTCTGTGCTCATGTTCTGCAGTGGGACTCAAGTCCACAACCTTCTGACTCAGAGGCAAGAATGCTACTAACTGAGTCATGAAAGGCTCCCAAACCATGGCTAATGTATGTGGTTTCTAGAAAAGTGACAATCACTGTGTCCTATTTGATAAGTTGCATCATAGCAGAATTTACTACACTGTTATGAAATGGTGCTGCTTAGCTTATAGCTTGTCATAAATAAAAATTGAATTGATACTTTAGTATTACGAGGACAATTCTGATTCAATAAGCATAAGACTACAAGGCGTAGGGGAAGTAGGCCATTCAACCCATCGAGTCTGCTCCGTCATTCAGTGAGATCATGGCTGATCTGATAATCCTCAACTCCACTTTCCTGCCTTTCCCCTATAACCCTTAATTCCCTTACTGAATAAAAATCTGTCCAGACTGCCTGTATAGAAAGCCTGAACCCAAATTACCTTATTGCCAACAGTCAATATCTGTGGAGGCAACGTACTGTCCTTAGGAATGAATAATAGACTACACTTGAGATCACAGCATTTTTGATGCTGCTTATTTATGCATTGTCCTTGTATTGGTAACAAACTAGGGTGGGGAAAGAAAAGGAACTCTTGCATTTATATAAGATCTTAACAAAATGTTCTCAGTGCTTCATACAATGAACTTATTTGGAATGCAGCAATAGCTGCTTAGTTCAGAGGGGAAATCAGAGGTCCAAGGTCCAAGATGACCAAACATTTAGTCCTACCAAACTACTATACATCCCATTTTATAATAGGCACTTCCATAGGCATATCTGATGTGAAAGTGATAAAAGCAAAAATTCAACTGGGCAGCACTCATATTTAAAAAGGCACTTAACTACATTTGAAAAATGAAACCTATTTTATGCAAACTATTATGGTAAAGGCCTTGAAAGATCTGGAAATTATGTAAAAAATTTCAAACTGTTCATTTAAAAAAAAAATCATACAGCACTCTGTTTAATAAGGTCAAATAAGTTACAATTGCAAGTAGGCCATGAAGTAAACAGAGAAAGTACATGCTGTTATGAAGATAATCAGATGTGGGCAGCACCAGGCTACAATGGGCCACAAACTTTTCTAACCAGTCTTTAGAAGTATTTATCAGAATTCAAGTGTATAGAAAACTAAAAAAACTGCATTCAACCGCCAATTACCCTGCAAATTCCCTATAAAATCATCAATCTAAAGATAAAGAAAACCCCTATTTTAATATAAAAATCTCTCAGGTTCAGTGACTCCCTCATGGTTTTAACAATGACACTAAAAAGGCAAAAAAACCAAGCAAATCAAAAATGGAGAAACAAGGCAATAAAGACTGACAGCGTTTTCCTCTTCAAAAGACTCCCTCATCACCTGCAACGTCTCTCTATAAAGATGTCTTCCTCAGAAGTCATGAGCAAAGACATCACCATTAACCACATAGGCAAGTTCCCCAAACAAGGGTAATACTGGGGGTGAAACACAAGAGCCAACAGTACAACTATCACACAAAAACCACTTTGAATGGTTTGGTCCTGACACACACACTGTTCCCTACTGACTCTCCCTCTCCCTGGCAACCATCTGAGGCTGAATCAGACTGTCCGCAACCTTGATGTCATACATAAATAAACTACCAACCTCATACTCGTGCCACACTAAGAATGGCTATTTTCACCTCCACAACATCACACGACTCTGCCTCAATCACTACTCATCTGCTATTGAAGCTTTCATCCATTACCTCTAAGCTGAGTTATTCCAACCTACTCCTGGCTGGCCTCTCCCACATTTTGCCCTCTGGAAACTTGACAGCATCCAAAACTGTAATGCCTGTGTCCTTACTCACACCTACGTCCTAATGACCCATTACTCCTGTGCCCATGGACTTGGATTGACTCTTAGTTAAGCAAAATCTCAATGTTAAAATTTTTGCTCATTTTCAAATTCCTCCATGGCTCTCCCTTCCCCATTTCTGTAATCTCCACCCATCCCACAATCCTCCAATCTTGGCCCCCTGATCATCTCCAATTTTAATAGCTCCACTATCCTGGCTGTGCCTTCAGCTGTCAAGGCCCTATGCTCTGGAATTCCCTCCTTAAACCTCTAGTTCTCTTTTCTACTTTAAGATGCTCCTTAAAGGGACTACACTTCAAAAGTTCTTCATTGGCTATAAAGTGCTTTGAGATGACTGGTGGTCGTGAAAGGCACAAGATCAATTCATTCTGAAGAAGGGTCATACGGACTCAAAACATCAACTCTGGTTTTCTCTCCACAGATGCTGTCAGACCTGCTGAGTTTTTCTAGCATTTTCTGTTTTTCTTCCATTATGAATTTATGTCTTTACTTTTCTTTATTTAAAACCTATCTCCTGGGCCAAGTTGGTTGAGAAAATGGAATTGAGGTAGAAGATCAGTCACGATTGTACTGAATAGTGGAGTGGGCTCGAAAGGCTATATGGTCCACTCATTTCTTATGTTCTTAGGTTTTTTGGGCATTTTTCTTAATATCATCTTACGTGGCTCAATGTCAAATTTTGCTTTATAATGGTCCTGTGAAGCACCTTGGAAATTTTTTTGTTATAGGTGCTACATAAATACAAGTTGCTGCTGAACGCCCAGAAACCATCAACACCTGTTGCATTTCCAACATCAAATGTTCAAGTGTTGGTACAAGGCATGTGGGTGCATTGCTGCTCATTAGACATTGGGCTTCATAATAAAAGTGCAACATGTGGTTCAGCCCTCTATGCAAAGCTGCTTGTTGATCTCAAGAGGCTTAATGAAACTATCACAAGCACCAAGGACTGAATTTTAACTGAAAAGAAATGGGTGCATTTGGATCAGGAGTGGGGTTAAAGTGTCAGAAGTGTGTTTGACAAACCTAACCCATCCATTTTTGGTTTCAACTGAAGCCAGAAGGTGGACAGACAACCAACCAGACACACACACGCATCCACCACACCTCCCACCCCAAATCTCTGGTTTCAGTCTCCCCCAAGTTTTATAATTTAAAATGTGCAGTTTAAGTGTGCCATACAGTCATTTCTGATTCTTCCTGCCAGGTAAGAAAATTGTTCAATTCATCACATGCTATGCAGCAACATCAACTGCTTGGAGACCCACAAGGACAGCTTTAAAAAATGTGATGGGCAAATGTTGACATAGGATTTTTCCATTGTAAATGGTAACATAAAAAGCATAACTCAAAAATTGTAGTAAAGGAAATAAGGTTAATTTAGGCAGAAAATACATGACACATGAAAAGTTTTTCATTATTTCTATATGTAAAGTAAAATTGTGTCTGCCTTCCTTGTCTGTTCAGTCATGCAGGAGTCTTCTAATTGATTCAGCACAAGTTCATGCCTGGTTCTTCTGACATTTCAATGTTTCTACTGTATGTGCTTGGTATCTACAGTGTAATTTGTGATCGGCTCAGTCATTCTAATCCATGACAGCTCCCTGCAATGTGCCTTCTAGCAGATTAGAACATTATTTTAATTGCTAATTTTACTACTATTTATAGGAATCTAATTTTTAAATTACGTTCCCAGTTCAAATAACATATGGATTGTGGGTGAACCATAGAATGAGACAGCAAAGAAGTGGCCACCTTGTCCAATATGCCTGTGCTAGCTCTTTGAAAGAGCTGTCTAATTGGTACCACTCCACTAGCCTTGCCCCACAGTGCTGCATTTTTTCCCTTCAGGAATTTATCTGATTCCCTTTTGAAAGTTATTAAACCTGCTTCCACTACCATTCATGGCTATGTTGAGGGATTTCAGAATGGAGTGAATGTAACAAGGCCCCAACATTAAATTTATATGTGCTGCTGAACTTCAGCTGTAAAGTCTGAACTAGATGATGAATATAGTATTAAGGTGCCAAGCTATTCATCATCATTTGATATATTCAGTACCAATCAGAACCTGAATGGTGAAATAATCAGAAGACAAATGGCCATGTCAAGTCCTTTAGGATGGCAAAGAACTGAGACAGGCTGCAGCAACTGTGAGATGCATGAATGAGAAGCAGAATGGAAAACACTGCAAATAACAACTGTGCATTTATATGGGAAAGAGAGTCACCCACCTCTCAATAGGAATTTGCAGAACAAGTGAGAATAGAGAGCACACCCCTAACCCCCCTCCCCAACTTTGCCCCTGTAACTTCACAATTCTCCTCGACAGCCATTCTGTCTATTCAATTAGAGTTGGTTTAATTAATATGCATCAATTCCTCCACTAGTTCAGTGAATAATACATTGCTGTAATTGTGGAACTGCTAATGAACAAAAAAAAAAACCAACAATAGATCACCCCAAGAAATTATTAGATATCAATTGTGAGATAAGGACTTTGAGTAAAGTTTTACGGTTTAGCACACCAGGTGAAGGAAAATTTGCACCTGGAGGTCAATCCAATTCCAGGTCCATATCAATTTCTGCCCATCCAGATAAATGAGTAGAAACCAAGACACAAATTGGTTTCACAAATGTCTGTACCTAATACCTACTATATCCTCTCATCGCCATCCAACAGCACTGGAACTCAAATAATTGAGTTTGGAGAGGGTTAAAATGAAAATCTTTGAATGCTGAGAACTTGAAACAAATTCAGGAATGAAAAATGTTTGAAATGATACACACAGAAGGGCAGGCAGTAGTTAAAAAAGAAAGGACTGGTTAATGTTCTGATTAGGATCCTTCAAACAAAACATTCTGCTATCTTATCCTGATTGACTTTCTGTGCATTTCAGCATTTATTAATTGTTTTTATTTAAAATGAGTTTAGGTACTGATTCCGTTACGATTACTAAAGAAAATCAGATTCAGCAACTTCAAGTAGCATTCAACTGTTGGCTTCTTCAGACTTCCTTCCAGAAAACAGTAAACTGCAATCTCCTTTCACGCCAAGCCTATTGATCATTTGCTGCCAAAACTCATATTTTGAGTTTCCACTGCAGCGAATAATGTCGAATAGGTCTTACTGTAGGAAATATGCACAAAATTAAAGAAGAAATGGTAGAATCCATGTGGAATAAGATGGTAACATTCACGTCTTCATTAACAATATAATTTGCCACTTCATATATCTGCGGTTATATTAAATCCTTACAGCACAAGGGCAAATTTTTTCCTACCTATCTTATCAGAGCCCTTCATAATCTTGAACAGCTCCTCCTAACCATCCTCATTCTAATGCTTCACTAGACTCTTTTGTCTGCCTTGTGATTGATGGTCAATGTTGGCTCCCTGTACCCAAATGCCTCAAAGTTAAAATATGCATCTCATGTTTAACTTTCTCAGCCCTCTCTATCGCCCACTGCAGAAACTTGAGTATTAAATCCTGACCGACACTTCAGTGTAATACTGAGGGAGTGGCACACAGTCGGAGGTGCAGCCTTTCGGATGAGATTTTAAATTGCGTCCCTGTCTGTCCTCTCAGGTGGGTGTAAAAGATCCACTGGTGCAATTTCAAAGAACTGCAAGGAGTTCTGGCAAACATTTACCCTTCAAACAACACCTAAAACAGATGATCTGGTCATTTTCACATTGCTATATGCAAATTGGTGACTTCATTTCCCTAGATTACAACAGTGATAACATTTCAAAAAGTACCTAAATGACCATAAATTGTTTTAGAGCACCCTAAAGCTATGAAAGGTGCTTCATAAATGTAAGTTCTTTCTTATTTCTCTTCTGTCAAGTGCCTTGAGGTGTTTTCTACATTAAACGTGCCAGAGAATGCGAGTTGCTGTTGCATTATTTTAGTTATATTATTATACGCTCTCTCCATGGTCTTGGCATCATTACCCAAGAAAGATGCCCAAAAATGGGTGCAATATTCTAACTGCAACTGAATGGATGATCCACAGAGGCCTAGGATTACCCTCTGTATTGTATGCCTTTAATTTTAAAATCCAGTATCCCAAAAGCTTTTCTTAAAATAAAATGACAACTTATACTCCCATCTTTAAATATTTGTATATCTAACTCCTAATTCTCTATATTTTTAAAGTCTTACTATTTACTTAAATCTCTTCTTGTCCTTCCTCCCAAAGTACACACCTCATTTTTTATCTAAATTTCATCTGTCATCTATCTGCCCAATTTATTAACTATGGCTTAATTTGATTGAGGCTCTTAGATGACACCTTACTAAAAATGCATTATCAACATAATTTCCTCAAAAACTTCAAAATTTGTCAAACTTACTTTCTACAACCCTGCACTGTCTTTAATTAATCTATGTCTTTATAGGCATATATTAATTTTGTTTTGCATTATGGCCTTCAGAGGTTTACCCACTAATGACAGGCTGACTGCTCTACTCTCTAGTTACAAAAACAAAAAATGTTGGAAAAACAGCAGGTCTGACAGCATCTGTGGAGAGGAAGACAGAGTTAACGTTTCGATTCCAAATGACTGCTCTTCAGAGCTAAAGGGAAGTAGAAATGTGGTGAAATATATACTGTTTAAGGGGGGTGGAACAGATGAAGCTGAATAGAAGGCCAGCGATAGATGGAGGCAAAGGAGAGATTGCAAAAGATGTTATATACAAAAGGTCAAAGGTTTGTTAATAGTGGTAGAGCAGGCTAAAGGAGGTGCTAATGGTGACATTAAGAGTGGAAAGCAGAATGTGATAATGGCCGGACCAGGGTAAGCATTCTGGAAAGTGACAGATGGCCCTAGTGGGGGTTGGGTGGGGTGGGGAGAAAAAGATCGAAAATAGGCTAAAAGCTGGGGGTAAAACAATGAATAAAAATGAAAAATAATAATGAAAATAAGTGGAAAATAAATAAATAAAAATATAAAAATGAATTTAGAAAAAAGGGGGATCAAAAAGGGGTGGGGATGGAAGAGAGAGTTCATGGTCTGAAGTTGTTGAACTCAATGTTAAGTCCGGAAGGCTGTAAAGTACCGAATCGGAAGATGAGGTGCTGTTCCTCCAGTTTGTGTTGGGCTTCACTGGAATATTGCAGCAGGCCAATGTGTTGAAATGGCAAGCGACAGGAAGGTCTGAATCATGCCTGCAGACCAAATGCAGACTGGGTTGACCGCTTTGCGGAACACATTCGGTCTGTCCGCAAGCATGACCCAGACCTTCCTGTCGCTTGCCATTTCAACACACCACCCTGCTCTCATGTCCATTCTTGGCCTGCTGCAATGTTCCAGTGAAGCTCAACGCAAACTAGAGGAACAGCACCTCATCTTCCGATTAGGCACTTTACAGCCTTCCGGACATAACATTGAGTTCAACAACTTTAGACCATGAACTTTCTCCTCCATCCCCACCCCTTTTTGATCCCCCTTTTCTCTATATTCATTTTTATTTTTTATTTATTTACTTTCCACTTATTTTCATTATTATTATTTTTAAGCTTTATTTCCATTTTTATTCATTGTTTTATCCCCAGCTTTTAGCCTTTTCGATCTTTTTTCCCCCACACTGTCCCCTCCCCCCACTCCACCCCCACAAGGGCCATCTGTCACTTTCTAGAGTACTTACCCTGGTCTGGCCATTATCACATTCTGCTTTCTACTCTTAATGTCATTATTAGCACCTCCTTTAGCCTGTGCCACCACTATTAACAACCTTTTGACCTTTTGTTTGTGACATCTTTCGCAATCCCTCCTTTGCTTCCACCTATTGCTGGCCTGGCTCTCTACCCAGCTTCATCTGTTCCACCCCACTTAAACAACTTATATTTCACCACATTTCTACTTCTCTTTATCTGGAGAAGAGTCATACGGACCCAAAATGTTAACTCTGTCTTTCTCTCCACAGATGCTGTCAGGCCTGCTGAGTTTTTCCAGCATTCTTTGTTTTTGTTACAGATTTCCAGCATCCACAGTATTTTGCCCCTGCTCCATAGTTACTTGGTTTATCCCTTTCACCTTTTTGGAACAGAGGTATTATATCGACAACCCTCCAGTCTTCTGGCGCTAATTGCAAATCCAAAAATGTTTGAAAGATTACAATTAAAGCCTCTCTGTTTCCTTCAGCATTCTAGGGTACATGCCAGCAGTGCCTTTTCCACTTTGAGTTGCACAAGTTTTTATTTAAGTTCAACTTCATTACCTATAGTTATCATAACCATATGCTCCACCTCCTGCATTCTTTCATCTTCACTATCATATCCTCTATGAAAACTATGAAAATCAAGCCTACCTTCGAAAAAACTGGAGCAGCTGACATGACAACATGAGCAAAAGACAACACCCAACTCAGATCACAAGTTGTTACAACCCTGGGTTATGTTAACATAGTTAGATATTGGGCAATACAAGCGTATAACTTGGTATATACTTCACAGAATCCCAACGGCACAGAAGGATGCCATTTGGCCCATTGTGCCTGCGCTGGCTCTCCAAATGAGCATTATGACCAGTACCATTGCCCTGCCTTTTCCCTGTACCACGTCAAAATAATCATTGAATGCCTTGATTGAACCTGCATCCACTGCACTTCCAGACAGTGCGTTCCAGACCTGAACCACTCATGTGAAAAAGTTTTTTCTCACATCACATTTGCTTCTTTTACAAATCACTTTAAATCTGTGCCCTCTTATTTTTGATCCTTTTATCAGCGGGAACAGCTTCTCCCTATCTACTCTATCCAGCCCCCTCATGATTTTGAGCAACTATATCAAATACCTTCTTAGCCACCTTCTCTCCACAGAGAACAGTCCCAACCTTTCCAATCTATCCTCATAGCTGCTTCAGCTTCTTCTCATCATCAGGAACCATTCTTGTAACCCTCTTCTGCACTCTCTCCAACGTGTTCACATCCTTCCTATAATATCCCAGAACTGTACACAATATTCCAGCTAAGGTCTATATAAGGCCTTATATAAATTCAGCATAACTTCCTTGCTCTTGTGCTCTATGCCTCTATTAATAAAGCCCAGGGTACTATATGCTTTATTAACTGCTCTGTCCATCTGTCCTTCCACCTTCAATGATATATGCACATATACACTCAAGTTAGTCTGCTCCTGCACACGCTTCAAAATTTCACCCCTTATTTTATATTGTCTGTCCATGCTCTTCCTACCAAAATGCATCACCTCATATTTCTCCACATTGGACTTCATCTGCCAACTATCTGCTCACTCCACCAGCTTGTCTATGTCCTTTTGAAGTTCCACACCACCCTCCTTGCAGTTCACAACACTCCCAAGCTTCCATAGCATCCACAAATTTTGAAATTGTCCCCTGCACACCAAGATCTAGATCATTAATATGTATCAGGAAAAGCAAGAGTCCCAATACCGACCACTGGGGAACTCCACTACAAACCTTCCTCCAGCCCGAAAAACATCCATTGACCATTACTCTCTGCTTCCTATTTTTCAGCCAATTTTGTATCCACGTTGCTACTGTCCCTTTTATTCCATGACCAATAACTTTTCTCACAGGTCTGTGGTGTGGCATTGTGTCAAATGCCTTTTGAAAGAGCATGTACATCACATCAACAGCATTACCCTCATCAACCTTTTCTGTTACCTCTTCAAAAAAACTCCAGCAACTTGGTTAAACATGCTGGTTCTTCCTTAGCAGCTCATATTTTTCCATGTGACTACTAATTCTATCCCGAATAATTGTTTCTAGAATCTTGCCCACCACTGAAGTTAAATTGACTTGTCTGTAATTGCTGGGCTTATCCTTACAACTTTACTGCTAATGATTTCATTAAACCATCTACTTGATCAGCATAGGAAGCAAATTTACTTAACAGGAATCTTACCTGAAAGCCAAGCTCTTATGATTAGAATGTCATTGAATTTACATTTCAAAAATATTCTACACAATATGAAAAACATATGCATGCCTAACCTTTGGTTAAAATATGTATAAGCCACCTCACCTGTGCATAGTATTGCTGGGTAGGTGCTTGTTGCTGTATCTGCCCTGGGGCGTGTGAATGGTTGGAACTGGATCTACCTCTTGAAACTTGCTGCTTCCCATGTGGAAAAGGAGCCAATTCTTGCCCAGCTGCCTGTTCACCCTGGGCACGGAACAGTCTGTCTCGTAAATGCAGGATCGCCGACTTGTTGAAAGATGAAGAAAAAAATTAAAATGAGGAAAAGATAGATAGGTTTATGAGCTTCCTCAAAGAGAGAGCTTTTCATTTTAAGGGGATGTGTCATGAAGGCAATTGGTTTCCCTCTACCTTCTTTTATGGAGGCTGATGCGATTGTGTCACAGTGGCAAACCCAGTCACCCATCACATCTTTCAATAAAGTTTCTCTTCTTAAAGTTGTGAAACTAAGCATGATTATTCTGCATCATCAAGAATATTTTTCTCTAGTCATTAATTTTGCAACAATTTAGATGGGAGTAAATTTAATGCTGACATTTTGCTCACTATTACTACAACTGTCTTCACTGTTACTCCCCTCTTAAAATGGGCGAGGAGAAATTTACAAAAGAAAAAGCTTATTAAAGGCCTATCCTGCGAAACATTGCATGAGCGAGGGGGGTAAACATAAATGAAAAATAAATCCTGAACTCAAAATCAGAGGAACAGTTATGCAGAAGGAGGATTCCAAACTATCAGCTTGGCTGGTAATTACTGTTTGAAAGTAATTTAAATCTAGCACCAAGTAGAAATATAACTCTTATGGATAATTCTGATGAGCTTTAGAAAATAATTTAATGGCAACAGTTTATTAATCATGCAATGCTGTTTTTATGCATTATAACTTCAAATTCACTTTGAAAGCAATGTATAAAAAAACTAATTGCGCTGTTATATCACACTAATAGAATGTAGTGATGTAATTTACATTTCATGAAAGGTGATAGAATTTTAATCCTATTTTATATACTGGAGTCCATTTGAATGCAAATGATCATTTCTGATCTCACTTGCTATCACTTTTGGTAACCTTTATGTCCTAAAGTTGTCATGGGGACCTGTATTTTACTAATACATGTCAGGTCATTGAACTGACTCGTGTCAAATGGACAGTACTCAGCTACATGAAAGTTGTTAGCTGCGAGACAGAATAACCAACACACTGGAAGAAATTAGGGTAGATCAGTTATTTCAAAACAGTTTTGGATGAACTTGAATTTTTACTACATGCAGAGTTTTGACAGACAACTGGGAATTTCTTCGTTTTCCTTGATCAGCAGATACATGTAGTTTTGACTATTCCGCATCAATATTACTGAAACTGTACCATTTATATATACATCCCATATGTGCCTAATTAACATTGCAATAGTTAGAACATTATCACAGGTGTATCACAACACTAAGGTTTTCTGTTCCTGCTCACAATCTTGTCACACAAAATTGCCCAAAGGAACACTCACTCAGGCATCATTTTGACTGACAATTGATAAAAATCAACAAAACTAATTCACTGTATTTTCCTAAAAACGGAAAATTTGCCTGTGATATCTATAGTAAATCAAGAATCCAATAACACAGATGTTACGCAAAGCTTTATTTGCTTTAATATTTATAAAACTGACAAAAATATGGTAAACAACTTGTCATATGTTGCAATTCTGCCTCTCCACAATCCTAGTTACTAAGGACATCGTAAAAATATTTTTTGTGAATCTTATCCTTGACTAAAAACTGCCAATGATGTGGCCCATGAAGTGCTCAAAAAGCCTGTCACCTCAAACATTAAGAGTCATGTGGGTGGGAAAGTGGAGAAGAAGCCAAAACACCTTTAAGGTCTCCTCTACATTGGAGAGACCAACCGTAAACTGGGCAACCGCTTTGCAGAACACCTGCAGTCTGTCCGCAAGAATGACCCAAACCTCCCTGTCGCTTGCCATTTTAACACTCCACCCTGCTCTCTTGCCCACATGTCTGTCCTTGGCCTGCTGCATTGTTCCAGTGAAGCCCAACGCAAACTGGAGGAACAGCACCTCATCTTCCGACTAGGCACTTTATAGCCTTCCGGACTGAATATTGAATTCAACAACTTTAGGTCTTAAGCTCCCTCCTCCATCCCCACCCTCTTTCTGCTTCTTCCCCCTTCCTCTTTCTTTTTCTTTTCTCCAATAATTTATATAGATTTTTCTTTTCCCACCTATTTCCATTATTTTTAAATCTTTTATGCTCCCCCACCCCAACTAGAGCAATACCTTGAGTGCCCTACCATCCATTCTTAATTAGCACTTTCGTTTAGATAATATCACCAACTTCAACACCTCTGTGTTCTTTTGTTCCTTTGCCTGTGACATCTTTTGATGATCTGCTCCTATCCTAACACCCACCCCCCCTCTACTTCTCCTCCCCCCCACCCCCCCAACCCATCCACCTTAAACCAGCTTATATTTCCCTCTCCTTGTAAAGAAAGATCAGTTCTGTTGAAGGGTCATGGGGACTCGAAACGTCAACTCTTTTCTTCTCCGCCGATGCTGCCAGACCTGCTGAGTTTTTCCCGGTAATTCTGTTTTTGTTTAAGGATTACCTGATTGGTATCAGTAGGAAGATAAGACAAAGCAGCAGCCAGACTTCCTTGAGCAGCTAACAGACCAGCATATTGACTCATCTTCTCTGCCAGAACAGCACCCACTCCATTATTGTTTGTTCCTTGGGTAAGTTCAATGGCTTTACGCAAAACCACTACTTTCTCAATAAGGTCCTGAAAACAGAGAACACAAAAATATAGAAGAAAACATTAAAATCTTGTTACTGGAGAAGTTCTCTCTCTGAATTAGGTTGCAGTCGGAGTTAGTCATAACAAAGCCTTGCAAACGTGGCCTTCTGAGTTACTGAGACCACAGAAAGACTTGAGTCACAGATTCCCAGTGCACAGGCTCATGCCACAATTCATGCAGCCAATGGCACAAAGTAATTGTACTATACTTACTTAAGGCTGACAGACAGGAAGACCTGGGGGGGCTGCGGGTAGGGGAGAAACTTCCCCATCATGTGGGAAGTCGCATTAACCAGCTGTGTTCAAAGGTTTTTGACCACACTTCAATGGTGTGTGTAACGTGCAGCTGGAGCACTGCTCAGCCATGTTATTGAGCAGCTACCTAATAATTATAAAAGTTGCAGGTCTAAAGAGCTTAGTTTACAAATTGTTTGCAGGCTCCCAGTCAGCATGAAGCTCAACATCCACAATGGGTTCTGCAGAGTCCCTTGCACATGCCTTAGACCGCTCTATGTAAGCAGCACAGAGTTGCACACTAAACCATTCAGAAGTTGATGCAAGAGTAGGGGGAGCCTTCAATGACAACAACTTGTATTTATACAGTGCCTTTAATGTAATTAAATGTCACAAGACACTTTACAGGAGCATTACAAAACAAAATTTGACATTAACCAAACAAGGACATATTAGAGCAAATGATGACAGGTTTGAAAATGTACCTGCAAAGATGGGTTTTCAGAAAGTTTCAATAAGGTGGAAAGAAAAATGGAGAGATTAAGGGATGACAATCCAGACAGTAGAGCTAGATGAGTTTAGACTCTGCCACCAGTAGAACAAAAAGCAGAGGGGGAGGAGGCAAAGAGGTGCTGGTGGACTAAAGAGTGCAAAGGCAATGCAAGGAGGATACACAACTGAAGTGAGACAAGGCCAGGTCAGCATTTCAAGGAGAGGATTTTAAAATTTATGTTGGAAGAAAAGGTGAGCAATAATGGAGCTGATGGTGATGAATACGTAAATGGACAGCTGAGTTTTATGGAGAGGGGGAGCAAGAAAGGCTGGCAAAGATAAGATTGGAGAAATCAGACGTATAGGTGATAAAGGCATGGACATTGTGGAGGTGGAAGAAAGCCAACTTGATGATGGATAGGGGTTTGAAGCTCAGCTTGAGACTGAACAGGAAATTAATATTTCAAACTATCTGATTTAGACTCTGCAGGTAGCCAGGAGAGAGAGAGAGAAGGGTCAGGGGTGACAGAATATGCAATTTATACTCATATCAGCTTTTCAACATGCATTAGCAATCACCTGATCAAAATAGATTTGTTTGTGAGACTTCCACCTTCTGCTTCTGCCTTTATTTTTAACTCATGTAGTTCTACCACTAAACCAGTTTCAGGTACAATTGGATAATTATTATTCAATGAAGCTGAGTCTTGTCTCAAAGTCTCATACATGGAACCGATAATACAAGCACCCAACTGAATTAATACAATTATTATTCATATTAAATGTCTGTGTGGGAATAGGAAATTCTCAAGCTGATGCATTCTTAGTATTCAAACCACAGTCCTGGGCCCGATTACCAAAATCTACACAATCTAGCCCCAGTGATCTTCACTATTTTTCAAGCAAGGGCCACTTTAGCAATAAACCTGCACTGTGAGAGCCACATCGACTACTATAAGAGAGGCCATTGCCTAATTCGCTCTCGCTTGTGATAACACACATCAAAGAGCAGAATACATTGTTCTTTCTGGTTGGATGCAGACTTGAAGTGGATTGACTTAGCCACGCCTCAGTTGCAGAATGCGCTTCTCTCTCCAGGTGAGCTGGTGGCGCACTCCTGTGCACCACATCCTACTGCAATGGCAACTGCCCCTTGAACACTTCCAGTAGCAAACTACATCGAAATGCCAGGTGGCACCTCCATGGGTGGTGTCAAGGTCGGCTCACTCCTGAAGGAGTGTGCCCATTTCCTGGAGACAAACAGATCGCCCAGACTCTCACTCTCTCATGCATGCAGAGTGCATCTCCCATGCACACACTCTCCCTCCCACTGCCACCCGTAAACACTCCCACTCCTGCATGTATGCACCCTCCCACTTGCACACACGCATGCGCTCTCCCGCTCCTGCGCCCACTCCCCCGCACGTGTGCACACTCCCGCACAAACGCTCACTCAGCCCCTGTGCGCTCGACCATGCCCCCGCCTGCCCACGTTCACGTGCTCGCCCACTCCTGCAGACGCACACACACCCACACATGGCACTTACTTAGCAATAACCTGCTCACTGACACCCAGTTTGGGTTCCACAGGGGCCACTCAGCTACTGACCTCATTACAGCAATTGGTTCAAACATAGGCAAAACAGCTGAACTCCCGAGATGAGGTGAGAATGTCTGCCCTTGACATCAAGACAGCATTTGACAGAGAGTGGTATCAAGGAATCCTAACAAAACTGGAGTCAATGGGAATCAGGGGAAAACCTCTCAGCTGGTTGGAGTCATACCTAGCACAAAGCAAGCTGGTTGTGGTTGTTGGAGGTCAGTCATCTCAGCTCCAGAACAGCACTACAGGAGTTTTTCAGGGTAGCATCCTCAGCCCAACCATCTTCAGCTGCTTCATCAGTGACCTTTCTTTCATCATAAGGTCAGAAGTGGGGATGATCGCTGATGATTGCACAATGTTCAGCACCTTTTGTGACTCCTCAGATACTGAAGCAATCCATGTCCAAATGCAGCAAGACCTGGACAATATCCAGACTTGGGCCGGCAAGTGGCAAATAACATTCACACCACACAAGTATCAGGCAATGATCATCTCCAACATGAGAGGATCCAGCCATCGCCCCTTGATATTCAAGGGCATTTCCATCACTGAATCCCCAACTATCAACATCCTGGGCGTTACCATTGACCAGAAACTGAACTGGACTAGCCATATAGCGCAGGTCACAGGCTAGGAATTGTGCAACAAGTAACTCACCTCTTGACTCCCCAAAGCTCTGTCCACCATCTACAAGGTACAAGTCAGGAGTGTGATGGAATACTCCCCACTTGCCTGGATACATGCAGCTCCCACAACACTCAAGAAGCTTGACACCGTCCAGGACAAAGCAGCCTGCTTGATTGGCACCACATCCACAAACATTCACTCCCTCCACCACCGACGCACAGTAGCAGCAGTGTGTACCATCTACAAGATGCACTGCAGGAATTCACCAAGGCTCCTTCGACAGCACCTTCCAAACCCAAGACCACTACCACCTAGAAGGACAAGGGCAGCAGATAGATGGGAGCACCACCACCTGGAAGATCCCCTCCAAGTCACTCACCATCCTGACTTGGAATTTTATCGCCGTTCCTTCACTGTTCCTGGGTCAAAATCTTGGAACCCCCTTCCTAACAGCAATGTGGGTGTACCCATACCATATGGACTGCAACGGTTCAAGGAGGCAGCTCACCACCACCTTCTCAAGGGCAATTAGGGATGGGCAATAAATGCTGGCCTAGCCAGTGAAGCCCACATCCCATAAATGAATAAAAAACCTCTCACGCACCCACTCCCGCATGTCTGCGCCCTCACACTCCGGTACACATGGGGAGGCGATGGTGTAGTGGTATTGTCGCTGGGCTAGTAATCCAGAGACCCAGGGTAATGCTCTGGGGACCGGGGTTTGAATCCCACCACAGCAAGTGGTGGAATTTGAATTCAATAGATATCTGGAATTAAAAGTCTAATGATGACCATGTTGATTGTTGTAAAAACCCATCTGGTTCACTAATGTCCTTTAGGGAAGGAAATCTATCGTCCTTACCTGGTCTGGCCTACACGTGACTCCAGACCCATAGCAGTGTGGCTGACTCTTAAATGGCCTCTGAAATGGCCTAGCAAGCCACTCAGTTGTAAAAAAAACTGCTACAAAGACATAAAAAAGGAATGAAACTGGACGGACCACCCAGTATCGACCTAGGCAATGGAAACGATAACGGCAATCACAGCTCTGTCGACCCTGCAAAGCCCTTCTTACTAACATCTGGGCGCTCGTGCCAAAATTGGGAGAGCTGTCTCACAGACTAGTTAAGTAATAGCCTGATGTATCTTACCTTACAGATAATGTTCCAGACACCACCATCACCATCTCTGGGTATGTCTTTCCCACCGGTAGCACAGACCCAGCAGAGGTGCCGGCACAGTAGTACACAGTTGGGAGGGAGTTGCCCTGGGAGTCCTCAACATTGACTCCGGGCCACATAAGGTCTCATGGCATCAGGGAAAACATGGGCAAGGAAACCTCTTGCTGATTACCACATACCACTCACCCTCAGCTGATGAATCAGTGCTCTTCCATGTTGAAGACCACTTGGAAGAAGCACTGTGGGTGGCAAGGGCGCAGAATGCACTGTGGGTGAGGGTCTTCAATGTCCATCACCAAGAGTGGCTCAGTAGCACCACTACTGATTGAGGTGGCCGAGTCCTAAATGACATAGCTGCGAGACTGGGTCTGCAGCAGGTGATAACGGAACCACCAAGAGGGAGAAACATGCTTGACCTCATCTTCACAAACCTACCTGCTGCAGATGCATCTGTCCATGACAGATGTAGGGGTGACTACCCCGCACAGTCATTGTGGAGACAAAGTTCCACCTTGACATTGAGGATAACCTCCATCATGTGTGGCATTACCACCGTGCTAAATGGGATAGATTTCAAACAGATCCAGCAACTCAAGATTGGGCATCCATGAGGCACTGTGGGCCATCAGCAGCAGCAGAATTGTACTCGAACATAATCTGTAACCCTGTGGCCCGGCAAATCTCCCACTCTATCTTTACTATCAAGCCAGGGGATCAACCCTGATTCGATGAAGAGTGCAGGAGGGCATGCCAAGAGCAGCACCAGCCATACCTAAAAATGAGGTGTCAACCTGGTGAAGCTATAACACAGGACTAACTGCCTGCCAAACAGCATAAGCAACAAGTGACAGACAGGGCTAAGCAATCCCACAACCAACGGATGAGATCTAAGCTCTATAGTCCTGCCACATCCAGTCATGAATGATGGTGGACAATTAAACAACTCACTGGAGGATGAGGCTCCATAAATATCCCCTTCCTCAATGATGGAGGAGCACAGCATATCAGTTGAAAAGATAAGGCTGAAGCATTTGCTACAATCTTCAGCCTGAAGTGCCAAAAGGATGATCCATCTTGACCTCCTCCAGAGGTCCCCAGTATCATAGATACCAGTTTTCAGCCAATTCGATTCACTCCACGTGATATCAAGAAACTGCTGAAGGCACTAGATACTACAAAGTCTATGGGACCTCACAATATTCCAGCAATAGTACTGAAGACTTGTGCTCCAGGACTTGCTGTGCCCCTAGCCAAGCTGTTCCAGTACAGCTCCAACACTGGCATCTATCCGGCTATGTGGCAAATTGCCCAGGTATGTCCTGTACACAAAAAGCAGGACAAATCCAACCTGGCCATTAGCCACCCCATCAGTTTACTCTCCATCATCAGTATAGTATTGTAAGATGGTCCGCTCCGCAACGGTCTCTCCCGGGCCTTGCAAGCAGCCTTTCCTTCCCGATGCCCAGACCTTGCAGCTAGCCTCTCCTCCCCAAGGTCCCAGCACTCCATTCTGCTCTCTGGGCTCTGGTTGGAGGTGCCAGAGCGGACCACCACTGGTTGGGGAGCCACACTTAACGTCGATGGGAGCCGCCACTGGCTCACAGACCTTGCATTGAAGAACACTGATCTAGGTTGACACTCAGTCCAGTACTGAAGATGTGCTGCAATGTCAGAGGTTCTGCCATTCAGATAATATATGAAAACAAGCACACCACCGCCACCCCCCCCATCCCCGTTTTAAGTTCAAGGGGTTCAAGATGCCTATTCAAATAAGTTAGTTCTCCCAGTATTCTGGTCAGCATTACTCTCTCAACCACCACCACCAAAACTGACTAATTGGTCATTCACTTCATTGCTGTTAGTGAGACCTTGCTGTGTGCAAAATTGCAACGGTGTTTGTTCACAAAACAATTTTATTGATTGTATGTGAAGAAATTGACGTTGTTAAGAAGAGACTTGATAAGGCACTATATTAGTACAAGTTCTTCCCTTTAACAAGATAGAATTTACTTAGACAGCACATAATAGCTAGGCACAGTGCTATGGATTGGATGGACACTTCACCACACTCTGGAGTAATGCACTGAACCAAAGCCAGGCAACTTTTTGTAGGGCCCATGGGAATACTTGAAGGGTGTTGACGAGTGGGGCTTGAATGCCAAGGAGGCCTCAGATGGAGACAGCTTCCCATCCACATTCCCAGACAAAGTTAATATAGATGAAAATGCTTCCCAGTCTATCTTGGGAGCAGAAATTTTGGACGCAGAAGGTATGTTACCAGCAAAATCCGAGTTGGTGTGGGAGGGGAATCACTGAATAGGAGGGAGATCTAGCTAGATTGTAAACAAGCCACAATGATACATTTCAATAACTTAACGTTGCTATTGTTTGTTATTCAAAAAAGCACAACTGCATTGCACCAAAAATCTCAATGACACTAACCTGAAGAGCAAGAGGTGAGTTTCCATTCTGAGCTCTATCCCAACAGGCTACTAGTTTTTCCACATTACCAGCACAGATATAGCACAGGCAGGCTTGGGCTTGAAGGCTGTTGTCCCCCTCGCTCTCCAACCGTGTGCCCAAAAAGTCTAAGATGGAGACAAGCAAAAGCATAAAGCACATTTAAAAAAAAATCTTTTTACCCATATGATTTATTTTCTATTCTACTTCTCTATTGTTGTGAAATGAAGATGCGTTACAGTGCCAGCTGGCATTACTAATCACCCACATGTGGCATCCTGTTCCAAATCCCCTCCTGCTTGGTCCCCAATTGGTGAGAAAACAGGGACTGAACCTGCTTTTTTCACTCTGTGGCACTGAACTTTTATGTTTCAATGCAGTGCAATTATTATCTGAATAGGACCCTAGAAAACGTTACAGTAAAGGTTTTGGAATGATATGTTATAAGGAAAGTTGTTCTGTCCCCGCCCCTTCCCTCAGATGTGCTACTCCTGCCCAGCTCCAGAATCACTGCATTTTCCTCCCACCAACCACTTATATGCACCCAATGACATGACCAAGAGTTAGTAGAAAGGGTAGGGAAATGAGGCATAGTTGCAGGCCTCTTGCGCCTTGGGTATAGTAACTTACATGCAGAGGAAACTTTATTGTAGTTGATTCCTATTTTATTCTTTATTAAAAGAAAATAAATATAAATTAATCTATGTCAAATGCAATCTGTTTCCATTTATTAAAACAACAGTGTCCGACCTCTTCAGGTACATCAGTGCTGCAGAAATACTTCAATACAGGAAAGGCATTTCTGTTTAATACATTGAGTAGGTTTTGTGGTTCCAACATACAGTGGCTCTGGTCACTTTACTCCATTTTTGGAGTTATGTGTCACTGGCATTTTAACAGATAGGCCATGCCACGCTAACAAAATAGCCTGCCACTAAACCAACTGCCTTTATGATGAATCCCTCTTGTTTGCAATCAGAGACAGGATGGTAAATACTTCAGGCTACAGGGCAAAGCAACACTACTCACCACAAAGTGCAGCAAATTCATCAGGCCTAGCATACGTCAACAAGGCAGCCAAAGCTTCCTTCCAGTTCTGAAGATCACATGATTGCAGAATCTCTTTCCAATCTCTTGTCACTACAGCATCTATCAACTAAACATTTTAATCAAAACATCAGAACAAAGAAGGTAAGCATTAAGGTTCAAAACATGGTCAAAACAAAGGCCACCTTACCCTGGTGATCTTGCTTTTTGTTTTAGCAAAGTATTTTTTTTGCGTCTTAGCCAGAAGTTCCTGTCCTCCAGCTATTGCTAGTATGATGGCATCTGCCATTCGATTATCATACAAGCAAAGATCAACGGCTCCTTCGAAGTTGCCTGTCAGCAAAGCCTGAGTAATCAGCCCATCAACATCTGCGGTATGGAAAAGGAATTTTTTTTTTAAATGTTTCGCCTTAGCAAAATATCTTAATGCAATAAATCCTTCAGTGCAGTACTGAAGGAGTGCTGTGTTGTTAGAGATGCTATCGTTCAGATGAGACATTAAACTGAAGTCCTGTCGAAGTCGACATAAAAGATCCAGTAGCATTAGTCCAAGTTCTGCTGATGTCCTGCTCAACATCCCTTCCTCAATCATTACCATTCAAAGCTTAACTGCAATTCAATGATTTATAGTTTGACCAAGTGCACAAACTGGCTTTTGCAATTACCTACATTGAAGCAACTACAGTTTATAAAGTAAGTTATGCGTCAAATAGAACCTGCAACATGATAAAAATCTTAAATATGTTGTATAAATGCAAATTCATTCTTTCCCTTGTTGATGTTTTGAGTCCATATGATCCTTCTTCAGAGCTCTGAAAAAGGGTCATTCGGACTCAAAACGTTAACTCTGTTTCTCTCTCCACAGATGCTGTCAGACCTGCTGAGTTTTTCCAGCAATTTCCTGTCTTTGTTTCAGATTTCCAGCATCCGCAGTATTTTGCTTTAATTCTTTCCCTTGCCTGACCCAAGATTAGCACACAGTTCCAATCTATCCTTACGGCTTGAAGCTAAAGTAGGCATGTGTTCTGAGATTAGTTAGTTGCTTTTCAGCATAATAGAAGTGTTGTGAGGAGCTGTGTGTTATGAGTAAACACCCCACCTCAGATGCTGTGTGTGGCAACAAATGTTGGAATAACTCAAGTTTTCCTTCCGGCTTCCAGTACTCCCACTGATTTCACATTTCTTATAGCTGCTGAAATCTCAGATTCACTCTTCTGGCAGCAGCCTCACAAAACAGTTGTGTTGAAGCTGCTCCTGCCAGCAGTTAAACTCAAGCTTTACATACAGGGATATGGGACTAACACATCTTCCCTCAGTAAGGCAATGGCTGAATCTACCATTTATAAAGACAGAAATTTGCATTTGTACAGTTGAGGGCAAATGGATGAATTCAGAGGGGGCTGACAGATGTGTTTATTCTTATTTTTATTTTGAGTTTGCATAAGGGAAGGGTAGGTAGGTTAACATTTAAAAGTAATGAGAGGTTCAATGGATTTCTGTGCATTAGAGATTTGGGCTTAGAAATCACATTGTTTTGGGGGATGGAAACCTGATGCCATGGGACCAGGGGGATAGGAAAATTAGTTCTGACAAGAACATCAGAGGCAGGAACAGATTTCACAATCACAGCTTTATTTTAAACGCTTCATTACGTGGGAAAGACTTAACTGCAAACACTATTCTCATTTGCTCAGATGATTATAGAGCACACCTTTTTACTTTAAATTGTTGCCAATTATTTTACATTTTCCCTTGCAGGCTACAACACAGTACATGCCACTTACTAGTTCTGTTTTACAGTATAGATAGTGCGATTACCTTCAAATCCTACAACAGTATATAGAACTCTGGAAAGTGCAATTCTGCTGGTAGTTAATGAGAATGATGAACTGCCTTGAACGTACAGGTTACTTTTCTATTTTCTAGAACTGATTTGAAAAGTTCAGACTAACTTCTGGAAAGAAAGCATCACACAAGATCTACTCAATATTTTGCTGTTTAAAACATTTTGTGAAACAGGCATCAACTATTCATTCTAGCAAGGGCTGACAGAGACTGAGCCACAGGAGTTTTCCTCTGTATTAGAAACTTCTAGGACTTGGTCTGGCACCTCGCAGGCTTTATGGAAATTTCCTCTTGCAAAATGCAGTCAGTCAGTTTTGCAGGTGAAATTTTTAAGGCTGACTAACTTTGGCAAAGAATCATGCAAACAAAAAAAAGTGGTGATTTTAGTTTTGTACATATGCTGACTCCTTTAATAAATTTGATGGTAGGAAGTTTACTTTCTCATTGTGATTTATGTTCTAAAGAAAAAACAAACTTCTACAAACTACTGACCTCCACTGACAGAAATATTAAATTTGGTTTCATCCTTATCTTGCTTCTCAGATGTGGACTCACTGAGGTCCAAATCTTCTTCATCCTCTTCATGCTCACTTTCTGCCTATGTAGTAAAGGAAAAGGTAATTATATACATACACAAAACACTCTCAAACACAGGCATCACAATCACCCATTTGTATTTTAAGATACAGTCTACCTTACTCAGTGTGCTAAGTGTTCTATTATTTTGAAGAAGATAGTCACCAAGAAATGTGATGTATAACTAAACTGTGGAATTCTGTGACTGTCAGCAACATTTTCAAGTATAGTATGGTCACAAGAGAGATCCTGAGGCATAGTCCAAATACAGATCAGAAAATGTATAATCCTAGACCAGGTTATGTCTTTCCCTGACAGTTCAGACAGTTCATCCAGAAGCCGAGTGCTGGAATAGCTGAGGCATATAGATCAGGAAGATTTCAGGTTTGATTCATAGTCTGTGTTCCATTAACTGACCTCAACCTCAAAGCAGCAGCAGAGGCATTAAGGCTGGCCTCAGAACCTCTCTGTATTAGAGGTGGAAAACCAGCTGTAGCTCCTATTCCTGATAGCTATCTGTCATCCATTCCTGGAAGTGTATGTGTGGACACCAGGAGAAGATGGATCAGCTATTGTGAGCTGCCAATATTCACTATAGAGACTATTTACACAAGGTAAGGTAGGACGACTGTACCCCAGCAAGGAGTCAGCACCTCAGGCAAGCAGGGGAGGAAACAAAATCCCCTTTGAAAAAAAATTATGTATGATCATTAAGCAATTTAACATTGGTCATTTACTTAGAAATTTGAAACATGAAACATTGGTTTTGAAGTGTGTGGGAATACTAGCAGCACAAGAAGTGTTATCTGCATGCACACATATAAAATAATGGGATTGATCTAATACCTCCCCCAGCAACTGATCTTCGATAGCAGGGCTGTCTTCAGCACTTTCTGCTGTATGCTCAAAGTCACCAGGAGCCTTAAAGTGGAAGGGTTAAAGGACAACACCATAAGGAACATTAGGAAGCACAAGCAAAGCCAAAAGACAACAATGTCGGCCAGGACAATGGGGTAAGCAGCTTATTCCACAAGTGATAGAAATCATAATACTATAGGTCTACGTGTAAGGTCAGTGAAATACTGTGCTTTTTATAAACGCTTCCTGAGTTGCCAGGTAATTGTGGTAAGGTACATTTCACTCAGCACCACCATCTATGGTTCCAAAGACTTAAATTTTTTTTTAAAAAAACATTACACAGTGAGTTAGCAGACCAGGATCTGAATCCAAGCCAATGGGGATCATGTCACTTTTCTCTGCTGGCTTTTACAGGTCCTACACAAAATGGGTTTTAGTCTTAACCATATACCAGTAGGTGTGACCCATGTAATATGATTTGGCACTATATTGGTGATTTCTCTCAGAAAGGCCACAAAGTGACTAATGTGGCAAATAATCATCCCAAAGATGCAGTACAGACTACCCTGAGATTGAAGCACACTAGTGAGAATGGAGGAAGCTTTATTCTGCAACTCACATGTATCACCCATCCTGAGAGTATTTGGTGTTGATAATGGTCTTTAGAAGTATTCCATTCCCTAACAATAACATCCTTCACTTCTCGAGTATAAAAAAGATCATCCAAAAGATACAATAAATGTTTATTTAAAATCAAAAGAACTGCAATTTTGAACCTTGAACAGGTAGGTAATATAGACTCCAAACTGAAAGCATTTTTGGATCTAAGTTTCATAAAGGCCCCTTTTAAAAAATTAAAATATCATAAAATATTATGTGAACATCCTTGTATTTTTCTCCATTCCCTTTGAACGTTTAATATTTCAATTAAACAGCGAGTGATGACATAATTGGAGGCATTGGCTTTACAGAGTTTAGAGTTCAACTGCAAAGGAGCCGAACCACCTAATGCAGATACAACTGTGAACCATGGGGAAATTCATTGTCAACTGCACATGATAATCTGCTACCTCACATCATTAGGCTCTGTAACTCTTCCAAGCCAATACTCCCAAAGTCATCACACATGTTTTGTAAATTAGAGTTTTTTTTTAAAAAAGGCAAATGAACCAAAAACTAAACTTCACCTGAATTTTAAAAACAGGGATCCAATTTCAGCTTTGTATAGTGGCTTCAGTTCTATTGTTCATAATGATCAATATTTATATTAATGCAGGGCTCACCTCAAAATTGGAAAAACGCAGAAATACACAGTCTCAACTAATCTTCTCTCTCACACACACACACACACACAGCAATCATTCTTATCTGTGCTTTTTATTGATATCACAGGTAAAAATATTGGCAAACCCTGGATTAAAACAAATAAGCCACCTAAAACTGAATAGAAAGCAACTGAAGCACATCTTATTCTCATGGTAAGCAGTAGCAGTTAATAAGACATAAGCTTTGCTGCACGCTTCCTATACAAGTGAATCAGGATTGTATTTACAATCCCAACACTGCTTCAAGCTTAGATTTTCTTTGGCCAGGTGCCAATGCCATTCAACCCTCAGACACAGGACTGAGGATAGGCATTGTGCCAATCCCACAAGACCCATTTAAACCACAACATTAAGGTGACAAATTGGTCTACAGGTACCAGGAACAGCTGTGAATGCGGGCAAGTTACATAACAGGCAGGGAGGAGAAGTCAACTATGGTTTATTGTCCAGATTCAAACCTAACATCCAAAGTTGCCCATCTGATTTAACAGGAATCTACCATACACTACACAAAATAATTACTTTTTTTTACTGTAAATACAAATAAAATTAATACTGGGGATTGGAACATTTCAATTCTGGCTGGCATTATTATACATCTGACACTCCCAGTTTTAGTACAGCAGAACATAACTCGCTCTCTGCTCTGGTCCTCAACCCAACTTCAGGATAACTACCCCAACTTATTAATTTATCCCTTTTCCATTTTTCACACCATCCATGAGTGGTCTCTTGGAATGAAACAGTCAATTAGTGACAAATAAGGGATTGTCTTATGCTGTAAACATGTACTCACTTGGAATTTGATTGAGATTGCCTAAACTCATTTCACATAGAACCTTTACAGCCAGCATGAGCAGCAGACTTCCATCCATTGAAACAGGAGTCTCTCAAGCCTATTAAACTGTCTAATTAGATTGTGGCTGATCCATTCCTAAATTCCATTTAGTACAGTTTAAACTTAAGCTCATAACGCATAGTGCGAAGGCCATTGTCTAATACATTGATGCAAACTTTAATCTTCAAAATAGAAGCTTGAGAGTTCGAAGATGGACTGTGTGTTCATTTTTCCATCTTGTGGAATAATATTTACCCCATGGTTTGCACAACTGTAGTAGAATTCAATAAAAATTAACAAATCAGAATCATCACATTTTCAGGTTAAATATTGATCAAGTTAAATAATCAGTATAATCAATTAAAAGGTTACTTCAGCAAATGCAGGATACAATCCAGAGAGATAAAAAAAGTGAGATTAGAGAAAATGGGGCAAGGTTAAAAGAAATATGATAGAGGTATTCAATATTATATGGGGTTTTGAAAAGATAAGCTAATTCTTTTGCTCAGTTAATTGGTAAATAGAGAACATAAGTTTAAGATGGGTAAAAGAATAAAGGGAAAGGTTAGAACAAGTACAGTGGAATGTCCTACCAACAACAGTGGTGGAAACAGAATCCACAACAGCTTTAAAAGGGGAAATGGATAAAGATCTGAAAAAGAAGAATTTAAAGGGAGCAGGAAAAGTGTAATGGAGCTGGACAAAGTGGGCAGCTCTTTAAAAGAGTTTTGCACACGCATGACGGTCTCTTTCTGTGCTGCAAAGTTCCATGTTACAACGTAGCATTATCTAACAGCTGAAACTATAACACTGAAAATCACGACGTGTTCCTGAAGTACAGCATGGGTGTCTCCTTACGACTGGAAATAAAATATAAAATACTGTTATCTTTACAGTACAGGGCAACCCAGGAAACCAACCTTAACTTTCAAAAATTCAAACAAGAGACCACAAGTTGGAAAAAAAATAGGAGGGGGAGAAAGGGGAAAGTGTCAATGTAGAAATAGAAATTGGTAAAGAAGTATCAATGTTATGGATGCGGCAATAGAAAAAGACTGCAATTAGCGAGATAAAAGGGAATTGGTCCAAAATAAACTGGAATAATCAGCAACAGGTTGAACGATTAGCAATGGGGAATCTTCAAAGATAAGATGCACAGAATGCAAAGTAGATATTCTCCTCAAAGACATAGAGGGAGTGACATGGAGTTCTATAAATACAGAAGCCAAATTAACCTAAAACTTGAAAAGGGAGATGTGTTAAATGAGAAGAATATTGAAGAAAGTCATGAGGAATATAAAATGTATTGTGGAGACAAAAAATAAAACATGAGAAATTCTAACAAAATAGTATGAGATTTTATAAGGATAATAAAAGGAAAAGAATAAGTCAAAATAATTAGGGATGAAGGGGGAATCTAGCTGGGGAGGTTGAAAGTGTGACAAAGATACATTAAAATATTTTATATCTGTTCCAAATCATGGTTAAAATTATAATGTAGATGTGGTAGAAAAGGATGCAGATGTAACAGTTAGAAAAGGAATTGAGTTCACATTTTCCCACAGAGTAGGTAAGTTACTGGGCTCTAATAACATGTACCCTTGGCAACTGAAGATAGTCAGAGAGGAGATAGCAGAGGCTCTGGCTATAGGTTTTCAAATCTCCTTAATTATGAAAAAGTGTGCAATAGAACTAGAGTAAATGTAACAGCCTTGTTCATGAAGGGAACAAAGAATAAACTAGTATCTTTGGGTCAGTTAGCTGAAAGTAAGTTATGGGTAAACTCAAAATCAAGGTAGCAATTAAATGAAGGGCAAGATAACCAAAGACAACCAACATGAAATTGTAAAAGCAAATCACATCTAAGAAATAGAAGTGTTTTTTGAAGAGAAGATTAATTGTATTAAGGAAATGAAGTTTACAGATTTTCAAAAGGATTCAATCAGGTCTCAGAAGAGGCTGGTTACAAACAAAATCAGACATGTGGTATAAAAGGAAATGGAGCAGTATGGATCGAAATTAATTCAGGATTAATGAATATTGCTCAGATTGGAGAATGGTTGGATTAGAGTAACTCAAGGCGCCAATGCTGGGGCTACTCTTGTTCTCAATAAATTTAAATGATTTGAACTTGGGTATAGCGAGTACAATGTCGAATTTGCTGACGTCACAAAAGCAGAGGCTATGGCAAAGTTCAAGAGGACAAAGCTTTCTCTGACCATTTGCTTGTCTCCCTTACCACCCACATCTCCCTACTCCCCTCTAGTCACACTTTCACCACCTGCTCACTGAAAAAAGCCTTCCTACCCTCCCCACCCCAATTTGCTTGCAACCGCCACCTCCAATTCCCAGATACCTTGCTTTTGGCTCTCGACCCTCAATGATGCTGCTGCAGCTGACATTTTGCTTAAACACCTCACTCACCTTCACGTTCAACACCATTCTTCCCAACAATATTATTACCATCTCCCACTCCTTCCTCCATCGTGCCACCCCTTATACAGTTTATCCCCATTCACTCAAGTCTGAGACATGCCAACATAAACACACGGAGTAACAACTAGTCCACCCACACATCACAGGGTCTGGCTTAACCACAAAGGTCTACTGGGCCTCGGTCTTTTCTGCCAAACTTGTCCATTATTGTGAAATCATCCTGCAAGGAAAGGATAATGCTAGGATCTTTTATTTCTATGACCAACTGCCTCTCTAAGTCCCTCTTCAATAAAGCCTCCTCTAGCATGAGGAGCTCATAGATTCCTTTGTTTCCAAGTTTAAGGACCATCATCCAACTACCTCTGCAGCTTCCTCCCTTTCTATTGTTCACTGCCACCTCCAATCCTGCATTCACTCCTGTCTCTCGAAATTTCTCTCCTCCTGAAAATTTCACTCATCTAGAAGTCTTCTCTTCCCTCGATCCTCTATTCACTTAGCTTTTGCTCATCCAACCCCCTTTTGCTGTCCCATACTACCGAATATTGTCAATGGTTCGTTATCATCCCAGCTGATGTTAATACTGGATAAATCAGATCCCAGAATGAAAACTGACTTGATAGATCCTAACTTTTTTTTAAACCATGGAGCTAAGTTACTGAACAAATTCACAGGAGTCTGGCAATGAACTTTTAACACAAAAAATAAAGTATTTATTAAAACAAAATAATTGAACTATATTACACCAGACAAAAAGTTGGAAAGATCTCAAAACAAACACAAGGGCCAGGATTTTCTGGCCCTGTTGTGGGCAGGACCTGCTACGAGCGAGGCGGTGCCCCAGCCAGAGGTCCACTGACTTGCGGCAGGACTGAAAGATCGTGGTGGCAGCGGGCAGGTGCGGAAAATCCCGCTGAAGATGACGATTCAAATTCCTGCTATTCCTTTACCCCAGCAATATCTTTACAGACACATAAACCAGTGAAGAATTACCACCAGCTTTGCACAAAGGTTTCAAGATTGGCACTGGCAGCGTTGCAAATGGTTTTCTTCCAGTGAATTCCTGAGCAGTCACTTGATACTTCTCACACAACTCATACCTCTCCCAAAGACACCCAAAAACCGCACTCTAAACTCAGTTTCTTCAACTGCAGTGCAAACAAATGAGTTTCCTAAACTCAGTCTTCAAGTAGCACCTCTGCCAAACTGATCACTTTACTGAGTCTTATAACTGATTATTCAGTTAACTACTACCCCAATAGCCTTGTAGTTTCTCTTCTAAGAGAGCTTGAAATCCCTATCTTCTCTCTCTGACAAAGAATGAACACTTCCTCTCTCAGTGTCTGTCACTGGATCACTGTCACTAGGCAACAGTAAAGCTTTTCTATGCTGTGTTTTTTTAGAATCACTGAACTTTCAACCCCTTTTAACTCATCTCTTTGACTTCAGGGGTTGCAAGACCTCATTAAAAATGCATAGATAAAAACAAACCCAGAAGACCTGAAACTTTTTAGTCACAAGGCTCCCAGGTACCAAGTTCATAAACAAAACCTAAGTGAAACTGAAACCATTTTTACCTTTCTCAACACACAAATATATATATATATAAATTCAACTTAAAATTATACTTTGTTCATAACAATTCCTTCCTCAGGCATTGCTCCTCTCTCCTTCAAAACCACCACTGTCACTTTTTTCTCAAAACATTCACCTTTGATCATTTTGCACTACCAAACACTGTCCCATCTCCAACACTCTTTCCCCTCAGATCTTTGAATGCGTTGTTGTCTCCCAACTCATGTCTAACTCTTCTATAACCCCCACTGTTACAATGCCTCCAGTCTGACTGCCACCCTGTACACAGCACTGAAAGGGTCCCTGTGAATGACATTTTCCATGATTGTGTGCATTAATTCTCCTCACCTTTGCAGCAACACAGTCAACCAAAACATTCGCCTGTAGTGATTTTCCTCTGCTGTCTAACTCCATAGGATTGATCTACAACAATTCTATTCATACCTTCCTTACTTCAGAGCATCTCCAACAATGGCTTCTCTTCCTGCCCCCACTATGAGCTACTGGAGTCCCTTAAGGATCTATCCTTGGCCCCCTTCTCTTTCTCACTTATATGCTGACCCTTGGTGAGATCATATACAGATTTGCAGTAAGCAAACACATATATACCGTTGACAAGTTATTCCTACCTTTTCACCACCTCCCTTGAGTATCTCTGTATTGTTAAGACTGCTAGCCTAACATCCAATGCCAGAGGATTCATAACTTCCAGTTGTTTTACCAAATCTCTCTCCCTCCCTGGCCACCATCTTGGGCTAAACCAGGTTCTTCATTATCTCAGCATCCTGTTCAATCCTGAGCCAAGTATCTATCTCTTGCAACATTATCCACCTTCACCCCTACCCTCAGCCTATCTGCCATTGAAACCCTTGTCAATTACCTCCTGATTTCCAGAACATTCCTGCTTCTCCAAAACTCTGCTGTATTTATTCCGTTCTGTTCATTCTGACCTGGCTGACTTGGATTTGCTTTCTGTCCTTCATGCATTGAAATATAAAATCCTTGGGTGACTTACAATATGCATGGGTTTACAAATCAGGGTAGGACTGACAGGCTGGGTCTCTGGAAAAAAGAAGGCTGCGTGGTAACCTAATAAAACCTTTAAAATTATGAAAGGTTTTTAGTAGAGTGGATAGAGAGAGAATATTTCCAGTTGTGAGGAAGGGCTTAACTAGAGGTCATCAATATAAGATAGACACCAAGAAATCCAATAGGGAATTGTGAAGAAACTTCTTCATTCAAAGAGTGGCAAGAATGTGGAACGCATTACCACAGGGTATGGTTGAATTGAATATCATAGACGCATTTAAGGGGAAACTAGAATATGAAGGGAATAGATGAGTACGATTGTAGGTTTGGATGAGAAAAGATAGAGGAGGCACAAGTGGAGCATAAACAATGCCAGGGGCTGGTTAAGCCAAATGGCCCGCTTCTGTGCCATACATCCTTTGTAATTTTGCTATTTCTCTGTTCCTCCAACTCTGACATCTCGCACTCTCCCACACTCTTTCTCCACCATGGATGGTTGTGCCTTCAGTAGCTTAAGCCATAAGATCTGGAATTTCTTCCCTTAAAATATCCAGCTCTCTGCCTCCTTTAACACGCTTCTTTAAAACTACCTTTTTGACTAAGCCCATCTAACATCTTATTCAATTTTATTTCTGGATACAGTGAAGAGCTTTGGGAGGTTTGCCTACACTAAAAAAAAACTCCATTTAAATGCAAGTTGTTGACATTGAATTGGCCACCTCTTAAAACACCTAATCAGATTTTCTTTTTTATTGAGGTTAATAGTGAGGGAAATTTGCAGGACTTAATGATCAGTTGAGCCAATATCACTCATTTGATGCCATTGAAGCTGAAAGTTACACCCATCAATTTAAAACTGTCAGTGATTAAGAACGAAGGAAGTGTTTAGGAGAAGCTTCTTTGTGCAGAAAGTGGAAGAAAATAGATGTGTCAGCCACAGCTCAGCTGAGTCAGATGCTTCTAGATTCAAGTCCCAATTCAGGACTTGAGCACAACATCTAAGTCAAAAGTTGTTTGAAGGTTTTCATGGTGAGAGCACAAACATTGGGGAAGGCAAATTTAAAGTTTCACCGTGTAAAATTTTACTCTGAAAAGAGCAGTTGTTACCTTAAGAGTTCCTTGGAAGAACTGATTGGCCTTAACGTTCTGGGCAGTGTACTCTGTGCGGAGTAATGACTGGAACAGGTGAAAGAGGCAGTTATATATGGTAGAGGATGGGAATATGGGTGGGGTCTTACTGCTGATGGTCAGGCTACTGTGTTTGAGATAGGTCAGTTCATTTTAACACTCTTGCTGCTGATTGGTCGGTACCACAATCAACTCGTCAGACACAATGGTCAATTTTGACGACAAGTCAATGTGCCTGTCCCAGAAACTTATCTTGTCAAACAACATTTGGAAGATTGCTCCTTAACCAACGGGGCTGCAATGTCACCAATAAAATTTACAAATTTCTACTGACATGCCCAAACTCAATATTGATTCAATGGCAAGGTTCCTATTTCAAACAAACAAATGGCTTTGCCATGCGATCTCCACTATCATCAATCGTCGCTAACATCTTTATGGAAGGGACTAAACAAATAGCACTTCAATCAGCTAGTCCTTAAACATAAAATATGTCAATGACACTTTTGCGGCACAACTTTATAATTTCCCACAATATCTTAACAATCAACGTTTGTATATTTAAAATGCACTGCAGCAATTCACCAAGACTCCTTCAACAGCACCTTCCAAACCCGCGACCTCCACCACCTAGAAGGACAAGGGCAACAGATGCATGAAAACACCACCACTTGCAAGCTCCTGTCCAAGCCACACACCATCCTGACTTGGAAATATATTGTTGTTTTTTCATTGTTGCCTGGTCAAAATCCTGGAACTCCCTCCCTAACAGCACTGTGGGTGCACCTACAGCACATGAACTGCAGCAATTCAAAGATGACTCACCACCACCATCTCAAGGGCAATTAGGGATGGGCAATAAATGCTGGCCTAGTCAGTGACATCCACATCCCGTGAAAGAATAAATATAAAAATTACTTTTACCATGGAGATGGGACCACAACTTTCTATACCATTTCTCAATGTTCTCAGGAGCAAGCCTCAAAGTGGCATACCATTACATCAAAAACAGAATTACCTGGAAAAACTCAGCAGGTCTGGCAGCATCGGCGGAGAAGAAAAGAGTTGACGTTTCGAGTCCTCATGACCCTTCGACAGCCAGCATCCGCAGTTTTTTGTTTTTACCATTACATCAAGTCTATCATAAGCCCACTCACACTCAGGCGAGGCAATGGCATAGTGGTATTGTCACTGGACTAGTATTCCAGAGGCCCAGGGTAATGCTTTTGGGTCCAGGCTTCGAATCCCACCATGGCAGATGGTGAAATTTGCATGCAATAAAAATCTGAGGATGACCATGAAACAATTGCCGATTGTTGCAAAAACCCATCTGGTTCACTAATGTCCTTTAGAGCAGGAAATTTGTCGTCCTTACCTGGTATGGCCTACACGTGACTCCAGACCCACAGCAATGTGGTTGACTCTTAAATGCCCTCTAAGCAAGGGCAATTAGGGATGGGCAATAAATGCTGGCTTAGGCAGCGATACCCAGATCACACGAATGAATAAAAAAAACTGACAGATACTGACCTACCGATTTTTCCATCATCCCTCCAATCAGTTTCCAGAGCCCTCATTAGAAGAACCTATACCATCAGTGACTAAAAAAGTCTACAACAAGAACTTCACCCCATTAAGTATACACTTCAGCTCAATGGATTCCCTTCACACAAGGTTAAGATACACCTGCCTGTTACTCACTCTGTAACAACTACTTCCACTAATGCAAGAGTCAGCCTCCTGTACATCGGTTCCACCTCACACAGAGTACAACGTAATCACAAGTCAAAGGATATTGAAGTGCAACACAGGTCATCTAAGAAGCTCCACTTCATTCTTCATACCCACAAAGACAAGAAACATCTTAAAATAAACCAGGAATTCACAGCATACCGTGTGATTGCGGACTTGTCTATGTCAGGGGAAAAAAGCCACAACCTACATATTAGACTCAAGGAACATCAAACCTACTTCAAACACAGTGAATGGGACAAATCGGCTATTGACAAAGATGCTCAACTTAATAACCACCACATCCAGTGGTCTAACTCTAAACTTACCTTATCCATCACATACTTGCCTACAAGGTACGTCAGGGAGTCTATGGAGGGCTACAAACACCACACCGTCGTCCAAGACAGCAGCCTTCTCGTCAGTGACATCTGGTTACCCTTAGTCAAGAGACACATTACAATCCATCTGCAGTCGACCAATCAGCTGCATGAATGTTAACTTGTAGCAGTCCAACCAATCAGCAGTAAGATCCCGCCCATATTTCCATTCTCCACTATATGTAACTATCTCTTTCGCCTGTTCTAGTCATTCCTCCAGACAACATGCAGAATATGCTGCCCAAAACATTGAAGCCTATCATTTCATCGAAGGAACTCCTTTAAGGTAACAACTGCTCTTTACGGAGCAAAATTTTACATGCTGTAATTGTCACTTTGTCTTCTTCAAAATCTAGGTTAACACTCTGATACAATGCTGAGGGAGTTCTGCACTGTTGGAGGTGCCGTATTTCAAATAAGGCTTTAATCAGAAGCCTTGCCTGAATCACAGGTGAGCATAAAATATGCCATGGCACTATTTTGAAGAATAGCAGGAAAGTTATCCCCAGTAGCCTTGCCAAAATCTATCTATTCCTCAACATCACAAAAGCAGGTTACCTGGTCATTACCACACTGCTGTTTTTAAGATCTTGCACATTGACTGCTGCATTTCCTACATATGACTGACAACACTTCAAAAGTAATTCACTAACTTTACAGCACTTTGAGACTTTGGTCTTGAAAAACATTACATAAATGCTTTATTTTAATGCATTGCTGCTGGTAATGATTGATGTATCTTTTAAGACAAGGTTAGATAAATCTTTCAAGCACAGAAAGATACAGGGCTATGCGAAAATAGAACAATGAGATTAATTTTGATTTCTTCTTGCAAAGAGTTGGCACAGACACAGTGGGCTAAATGACCTTCACCCGAACTGTAAACTTAAATTGCAAAAAATGACAGTAGCATTCTATTAATAATCTTTCATATAAAAACATTCATGCACAGTATTAAAGGGCAATTATTTTTCCAATTTCACAGCCTCAGATGGCAGAAATCTGTGCTACATTTTGTTTGCATTGTATTGTCTGTACCTGATATGCTGGAAGCCTAATCTTGTCTGTTCCACTTTGTAGTGCTGTTGCAATCTAAAGCAGAAATGTACAAATATTTAAGTTATCTGTGCTGGCCCAAAGAAAGTATTCCCTCAGTTACAATTCTGTATTGTTTTCATCCTCCTCCCTCCCAAGTATCATGTTACCAAATAATAATTTCTCTAACAGATCGAATGGATAATTTGAATAAATTACAGTTTATTTCTTTTTATCACTCAGATATCACCAGGAAATCTTCTACCTACCTTCTCTGCAAGCTCGTCTTGTTTGTACCCTAAAAGCTCCAAGTATTTATTGCGATGATCTTTCTCAAAGTTCACCTGTGAAAATAAGAAGGAAAAATCAATATAATGGGTCTGAGAGATAAACCAAATGAGCTGATTGAAGTATCAGTGCTGAATTATGTTTTCTATAACCCCTGAAAAATTTAATAGTGGAGATCAAAAGAATGGCTACAAATGTTGGATTCAAAACAGAAAATGTTGGAAGGGTCAGTCTGCAAATCAGCAAGAATGAGAGGGGACCAAACCCAACCAATGCACCAGCTAATGAAGTATAAGAATAAGGAAAAGTGACAAAGACCTGTAATACCAGCCTGTATAAAAACACAGAATTGTTACAGCACAGGAGACCTTTCAGCCCATCGTGTCTACACCAAATGAACAATTCACTTAGTGCCTTCCTCCTGCCTTCTCTCTGTAACTCTGCACATTCTAACAAGCATTTGTTCCATGTTTTGCTCATGGCTTATTCTTGCCACTGTTCCAATATTCAAATTACAACCATTTACATACAATTACATAAAATGCACAGCTCAAAACAGGCCTTCAGCCTATGAGGCCCACGCTGGTGATTATGCTCCACATGAGTCTCCTTACTTTTATCTTTGTTCTTGGAAGGTGAACATTACTGGCAAGGCCAGCACTTATTGCCCATCCCTAATTTTGCTAAAAGTGGTGATGGGCCATTTGGATATGAACCAAATTTCCTGCAGACCAAAATGAGCAGAGGAAGCATAAGCTTGAAACAGTTCCATTTTATCTAAATGATACAAGAGTGCCATTCTGACATATCCACATTTTTTCCCAGCCTTAATGCTGTGTTTATGGCAAATGAAATTAACCGCCATTGTAACTAGCTATCCAGAATTGCTAGGTGCCTAAGCAAAAGGGCCACATAGATTGTTTTGGCAATTTAAAACCATTTCAGATTAGTTTTCATACTTATGTCTCTCCTGGCATATAAGCTGTCATTAGGCTTTCTGACAATTGTTTTTTTCTGTCTGTAACAGCATTACTGCCACCAATGGAAAATCCCTCTCAGAGGTGCTGGAGAGAACAAGACAGCTACTAGGATGTCCGGCAGGTTGAGACGTTCAAGAGATGCTCAGTATCTATCTGCTGTCACCCAGACGCCTATTTATGTAGACAGGGGTGACCAGACCTCACCTTGACAGGTAGTAGACAGTAGTTGGAGGCTCCAACTCTGAAGGATTGGTTGTAACAGTAGATACATGTCACAGATGTCTGTGCATGCCTGGGCAAACTAGTTCTTATAAAGCATTCCAAACACACTGTATTATGTTTCTCCACTGGTCTAAAGCTTGGCCAAACACTCAGTTTTATTATGGTGCTTGGCAGCTATTGCTGAACTACATAAAACATTAGTGTATATAAATGGATCCAGACAACATCTAAAGATCACCATTTATTCAGCTGGTCAATAAATGGCAAAGCCTAGAATGTTACAGATTCGACACCTACTTTGTGCTGAATTATGCAACCCCCAGGATGGCCATTGCATTGTTGTAATTACCCACAGCGTCCCTGTGTTAACGAATGTATATTCTGCCAGGGTTCTTGCCCTTAATTGCTAAATGATAATGGCTGGAGGATGTACATGTATTTTGGCATTGGGTGAAATCAGATTCAGTTGTGATTATTCTGCTGTTGAATAGTCTGCTGACAATCTCTAGGCTCACACATGAAGAGTGAAGAAATACAGGAGGATAACTAGTGACAGTCCAGTAAAAGGTCAATGTAGCCTGAAGAAGAAATTAGGAAATAGTGGAAAAGAGGGAAATGACACTGGCGCTCGATAATATTTTAGTGAAACCATACAGCTGTGATCAGCAGGACCTCAACAAAGTTTAGAACCAACAAAAATGACAGAAGGACACAAGGTCATTGAGCTGAGAAGACAGGTTAAGAAAACAAATATTACAACTACTTTTGGATAGATTTCTAAGAGGCAACAATAAATCAGCTCTGAAAGTAAGCAGCAGATGGGAGGCTTCTTGAAACTTTACAGGCAATCAGAGAAGATTTTAGCAGATTGACTCTTGAAATGGCTAAACATTTTTATTGAAATCAAAGGATTCTTCAAAAGATAATTTACAGCCTTCAAGTAAAGAAACAATTGTTTCAAAAAAATCTGAAAACAAAAAAAGTTAAAGCAGGTAAAAATGAATGTGAAAACCAATGATCATTTCATGCAGCCTGAAGCCAAAACCAATTAGGAACATAGGAGCAGAAGGCCCATTGAGCCTGCTCTGCCATTCTATCAAATCATGGCTGATCATCAACCTCTGTAATTTTTCCCCAATATCCCCACATCCCCCGATGTCATTAATATCCAGAAACCTATCGATTTCTGCCTTGAACATGCTCAATGGTTCAGCTTCCACAGCTCCCTGGGGTAGAGAATTCCAAAGACTCACTACCCTCTGAGTGAAGAAGTTTCTCCTCACCTCAATCTTAAATGGCCTACGCTTTATTCTGAGACTGTCTCCCCTGGTTCCAGACTCACCAGCCAGGGGAAGCGTCTTACCTACATCCACCCTGTCACATCCTGTAAGAATTTTGTAAGTTTCAATGGGATCACCTCTCATTCTTCAAAACCCTAGAGAATCCAGGTCCAATTTCCTCGATCTGTCTTCATAAGACAATCCCGCCACTACAAGGATTAGCCTAGTGAACCTCCGTTGTGCTTCCTCTATGAGAAGTATATCATTCCTTAGATAAGGAGACCAAAACTGTACACAGGTCTCACCAAGGCTCTACAAAATTGAGCAAGACATCTTTACTTCTGTACTCAAATCCCCTTGCAGTGAGGCCAACACACTATTTGCCTTCCAAATTGCATGTTAGCTTTTAGTGACTCATGAACAAGGACACCCAGGTCCCTTTGGACACTAACACTTCCCAACCTCTCATCATTTAAGAAATACTCTGTCTTTCTACTTTTTCTACCAAAGTGGATAATTTCACACTTATTCACACTATATTCCATCTGCCAAGTTCTTGCCTATTCCCTTGGCCTGTCCAAATCTCTTTGAAGTCTCCTTGCATCTTCCTCACAACGCACATTCCCACCCAGTTTTGTGTCATCAGCAAGTTTGGAAATATTACATTTGGTCCCCAGGTCCAAATCATTTATATGGATTGTAAACAGCTGTGGGCCTAGCACTGATCCTTACACTATCTCACTAGTAACATCCTGCCATTCTGAGAATGACCCATTTATTCCTACTCTCTGTTTTTTGTCTGTTAACCAATTCTCAATCCACACTGGTACAATCCCATGTGCTCTAATTTTGTTAGCTAACCTCTTATTTGGGACCTTTTCAAAAGCCTTCTGAAAATCCAGATACACCACATTCACTCATTTCCCCTTATTTTTTCTGCTAATTATATCTCAAAAAATTCCAACAAATTTGTCAAACATGATTTTCCTTTCATAAATCCATGTTGGCTCTGTCCAGTCATATCATTATTTTCTAAGTGCCCAGTTATCACATTCTTCATAATAGATTCTAACATTTCTCTCCAACTGACATCAAATTAACAGGTCTGTACTTTTCTGTTTTATCTCTCCCTCACTTCTTAAATAGTGGGGTTACATATGCTAATTTCCAGTCTGCAGGAACCTTTCCAGAATCTATAGAATTTTGAAAGATAACCATCAATGGATCAACTATATCTATAGCAACATGAAGAAAAAATTTTGTACACAGCGAGCAATTAGGATCTAGAAAACACTGCCTCTAAGGATGTGGTAGAGATTCAATTGAGGCCTTCAAAAGGGACAGAAACAAAAATAGCTGGAAAAACTCAGCAGGTCTGACAGCATCTGTGGAGAGGAATACAGTTAATGTTTCGAGTCCATACGACTCCTTCAAAAGGGAATTGGATAACTACCTGAAGAAAAGGAAATGCAGGCCTAAAAGGAAAAGACAAGGAAGTGGGATGAAGTGAGTTGCTCTTGCAGAGAGCTGACATAGATGTGACAGGCCAAATGGCCTGCTTCTGTACTGTAACCGTTCTACGGTTCTATGAAAAGTCTTAACAATTCACTCTATCATCATTTCACCATACCTTTAAGAACCCCCAAACGCTCCTCTCGAAGTCTGTGTGGGCAGCATTTACTTTCGACCGACAGTACTCCACAAAGCCACCTGAATGTATAGTTGACTGCAGCTCATTGGAACGGTTCAGGAGTTCCGATTCTGTGACAACTTGACTGACGAACACTTGGAAAGGAACTTCCTGCTGCTGCTGAGGTTGGGGCTTCACGTTCTGAAATGAGACCAGCTTTCCTCCAAACTTTGCCATGAAATTTGGCAAAAAGTAACACACAAAACAAATAAACAGTGGAGAAAGAGGGGGAAAAGAAAAACAGTCCAGCAGTTAAATTCATATTAGAGTAATGTCAAGCATGTGTCATATTAATCAATTTAAACTAAATACTAAAATTACAATAATAAAAAAAAAATCATTGCACTAGCTTACAAGCATTCAAACACAGATTGATGGGAAGTGGGCAGTAAACCTCAGCCATGCCATCAAAGGAGAGGTGAAGGTCAGGTATTTCCTTGTAACAAAGATGGGAGAAAAATAAATAAATGGAAACCAAGAATTCACTGCAACTTTGTGACACAAAACTGCACACGGAGGGAAATTGCAATAATGTTACTTCCACCGCTTCTGAATATCCTGTTGGATATGGCACTCGGATTCTCCTGCCGAGTGTACCTGAGATTCAAACAGTGATCTGAGGCAAGCTGATGTCAATATGGTGAACGGTGAAAGCACCACAAATGACCTCAGTCTTCCTGGGCTGGGTATGCAAATTTAGCTGAGAATCTTGCTCTCAAGCACTATCCAGTTACTCCTACAGTAAATGTGCATTAGGATGTCAGATGAAGACATTAGCAGCCTTGCTGTGACAGCTCCTGTAATCAAATACCCTGTCAGCACTCGCTGTCTTAGTTTCCCATAAGATGAATAGATATTTGTGTAAGGCACAGAGATGGTGCAATCAGATGTAGATTCACACTCTGATGAACAATCACCTTCTGAAGAGGAGAGAAAGCAGGGGGCAGGTAAATGTGGAAAAAAAGAAACCTTGTGATTTTCTAAATTATTTATTTTTATCTAGATTACCAAGATTTCAAAGCTTACAGCAAATGTAGCTCCGACAGGGCGGCGGATCCACTTGGGTGGTTTTTTAAGAGGCAGCACAGCACTTGGTTGTGCTATCGACTGAGGGAGCTGCAACGGAGGAAGGGTTTGTCCAGTACCAAATGGATCCAAATTCCCAAAGGAGGATGAAATCTGTCAAAAAAAAGTGTAGCATTTGTAGATAATTGGTGACAGGGCAAGGAGGCATCACTTCAGAATTCAGATATACGCTTGCACTAAGGCCATTGTTGAAAATGGCAAATATTTGATTTGTCACACTCATTGCTTTCAGAAGAGTTCTAACAGAGACTCAAGAGCAAGTTGGTCATAGACACTGATCCTGGGGGCAACTTTTTTCCTCGTCGTCATGTCCCCCCACTTATAATTTTTGATGTCTTTGAAAAGCACGCCCTACTTAATCAACAGCTCATTGTGCTCATCATCAGCACAATTACAACCCCAGCAGTTTCTCTCTTCCACTCCTCTCATCCCTTACAACATTTCTCTGAGAGCCCTACGAAGGATCTCCTGATTTCTTCAACACCAAGGGGTGAGCACGTGTGATAGTTTAATACTGTAAGCTAGACTTTGGTGCTGCAACATTTGCCATTTAAGTATTGATGTTCCTCCTGAACCTATTGGCGCATATGCTGAAATTACGTAAAGGCATCTCTTATTAGAGACAGTGAAGGAACCAGAGCAGCAAGAATATAGTGACAAAATACACATGAAAAAGGATAAATCACCACCAGCTTCATAAAAGATTTATTTACATTGTCAACCTGTCGCTGCCTTTGTGCATCGAGATTCCCACCCATGAGGGAGTAGATGCTGATGTGGCCATCGAATGCGGCTGCAGAGAGGACAGCAGGATTCCTGGGGCACCACTGAATATCAAAGCACCATTGTGTGGCTGTAGGTAACTCATAAACCACCTGGTAACAGTCAAGAACAGGAAAACAATTAAGCAGAAACTAATAATTAAAATGGATAATACATGATTTGAGTCAAGTCATACATATAACTTTAATACTGAATTTAACTGAAACTGAATTTGAATTTGTAATACGAAAGCAGAAGGTTTTTGTGCAGGAATGTGCCATCAGCTATATCAATATGATCAACCATTCCTATTGGTACAGAGTTAATCATGTGCTATGGCAATAGGATTCGCCATGGACACCATGTTTTCTGTGAGCAAGGGTGAGGGTAGGAAATTGACTGGGTCTGAACAGTAGAGGAATAAGGGTTCTGGGCACTGCTTGATATCATTTAGGGATCAGGGAATATTAACATAGGATTTTTGCTTAGGTAATTGAATGGGCATGATGGAATCAATGCCGCAGTACATTTCGCATCACCGATGAAAGAATCACACAATGGGCCAAATGGTTCAGCTTCATTTTCTTCAAAGACTCATATTCTTGCCTGAAATATGTTTTTGTAGTTTTGTGATTATATTCACCTACACATCTCCTCTATGGAAGCCCATTACATAAAAGAGGAGACAGCTGAGATTTCCCCTTCATGTTTCCAAATCACTATCAAGTATTAACTTAATACAAAATGGCAAAAGGTAGCTGCTCCATTACCACAAGACTAATGATAACACCGTAAACGTGATGTCCAACGGGTGCTTTCCAATGTTCGTAGGAACTTTAATTGATGCCCTCCATCAGGTTTCTGCCCTGCTACAGTACAAAAATGGCTCTTAAAGTCACAAATAACTTCACAAAAGTCACACATCCTATGTGGCTGTGATAAAGGTAAACTATTCCTCCTCATCCTTCGCGACCTGCCCTGCAGCCTTTGACATGGGTGACCATACCATCCTCCCCAGTGTCTCTCCATCATTGCTGAGCTGGTTGGGACTGCTCTCACCTGATTCCAATCATATCCATCTAATCACAGCCAGAGAATCACTTGCAAAGGCTTCTCTTCCTGCTCTGTTACCTCTTGGTGTCCCTCAAGGGTCTATCATTGTCACCTCCTATTTCTCTTCTGCATGCTGCCCCTTGTCAACATCATCCGAAAACATAGTATCAGTTTCCACATGTTCACCCGTGACACCCAGTTCGACCTCACTACTAGGGGTTCTTTCAACCCCCATGCTGTCTCTGAATTATAGGGTTGCTTATCCAACATTAAGTACTGGATGAGCAGAAATTTCCTCAATTAAATTGCAGGAAAGTCATTTTCCTTTGCCCCAGCCAGAAACTCTGTTCCCTAGCCATCGATTCCATCCTTTCTTCCTGGCAACTGTCTGAGGTTGAGCCAGAGTGCTGGCAATCTTGGGGTCATATGTGACCCTGAGGTGAGCTTCCAACTACACACCCACACCATCTTTAAGACTGCCTATTTCCATGCTCATAACATCGGCAGATACTGCTCTGCCTCAGCTCATCTGTCACTAATCTGTGCCTTTGTTAACTCTAGGTTTGGCTATTCCAACACATCTTCTACCCTGCATAGGCTTGAGCTCATCCACAACTCTGCTGTTTGTGTCCTAACTCACTCAAGTCCCATTCAGCTGTCGCACCTGTGCCCGCTGACCCACACTGTACGCCACAACACAATTTTAAACTTCTCACTCTTCATTTTAAATCCCCCCATATTCTCCTCCAGTCCTACAACCCTTCCAAGATAACTGCTTTCCTCCAATCCTGGCCTCAAGCATTCCCAAGTTAAATTGCCATGCCTTCAACTCCCATGGCCCCAAGCTCAAGAATTCCCTCTCTAAACCTCCCTTCCTCCTTTGAGACTCTCCTTAAAACTTATCTCTTTGACCAAGCTTTTGGTCATCTAGCCTAATACTTTCTAATGTAGGCTGTGTCAAAGTTTTGTTTCTAACACTCCTGCAAAGCACCTTGGGACATATTACTATGTTAAAGCAGCTTTCCAAGTGCAAGTTGCTGCTGTACAAATTGGGATACTCAATAGACAGGCATGAATTTTAATGTTTGGCTCATTTGTGTGAGAAGACTTCTAAAATTTTCAACCTATACAAAGTTAAATGCAGCTGTGCACCTAATCCAGTGCAAAGCTGGTGTATTTTTTTTTATATATGTTTGCTTACTTCCGCAGTGTTGGGGTTCCAGCAAAGCATGCGATTGTCCTTCCCACAACTCAGTAGCAGCTCTGGGTCTGCCAGGCTCCAGGCAATGGCTAAAATTCCTCTGCAAAACACATTCAATTTACAAAATGAAGGAGCAGCATTTAATTCTCCCTAAATTTAAATGAAAGCTTCAGGACTTTATTTTGTTAAAAAGGAATAACCACCCCCCCCCACCCCCGAATGTTATTCCCGTCTTTCTGAAAATCCTGCCTCTTGCCAGGTTATGCTTATTCCAGTGCTAGCGACTTCCTCAGACCTCACTATCGCCAGCATTAACGTATCAATTGGATAATCCAGACTCGAGTATCAGGGCGCTATTTAACCACAGTGCCTTCACAGCCAAATCCAACAGATGCTCATATAATATCAACAGTGAAGGATCTTCAACAGTATTGGAATTATTATCCTTTTATAAGGTTTATACAGTGCAGTGAAATGACCTGAAGGAAGTTGAGGAGAACTTCTAAAGATTCAAAAGCAAATGCTGTGACATCAGCAAACACAACAGCCATTTTGTGCACAGCAAGGTCCCACCAACAGGGACAAGGTGAATGATCAATTAATCAGTTTTCTGGTGGAGGGCATCAGGAGAACTCCACCTTTCTTCAAATAGTGCCATGGAATCTTTTACATCCAGCTTAATAGGCAGCGAGAGATTCAGTTTAGTATTTCATCCAAAAGGTAGCAGTTCAGACAACAAATGTGCTCTCAATGTTGCACTGAAATATCAGCCTGCATTATGTGCTCAAGTCCAAGAGTGGGACTTGAACACTTGTTATTTTGACTCAGAAGCAAAAATGTTGCCAACTGATCCAAAGTCACACTTTGAAGATCTGACAATGATTGGCTGAGGCAGAAATAAGAAACTGAGAGCTGTCCAGGATAGAGAAGCATCGTGTAGATGGCCATTCTATGATGACACACTGAGAACATTGGTCGTTTTATTCACATAAAAAGTCAGGATGACAAACCTGGCGAAGAAGGCATGCTAGTGCATGAAGGGGAGCAATTTGTGGTGCACAAGCATTTTAAGATACAAACAATCTTGGAACCAATGAAGAAAAAACTCCGCGAAAGAAACTCACCAGGGCTCCTTCAACAGCGCCTTCCAAACCCATGACCTCTACCACCTAGAAGGACAAGAGCAGCAATTGCATGGGAACACCACCACCTGGAAGTTCCCCCTCTAAGCCACACACCATGCTTACTGGGAACTATAATTGCCATTCCTTAACGGCTGCTGGGTCAAAATCCTGGAAGTAGCATCCTAAAAGCACTGTGGGTGTACTTATACTACATGGATTGCAACAGTTCAAGAAGGCAGCTCACCACCACCTTCTCAAGGGCAATAAAGGATGGGTAATAAATGCCGGCCTAGCCAACGACGTCCAAGTTCATGAATAAATCATTTTTAAAAATGAATTATGTAATTTCATTGCTGCTTTATTAACTACCAGAGTTTCGGAAAAGGTTTAATGGATTATAGATATTAAGAAAAGGAATTAGAACCTCACTAAATCAATATTTTAAAAAACAATTTAATGATGACAATCCAACATGTCTCTCTCTGGTATTAACTCTACCTTGTGTGGTTTTCCAGCACTCGCAAGGGAGATGTTGCAAACCTAAGGTCCCACATCTGAATCACAGGCATTCGATCATCCTCTGAGGCAACGGCCATCTGTGTGGCAATATCAGGATGCCAGGCGAGTCCAGAACAGTGCATCTGCCAGAAGGAACAGAGCACTTGAGTAATAGTATATAAATGCTAGTAGGTTCCTAATGGCACTGCTCATAGATAAAACAAAACAGCTGGGGAGGAGAGTGCAGAAGAGAGGGCGAGCGAGAAAGGGGAGACTAGTAGATTATAAGACAAAGAGGGAAAACAGGCTTTTTTTTCCCACATTCTATTTTGATTCCTTCTTTAAAAAGTTGAACTTTTAAAGCATACATATCTTCTTTGAAGAAACGGAATAGGAAAATATGATTGGGGAGGATGGAACTGGTTAATGGGGCTTCTGGGCACTCAACAGCTACCTTGAGCAAGGTTGGTTAGTGAGTGAAAAGGGTTGAGCAGGTAGTTAAACAGGAAGAGGCAGGGCTAATGTTGAAAGTGAGGCAATGGGAGGAAGGAGAAAGGACAGTAGAGCGGTGAAAGAAGGGGATGTAATGGAGTGACAGAGTGGCAAAGGCATTAGCAATTTGGAGAGCTGCTGATGTCCAGGATTTCTTTACAACCCCCACCAGTAAAAATTAAATGTTGGATAGCTCCTTTCCCTGTCACACCACCCACCTGAAAGGAAAGAAGACAGAGAAGCAAAAAAAAAGAAACGAGAAAGCCAGGAACAGAAGGGGAGAGGGAGAGAAACAGCAACAAAAGGACATTAAACACAGGTATGAGAGTAATCACATTCTCATATCTACCACACACAACACCACCAGAAAACAACTCGCAGTTATTATAACACTAATTAATGGGTGTATCAGGGTTGATTTTCTGATGGGGAACATTGCCCACCAGTCATATATCAGAAAACTGCAGGCATGCCATGATCTCCATCCATTAAAACAGAGGACAACAATTTAAGGTGAATGGCAAAAGAACCAATGGAGACACAAGGGAAAACATTTTTTTTAATACACAGCGAATGGTTAGGATCTGGAATGCACAGCCTGAGAGTGTGGTGGAGGCAGATTCAATTGGGGCTTTCAAAAAGGAATTGATATGCACTTGAAGAGAAAAAAAAATTGCAATGCTACAGGGAAGGCAGGGGAGTGGGACTACCGACACACTCTTGCAGAAAGCCAGCACAGACACAACGGGACAAATGTCCTCCTCTTGTGCTTCAATCATTCTAACATTCTATAATAACATGGGGTGAATTTTCAGGACGTGCACAGTTGCAAGTGAGGTCCTCGGGGTAGTGCAGATTTGAAAAATTACTGGATGAGTGCAGCTCCAACAATACACAAGAATCTGAAAATGGTACAGGACAAAGCAATCGACTTGATCAGAACCCCACCCATCACCTTAAACATTCATTCCCTTGACCACCAATGCAGTGGCAGCAGTACACGGTGCACTACGGCGATTCGCCAAGGCTCCTTCGACAGCATTTTCTAAACCTGCGATTTCTACCACCTAGAAGGACAACAGCAACCAGTGCAAGGGAACGCCACCACCTGCAAGTTTCCCTCCAAGTCACTCACCACCCTGACTTGGAACTACATCGCCATTCTTTCACTGTTGTTGGGCCCAAATCCTGAACCTCCCTTCCTAACATCACTGTGGGTGTACCTACACCAGATCAATTGCAGCAGTTCAAGAAGATAGCCCACCACTACCTGCTCAAGGGCAACAAGGGATGGGCAATAAATGCTGGCCTTGTTAGCGATGCTCATATCCCAGAAACGAAAGAAAGAAAAAACTCTGATATACAAATACTGAAAATAATTATACAGGATTCTGTTTCTGTTGAGGCAAGAAGAGATTGTAAAATCCTATCTGAGCATGCAGCAATGCCCGGGAAGCTTTCTTTTCCAAAGATGTTACACTGAATTAAATGTTGGAGCATTAGCAACACAATCTGTCTACACCACATTCCCAGGAGTCTACCAATTCAGTGCGTCTGTTGGTTTAACTGTGCGTATTGGTATAATAATGTTACATGCTGCAGGAACATCATGTTTGGGTAGCAGTGGCCATAATAGAAGAGGAATAGCCAGCAGAGGTATACTGAGGCATTGGTGGGGAAGAGGGTGCCATTGGGTTAGGTCACAATTCTGGCTGGGCAGCGTCATTTCAATTCATATCAAATGCATATTAAAATTCTTTACTACAACTAAACAATGCAGCATGCTGCCCCAAACATCACCCATTTCCCAGAAAACCTACTTACACGGTTGGTGTGGTCACTGACTTTCAATATCGGTTCATTCTTGCGCAGGTCCCAGACAGCAGCACGACCACTTGGATTAGCTGAAGCCAGAATATGCTGCACTTGCCTGTTCCAGGCAACACAACTAATGTTCTCAGGAGGCTAGGGTATAAAATAAATATTTATCAGGGAGAATCAAAAAAATACATGATACATACGGTGACTTTTAACATCAGCACCTCAATTTAATTAAGCTTTATGGTATTGCATGATTTGACTAATCTGGAACAGAATTTCGGTTAATAACACTGTATGCGAGAGGTTCCAGATGCACAAAAAAGGCAAACTGAAAGTTGCCAGTTGGAACAATGGTTTAGAATGAATTCTATGGTCATAAGTGCTATGCTCTATGGTTTTGTGACTATGATGGCAGAAAAACTACCATCAATAGAGCCACATGGTTTTGAAGAACATCAGTGTATCAGGCACAGTGATAAAAATGTCAGGTGTTCACCCCACTGAAATTAAGATAAAGGTAAGTGTGACGGCCTTTTTGAACACTTCAAATCAAACGTAAAGGGGTAAATGGGTTCTTTAAAGGTGTAAGACATCTAACAAAGATTACCCTCCACCAAGCAACATGCTCAACTTTTAATTAAAATGCAGTCACATTTCCCACATAGAAAAAGACCCTAATAGATGTCTAATCCAACAAGCAATTTCCCACCTTACAACAAATGGCATTTTTACACCATATTTCACATACAAAAACATTTCAGAGAAAAGGAGCTGATGTCGAGCTTTTGTCAAGGAGTTTGAGGAACTGATTGAAAGCTTGGATGAAGAGCTTACTTTGGGAAGGCTTTTTAAAGGCTGTGCAGCACTTCCACACACAAAAGCAAGAGATTTCTCCCTCAGAGTGGGCACTCTTAGTTCAAAAAGACTTTCTAGCTTCAATGGGGAATATCTCCATTCCACAAGCCCTATTGCAAGCACCAGTACACACAAAGTGCACATTTTGTTACATACCTATTCAAATTGGCTGGGAATAATAACACATTTTCTGGAGTTCACCTAATCCTTTTGATTAATACATCTTCAAAATGATGGAAAAATTTTAATTTTCTTCTCTGAAGTTATTTATAAATGGTCAGTTATATGCAAGAATTTTACCTCAAAACATTCAGAACATGCTGTACATATTCTTAGGTTTAGCTAAACCCTACAAGCCACAATCCAAAGTCCTGCACAGCTACAAGCTACAATCACACAAAGGGTGTGCACAGCCAACTTCAGTAACTTGCTGTGTAACAAAAATAAACAGATGGCTTTTGTTTCACAAAAGCTCACAAAAAAGAGCTGAAATGAGAATTATTTTGCACAATACATCTATAGAATTGCACAGAAATGTAAATGGATTTATTTCTATCACACCGTGTGAAAAAGTGTTTCCCGATTTCTCCCTCGAATGGCTCATTTTATTATGTTCCTGCGTTACTTATTTCATCAGAGGAAGTAGTTTTCTACCCATCTAGATTTGCAAATTCTTTTAACATTTAAACAACTGAATCACACCACCTAATCTATAGTCAAGGGAATATAAACCAAGTATAACCAACTTGTCCTCATAATTTAATTATTTAAGCCCTGTTATTCTTCTGTGAATTTCCTTTGCTTCCCCTCCAATGTCAATCTATTCTTCCTGAGATGCAGTGCCCAAAACTGGGCACAGTTCTCTGGATGGAGTCTGACCAAAATTCTATAGAAATGAAGAAATTCAGATTCCTACTCCTGTTCCTGCTTCTACTATGTCTCACCTGCATCCATCTTCAATGGACCCACATTCCTCTATCATTTCCCCATCTTAATATGTTAGTAAAAAAATTATCTGTTAGTTTCAACATCCCTTGCAATTTTTTTCATTTTCCTTTTTTGTAGCTCATTTTCTTTGCATCCCTTTGTTGCCTTACAGGACTCTTCTAGTCTGGTGGATTTTCAGTTTTCCTTGCATCTGCATAAGCTTTACTTTTAACTTGATCCTGTCTCTTGCCTCATTTGTTAAACATAGCTCCTTAAGAATCAAATTGAATGTTTCTCTTTTAGGGGTTGATATTACACAATATATTCCAATGCCAGTGTGGTTTCAGTTGCATAATATAATTAGCTTAATAGCTTTCTTCATATGTAATTAAGTTTTAATGACAATTTTAGTATTAGTTAACAAGATCATATTTTCATTCATGATGTTTTAGATTAGTGTTAGAGTTAACAAAGACCATACAACATAGAATCATAGAATAGTATAGCAGAGAATGAGGCCATTTGGCTCATTGAGACTCTACCAGCTCTTTCAAAGAGCAATTCCCTCTACCACTCTTTCCCATATTCCTGTAACTTTTCTCCTTCAAATGTGTATCCTATTCCTTTTCGAAGGCTACTGTTTGATCTTCATCTCCCACATTCACAGGCTGTGCATTCCAAATCTTAACCACTTGTTGAGTAAAAATGGTTTTCCTTGCATCACCCTTGGTTCTTTTGCCAATCACCTTATAGCTATACCCTCTGTTAGAAACCCTTCAACCACTGGAAACAATTTCTCTAGTTATTCAATTCATAATTTTAAACACCACTAGTAGCCATCTCTTAGCCTTCTCTGCTCCAAGGAGAATCACTTCAGCAACTCCAGTCTATCCATGTAACTGAAATCCCTCATCCCTGAAACCACTCTAGTAAATTTCATAATTTTGAATTACTAGATTGATACCTGGAATGAGTGGGTTGTCTTATGAGGAAAGGTTGGACAGACTGGGCTCATTTCCACTGGGCATTTAGAAGAGTGAGGGGTGATTTGATTGAAGTATAGAGGATCCTGAACGGCCTTGACAAGGTGGACGTCGAAAGGTCTTGTGGGTGAGTCCAGAACTAGGGGGGCACTGTTTTAAAATTAGGGGACGCCCTTTTAGGACAGAGAAGAGGAGAATTTTTCTCTCTCAGACGGTTGTGCGGCTTTGGAACTCTCTGCCTCAGAAGGCAGTGGAGGCGGGGTCATTGACTATTTTTAAGGCAGAGGTAGATAGATTCTTGTTAGCCAAACGAATCAAAGGTTAGATGAGAACGTGGAAATCGAAACACAAACAGCTCAGCCATGATCTTATTGAATGGCGGCGCAGGCTCGAGGGGCCAAATGGCCTACTCCTGTTCCTATTTCTTATATGTTCTTATATGTCCTTAGCCTTTATTTTATACTGGGAGGCAAAACTCTGCTTCCACTGAAGTATAAGTCACAAAAGGCATAGATTATTAAAGGTATAATTTATAGTAGGTTCTAATGCAATTTATCGGAATCTGAAACTATGAAAATTAACTGTGTGTTGTAATCCAGCAGTATCATTTATAATCCAGATTCTATGGTAAAAGTACAGATGTGATGGGTTATCAGTTTATACATTTAAAAAGGAAAGTACAGTAAACTTGCACAAACTCATTAATTCCAGTTCTTTCATGCCATTCCTTAAGAAATTACAAGTGAAAATTAATACAATGAAGTTGCGATCCCCATAGAGACTGAAACTTTTTTAAAAGAAAGGAATTCCCATGACGCCAATGGAAAGAAACTTATGGACAAGATTTCACTTCTTAAAATTTTTACTGTAATGACAAACTAAAATCAACATAGATCAAACCTTAATTGTCATTTCAACGGACATGATGACTGAGCCATCAACCTCACCTACAATTTCACCAGCTAACCACAGACATATTGAACTGTTTAATGAAGAACTGTTTTCAAAAAAAATAGAAGTAAAGATGATGATCAAACAATGGCTGCCATGAGTCACCTGATGGCTGATACTGTAAAGTTGACCACTTCTCTGGCATTGCAGGCCCTGTAACATGGAATTTCACATGGGGGGGGATGCCAAGGCCCACTTTAAACAAGGATTCTTGAAAGGAAGGCATTAAAAATACAAAGTTCTGGACTTTTAATGCACTGTAATTCAGTGAAGGCAATGGGACACGCTACCTAACCAGTGTCAGCCCACTAGACACCAAAATCCCCCATGGAGGATGAAATAACCCCATCTCCTGTTGATTTATATCTCAAAAATGTGTCAAAAGGTTTCTGAGATGAAAGATCAAAAACTGGAATTGTTACAACCAGGCATTCAAGACATGGTAATTGAATTCCCTTCTGGGAATATTCAGAAATGAGTTTAAAACTGGCTCTGAAAAACAGAGAAAGAAGAACAAGCAGGAGGAAAAGAAACAAAACTGCCATATGAAGAGGCTGCTGGAAAAGAGCAGTAAGATTTCTTTCTCTCTGGAAGCAAATTTTGTGTCTTCCAAGACTGCAGACCTGAACCAAACCAACTCCAGAATTCAACTGGAAATCACCTAAATTCAACGGCCGCAACATTCTATAATCTACGCCTCACGGACATGCAAAGGACTTACTCATATATTATAACTTTTATTTGAACTCTTAACTTTCTTATTTCTGGTGTGTGTGTGTGTGTGTGTGTTGTTATGTCTCTTATTATTTTTCCTCCAGTTTTAGTAATTAATAAAGTTACTCCTTCCATGACTCAAGATAAGCTAGTTTGATTGGCTCCTTTTAAAAGGTAAATACATTTAGAGCAGAAAAGGTATCTATGGGGAAAATCATTTTTAAAGCATTTGTTGTGATCAGCCGAGGGGGCTGAATAAAAGGGAATCAGCTTACTCCTCCTCATCTGGTGGTAACATGATTAACAAGCAACTGATAAATCAAACTAAAGAAAAAGGTATATTTCACATTAACTAATGCAACTGAAATATGTCTTACAAAATGCTTTGATTCTATGCCATGCTACCAGCAGATATGCAGCATTAAAGGGACAGTCTCAAATTCACTCCTAGCTCTCCAGCAGGTTTACCACTCCCTACCATGCCTTGTCAAAATATCCAGTGCCTTTCAAAAAATAGTTTCATGCCATCTATCTGGATCCAATTATCACCAGCCAGGCACACCTTGATGACTCTCTGTTCTCTAAATCTTCCAGAGGCTAATCTGTTCCCTTCCCTTTCTTTTGATCAGAAACTGAACCCTTAAAAGCATCATGCAGTTTTCCCCGCATTTGTGAGCTCTTGTGAAAGGTGCTAAAAGCTGCCACTCAACACCTCTATGGGTTTTTATTTGAGTTCCTCTCCCCTTGGCAACCTGAGATCACATAGGAACTTTTCAGGACTGTTTGCCAGGAATTCCAATGACACTCTTTCCAGAATTCTCTTCCACTTTGGAACTAAAAGGACATTTCGAAACATAAACATCTTGTAAAGTTCAGCCTTCATGACAATGATTAAAACAAAAAAGGGAAGTATGTTGTGATGATCTTCAAATAAAAATCTCAGAGAAAGGCAATGTCAAAGTCTAATCAGCAGCAGACTGAAGAGCAAAGAAAAACAATGTTCTTGACCAATAAAAAAAAAAGTGGATATTAACCTAGCAGTCCCAATCTGCAGTCAAGGGCCATGAAACTGCAGCAGAAACTGATGGCACCTCAATAATTTCACTTCAGTCAGTAACATGCAAAAACTATAAAGTCCCAAATAAAATAATCTGTCACATTCAGAGTCAGGGCAAATTTAAGCACTCTGATTAAGCAAAATAATGGGCATGATATGAAGAAACTTTTCTCTAATCCTTTCTTGATAAAATATAGTCAACAACATAATGGTTTAACATTGTACTTTTCTTTAGTTTCATGATAGCTCCATAGGTGAACGTACTCAGTGCTATGACACTGAACAGTGCAGATCATGAAAGGTGTAGGTTTCATCCTTGATGTGCACTGTATTAAGTGATCATAACCGAGGGAACTAATAACTGGCCTCAGCATGTGAGCTTAGAAGAAAGATTGGTTTGGTGGGGGGGGGGGGGGAGTGACAAATTGGGGTTGGGAAATGACCCTACTATTGATCTCTATCCAGTAACCTCTGTCAGCAAAAGGGCAGCTGTTGAGCACTGGGCTCTATTGTGATGACCTGAATTGTTTCACAATCTATCACCAATAAAATGTTTGGCAAAAATTCAACTGAATGTCATTATATTTTCTATGATATAAGTATTTGATATTGATAGGCCCAGGGTTCAAAGTGCTAACAAGTCACAGCATGCTCCTTTTCAATACCACTTTGAGATAAGAAGTAATCACTTGTCAAGGTTTTTTTTTTAAAAAAATGAATTGCAATGATGTATTGCTTTTTGAAAGGAAACAAACAGGACACATGTGCAGCTCTGTGTGGCTCCATTTGTCCAAAAAGTCCAAATTCTAAATCAGTTAAGATCCAGTAAGCTGTTTGTTCATTAAGTTAGTATTGATGGCCACAGAACACTGTGACCTATATTCAAGCATTATATTAGAGCTGTGGAAGGAGAGGTACCAATACAGATTGCACTTTTTAAGATAGTGAGACCAACTGAAAGCAGCAGGTTGAACAAGCTAATACATAATTCTTCTGATGATAGTGAAACAAAACTTCAATCATGAATAATTACTATGTGTAAACAAGATAAAATCAAACGGGTGAGTATTCTTGGAACTCATTCTATCTGAAATAACTAATGCCTGCTGCTTTGATTATCGCTAGTGGGTTACATTCACATTCTAAAAGAAAGCAGGAAGTGTTCTTTGCACCAACTTCCCAACACTACTAGGAATTAAATGTTGATAAAATACAAGGAAACATTAATAAACATACCTGAGATTTTGTTCCAGGTGTCATTGGAGTATCAAAATTATTCAAATCCCAGATGTAGATTTCAGACTCATTGGCTCCTGAAGCTACTAGGTTACTCTGGTCAAAAGAAACAACTAATATCTTATTAGGTGTTCAAAAAACATTATCTCAAAGATTTTGAGAAAGGCAAGTTACACAGTTGCATTATCTCACTAATCCTCTCAGTTAAAACAGGATTGAAATCAAATGCTGTAACCAGATCAATGTGAGTGTCATTCTGCACCCTGCAACCCCTCAGCCAAAAAAGTGTTTTTTTTTTTAAAGTGACAAACCTTCAGTCCTCTTTGCCCATCCACCATATCCCAATCAGATCAGCCCCACCAGACCTTCCATGCATCTATTCAACGGCAAGTATCACAGATATGCTCTAGTGGCACACCAAGATGCACGGCTCCACCAGGACTTCTTGGGACATTGCCTTTCCAGTTTGAAACGTAAATTTGAATCCCTCCCAGATTGGTGGATAATTGCTTCTCTTTGCTGGCAACTCAATTGTGAAACGAAACCGATCTGTTGTAACCAAATTCCTATCGGGCATAGATCCATTGCACATCAGGCCCCCTAATTTGGCAATATTAGTTAGAGAGGTCACAAATCATGGCATGTGCAACAGAGGATGCCTATGAGATTATAAAGTTAAGCAATGTATTGGGATGCAGCACAGCCACTGCTGCACTTCAACTGGGAGTGTTTTATGTCAACATTGCACTAAAAAAGTAGAAACTTATAATTTGCTAGATGAAAAAGTGCAAAGCACCATCACCTTGCCTTCCATCATCCTGGTAGTTCCATGATACAACAATAATGGAGCTGATGATTAATCATGGCAATCAATTTCCATCAATTAGTCCAGAACAAACCAAGACATGAGGTGAGGAAGATCCCCAATCATGAAAACTTTTGGGACCCAAGGATTATTTTTCCCAGTAATGTCATACCTCACCTTGATCAAGAAAAAAAATTATTTCATGAAAAGGTTTTTATTGAAATCCGTAATTAGCAGATAGTTTGGACGTTCTGCTAACTCACCTGAAATGGATTGAAATCAAGCGCTCTAACCGGGCCAGTGTGAGTGTCATTCTGGCCAATCACAACATCCTCGCCTCCTGCTATAATTTCAGATGGATTGTACAGAATTATATTCCCATTTTCACCACCAGCAACGAGAACACCAGAAGATAGGCCATCAGTTGTGATATCATGAGCACCCCAAATAAGCTTATGGTACCTGGAGAACAAATAAAAATAAGTATACAAGGTAGCACTAGGCCAAACAGACCAACAATATTCCAGTTTGGCTTCTGATTTGAATTGATATGGTCATTGCAACCAGTTCATTCATTACATCAAGTCTACAGTACAGAAACAGGTCATCTGGCTCATCTGATCTATGCCGACGCTGAGACTGCACAGGTGCCTCCTCCAATCACTCTTCATTTAACCCGATTTACATATCCTTCTATTCTTTTCTCCCCTCTGTGTTTTTCTTAAATGTATCTATGCAGAGCAGAAAGGGGTGAACCCCAAAGAAAAAGGGGGAAGGCGTGAGGGAGTCAGCAACAGTCAGTTCTCCAGTTATAATCTTGTAGATGATAGACAGAGAGCCACAAATCTCAGATGCTGGCAGAATCAAGAAGCATCCTTCCTTCATGGGGAGGGCAAGTCCATCGGTCTGCTGTCACAAGCTAGAGGCACCTAGCTCAACAGCAGAGAGGAACTCCCCCTGTTAACCAACAGCATGCAGTGGAGGGATCAAAACTGATGCAGCAAAACACATTTTGAGCAGGACCCAAAAGTAGTTTGGTTTTACCTGTGTGGGGAAGAAAAGATACCACATGATTTCATATCCAGAGTGGAGTCAGCCAGGTCCAGCTCAAAGATCTCCAGGGAAGCATTTGTGCTGAAGGTAGCATCCAGCTGCTGGGCTGAGGTGCCTGTGTCAAAAATTAGAGGGAATGTAAAAATTATGCAATTAACCATATTTTCTCAATAAAGTTATTGTGAGCACAGTACCAAGATAAACTTTGGCTTTGGGTAGCTGGACATGAATCAAATGTGTCTTTGCCAAATGTTGGTTATTGACTGATAATATCAGGTTTATGAGCACACATGAGCTACAGTTTTTCAAGCAACTAAAAACAATTTCCCAATAAGTCGGGAATATGATGTTATAGTTCAGTTCTCCCAAACCTCCACTCAGGTTCACAGTAATATGCAGTTTCTATAAAATTGCTGCAGCCCCTATAATTGGAAAATGATTAATTCTTTGCACATCATAAATATGAGATTTTACAAGATTAATAAGTTGCAGTTTTTACCTAGGTACTTCACATTAGATATTGCAAATGTTCTCAAACATGTATTGCTGACCTCTCCAATCTGCAGAAAATACCATGGTTACAGGCGGAAAATACTCAGCAGTTCAGGTTGGATGCTTGGGGCGTGGGCCTCACCCATCACTGGTTTAATCCCAACGGCAGCAGGATGAGGCCCTTAAGTGGTCATTAATTAGCTACTTAAAGGCCTCAATTGGCCCACAGGCCGGCGGGCCTCCCGAAACCTCCCCACCACTGGTAAAATTGCGATGGGGGCAAGGGCAGTTGGGTAGGCAGCAAGCACAGCAACACTGGCATGGCACCCAATCTTATGAGTCACCCTGCCTGCCAACCCATACCCAGAGGTCCACAAAATCCAGCCCAGAGTTTCAAGATGATTTACATTCATGTTCACAATCAGCAACGAAGCACTACACTACAAACATTAGCAACATCAACAGGGTTTAGACAGCATAGCTTAGTTGCAAGTCATGACAGGCAAGGTACTGCTCATGCACAAACCACATTAACAGAGGCCATTTCTCTCAAGTTGCTAGCTGTAGCAATCAGCCATTCCATTAGACTCCTGCTGGAAGTGGGAGGGTTGAGAACCTTACTTGTAGCAGAAGCCTGGAACCTGCTGTGCACTGCGGGGTTAAACAGCAATGCAAAGAGAGCAGAATCTGCTCAGAGAGAATGACCATATTCTCTGATTTCCCTTGCGTAATACCAAAGAGACTGGCTGGTATAAAATTTTATACGTTTCTTACACACACTGTTTGCCGTGTTTTACTGTCACGTTTTCCAGATTTGTTCCTGTTTTACGTTGAGCCAGAGAGAAAGGTAACATATAAATCAAAATGACTAACATCTGGAAACCTGTCATGGTGAAATTAATAAGGGCTTCTTCACCTATCATGTCTCTAATTGACATTAATAATACTGCAGAACCTAGGAATCGCCCAATGATTTAAATGCCAGGATCTATCCACCGTTCTGTGGTGCTGCAAAACTCTAAGACCCAAACTAAAGACGAGCAAACTCAATGAATCACTATGGTAGAGTTCACTAAGGAAAACTGAGAGATCATCCACTTTGTATCTGAAATACGTTCTTAATGGTGGAGAATAACAGCTGTGGAGGAGCAATGAGATTTAGGTGACAACAGAGTCATAGAATAGTATCTTTTCAGGCCAATCAGCCCAATAAGATTGCACTGGGTCCTTCAAAGAGTAATCCAGTTAGGCCCAATCCTTCCACTTTTCACAAGTTTTCTTCAAATTTTTATCCAATTCCCTTTTGAAAGCCACCTGAGCCTTCTAGTTATCAATCTTTCAGTCATTGGAAATAGTTCCTCTTTATTTACTCTATTTAAGCCCTTCATGATTTTAAACACTTCTATCAAGCCTCCTCTGTTCACAGAACACCAGCATCCCCAGTCCATTCACATAACTACAATCTCTCATCCTTGGAGCCATTCCAGTAACACTCTTCTGTACTCTCTAGAAAACCTTCATGTCCTTCCTAAAGTGTGGACACTAATGGAGTAAAACAGGGCTGCATGCTAGCACCAATCCTCTCCAGCACGTTTTTCTCCACAATGCTCTCCAATGCCTTCCATGATGGTGATCCTAGCATCAAAATCAGATATCGCATAGATGGGAAGCTGCTCAATGTGAGATGACTCCAAGCAAAGACCAAAGTCTCCAAGGACATGCTTCACAATTTCCTTTATGCCAATAACTGTGCAGTAGCTGCTGGTTCAGAGCTGGACATGCAATGTAGCATGGATTTGTTCTCCAACACATGCGACAACTTCAGCCTTATGATCAGCACAAAGAGGGCTGAAGTAATGGACCAGCCTGCTCCAGGGATGCCCTATCTCGAGCCCAAAGTTTCAGTTCATGACCAGAACCTGTCAACAGTGGATAAGTTCACTTATCTCAATGGCACACTTTCTCAAGCTGTCTATACTGATGATGAAACACAGGCAAGAATTGTCAAAGTAAGTGTAGCCTTCAGCAGACCTGGAACATCAGTCTGGAAATGAAGAGGAGTAAGTCTGCCTACCAAACTGAAAGTCTATAGAACAATATAATCCTTCCCACTCTGCTCCACACATATGAGACACTCGGGCTGTGAGCCAGCATCCTGCCAAGAAGCTCAACTATTTTCATTTGAGCTGCCTTTGTGAGGTTCTAAAGATCAGATAGCAGAACAAACCCAGACATCAAGGTGCTCACCTGAGCATCCACACATATTGAGACAGTCACATCTGAGTTGGCCTGGTTATGTAGCCAGAATGCCTGACACTCACTTACTAAAGTGAACCTTCTATGGGGAGCTTGAGTCTAGGGTACGTTCTCATGGCAGTCAAAGGAAGCCCTACAAGGACACTCTGAAGGCTCCACTTAGCAGTTTTGATATCGACTTACCGAATCCTGGGAGAAGCTCACCCAGGATCGCTACACCTGGAGCAACCAAATAAAAAACATTGCAGCCTCCTTCAAAAGCAAGTGCACATCAGAGACAGTGAGAAAACTCAAGGAGAGGAAATCCCGAGCCAGCAACTTGTCCAAAACTCATTCGCCTGTGATAACCAGACCTATTTGCAGCAAAATCTTCCAGGCGTGGATCGGCCAAAGCAGTCACCTACGCGTACCCACCAGAACCTGAACACTCCAGATGATGAACATGGTCATCTTCGCCCACCCAGAATTGGACACAATACTCCAGTTGAGGCCAAACGTTTTTTTACAGCATGATTTCCTGGCTTTTGTGCTCGATGTCCCTATTTATATAGTCCAGATTCCCATTTGTTTAATTAACTGCTTTGTTAACCTGTCCTGATACCTTGAAAGGTTTGTACACAAGCATCCACAGGTCCTCCTGTACACAAATTACTCTTTCTACCTGTGCACTAGCTTTGCGTAATCAAATTGCTACTGGAGTGTTAGCCTTTACCTTTCGAGGATAGGAACTGAAGCTTTAGATAAAGCAATTCAGCCAGCCCCTATCTGGAGTATTGTTATAGGTTCTGGAAACCAAATCTCAGGAAAGATATAAACAGCGCAGATTCAATAGGATGAAAGCAGAATTTATGGTTAATTGGTGGTCTCATAGGAATTTGACAGTTTCCCTCCATGTATCCTATTTCACCTGCTGGAGGAATCCAGAACAAAAGGCATAGTCGAGTTAGCCCATTTAGAAATGAAATCAGGGAACACTTCTTCATATAAAGGGTATTGCAAATTTGGAACTCACATGCCCAAAAGTGGATGATAGCCAACTAAAATTTTCAAGGCTGAGACCAAAAGTATATAACTGGATATGAGCAGAGGCGAATACATGGGACTGTGGTACAAATCAACCATATTCTAACTGGTTGGTAGTGCAAGCTCAGGAAGTTGAATGCCCTGCTCCTATTCCCAAACATCTCTACAGCTGCTATCCTAACTTTGCCAAACCACAGGATCTCCCCAATGCTGCTGAAACCCATAACTTTCCCTCTTCCCTATTGCTGCTAAATATCATATACCTACCTCAAACCTGGTATATGATGCCAACCATCGTGCCATGTATCCTGGGCTTTCAAAATGCCAAGAGATAAAATTGAGGTAAAGAATATATAGCAATAATCAAGGATACTGATTAATTTTGACATTGAAAAGCCGGCAAAGAATTGTGGAATATAATCCCATGTAATAAAAATATAATTTGATATATTCAACTTTTGCTGAGATAATTTTACAGAAAAGGTAATTTAGCATTTGAAACAATTGCACATGGGGTCAATATCAAATATTAACTGTCAAAAGTAGAATCACTGTATTTTTTTTAAAATACATCTTAAAGTAAAAGGCATCTCGATTATAGTTTTTGTAAATATATTGGAGCTCAAAAACAACTGTTCATATACAGCCAGCAAGTTGTGGAAAGTTTCATCAAGTTTCACAGGATATCTAAATAAAAATCTTGACATATGAAGGCATTGAATTTCCACAGATATTGTCCAATCTCCCATCATACCTTTGGTGAGAGATTGACAGAAGACCTGGAGAAATAGCACAAATATTTAGCTGTTCACCCAATTTCATTGGGGATTCCACCATTTACTGTCAAAGTTATGGCAGGAGGTCAAGAGAACCACCAAGGGAAATCCAAAGCTAAAGCTGCTTTATGAATAGGTTCTGCTTATATACACAAAGTACTATTACAGGGATATTTGGTACATTGGGAAATATGGAAGAGAAAAGATTAAAATTTTGGATATTTATTGGCCTTTTCTATAAGTGATACCCCAATATATGGACAGTTTACTCAAATATTACATGCACCAACTTATTTATGTAACTGTGGTATCTATTTAGTGGTCAATCTCCTGTGTAATTGCATGTCCCTGCACAAAAGAAGTGTAGTTGTCATGTGAAGTGGTGTTAGAGGACATATGGCAACTGGACCAAGGCATATAGAAGTGTTTCAATTTCCACTTAACATTAAATATAAGTATGAAAATCTGTGAAACAGCAAACAGTTTTATTAAGAAACAGAAAAGTAAAATTGGCTAAAGCAAAAGACTTTCTCTGCAGTACATGAACTCCAAGAGGCAAAATAATGGCTCTAAGGTGCCACCACTGATGGGAGAATGTATTTACAAGATGACAAGTTTACATAACAAAAACAGAATTACCTGGAAAAACTCAGCAGGTCTGGCAGCATCGGCGGAGAAGAAAAGAGTTGACGTTTCGAGTCCTCATGACCCTTCGACAGAACTTGCGTTCGAGTCCAAGAAAGAGTTGAAATATAAGCTGGTTTAAGGTGTGTGTGTGGGGGGCGGAGAGATAGAGAGACAAAGAGGTGGCGGGGGGGGTGGGGTTGTAGGGACAAACAAGCAGTGATAGAAGCAGATCATCAAAAGATGTCAACGACAATAGTACAATAGAACACATAGGTGTTAAAATTAAAGTTGGTGATATTATCTAAACGAATGTGCTAATTAAGCACATTCGTTTAGATAATATCACCAACTTTAATTTTAACACCTATGTGTTCTATTGTACTATTGTCGTTGACATCTTTTGATGATCTACTTCTATCACTGCTTGTTTGTCCCTACAACCACACCCCCCCACCCCCCCCTACCTCTTTGTCTCTCTATCTCACCGCCCCCCACACACACACCTTAAACCAGCTTATATTTCAACTCTTTCTTGGACTCGAACGCAAGTTCTGTCGAAGGGTCATGAGGACTCGAAACGTCAACTCTTTTCTTCTCCGCCGATGCTGCCAGACCTGCTGAGTTTTTCCAGGTAATTCTGTTTTTGTTTTGGATTTCCAGCATCCGCAGTTTTTTTGTTTTTATTGACAAGTTTACATAGGTGGCTTCCAGTATAAATAGAATGGAAAAAGCTATGACAACTTGATAACAGAAACTGGGGTTCAGTGAACAAGAAATTCACAGTTGTAGCAGTTTTAGTGTACTATATAGATTGGTAAGGAACTTACTGCTCCCGCCTGCCGCACCCACGCCCTCCCCAGCCCAGGAAAGAATCAAAAAATACTTAATTCTTTGTCCGTAGCAGGATTTCTTTCAAACTCTTTTCACATACTTTTAATAGATGTACACCCTCTCCAAATTCCTTACCTCAGCACCCCCTCTACAACAGTACAACATCTCACTCATTGTCAACAGTGTCATAGATCAGATATTTAGACTTTTATTTGAATTATTAGAATTGCCCTTTACTGCAGTGTGGGTGATATTCTGCAGAACTTTATTCTGCAGAACTTAATACTCACATGTAATACATGGGGTGCAAATGCCATTTAATGTGGTCAAACTATTTCGACTGAGTAAAAGATGAACTATTATTTACTACTCTTAGTGCCTGAATAACTTCTATAACTTAGGTAATAGTTATCAATTAGCATCATTGATCAATGTCCAATATGAGATGCCTTTCTCCAGGGTGTGCTCAATGGGAGTGCAAAGAACTATGATAGCACAGTGCTCCACCTAAAAAGTGCTTAGAGAAACTCACTCAGTCACTTAGGTAAACAAAGATTTTCACTTAGACTTGGCCTTCAACTCAGACTTTGTTAGAGTTCCAGCAGAAGAGACACTAAGTCAAAGAAAAGAGCCCTTATCAGAGGCAAATTCATTTCCTTTCAATTCTCTCTTCTCCAGGAGAGAGTCACTTGTGCTGGACTATGGCTGCAGTGTTCCTATACTTCACCTATGTGAAGATGATCATTCTTTTCTAGTGAACCCAAATAGTAACGGTCAGCAGATCATTTTCACATACACTCCAGCTCTTGTCCTCACTCGACATCCACACTTTTCAGCAAATCACTGGATAAGGAATAGAAACATCACAATGTTTTCCCAATCTCAGAGATCCCATGGTCAAGAATATTGGGGGGTAGTAATGCAGTGGTTATGGTACTGGATTAATAACATAGTGGTCATGGGCTCAAATGCCACCAGGCTGTGAAATGGAATTCAGTAAATACGGTAAGTTATAGCCAGAAAAACAACTATGGAAACTGCTTCACTACTGGTCTTCAGGAAAAGTAACCTACCCCATCTGTTCACCACAGGATTTCTAGTCACACTGCATGGTTGACACTTAATGTCCTCTGAAGTGGCCCAGCAAACCCACTCAATATTCAAAGGACTGCCACCACCTTCTCAGGGCAACTTGGCATGAACAATAAATGCAGTCTTGCCAATGTTACTCACCTCACAACAACAATCTTTTTTAAAATCTAATCTTTCTGTCTCTATGTTGCCTGTTTCCTTTCCACCGCTTCTTTGGCCAAGACCAGTTGACTCATTTTTACGTGGATCTATATTTGTTAGGTCATTTTATCTGGACAATCATTCTCTTTTTGTAAGGTGCACTGAAGATTTTTGTAAACTGTTTGATTTGCTCAAATTGTTAATCTACTGCATCTTCAAGCCAACAGTTTTCTCACCTGCAGCCAGGTAAATAGGGTGTTGATGAGCTGGGCTCCATGCTTGGATAGCAGTCCGATTGATTTCTTTAAGTTTCATTCTTGCTGGCCGAGCTGGGAAAGAAAGAAAAAAGCAAGCAGCTCAGTGCTGGAATTTGGCAATAAAAACAAAAAGAATAAGAACAGTAGTTACTACAACGTTGCTCAACAATTGAAATTTCATCCTGAAGCATCAAATACAGAAGCAGCTGGAAAAATATTATTTTTTTTTAAAATTGGGAAACCTAAGAGCCAGAGTTTATATTGTTGGTCTACACCAAAGTTAGTCGTCATGCCAAGAAAGCAGGAGCAATGATGAGGTAAACAGAGTGGTGGTTAGGTGATACCCTTGGATTTTACAAGCTTATCGCCTATGCAAAAGAATGAATACACTGGGGAAAGATAGAAATTAATCAAGGTTTCAGGGGTGTCCACAGCCTACCTGTATCTTGTCCCTTTTAGTTTGTGTGGGCCCAAATAGAGATGGTCAGCAAACTAGTAATCTGTCCCATTGTTAATGATGCTTTTTTAAACAGCCTTTGGGACAGCTAAGGTAACCTGGATTGAATTTGCTTTCTATTCTCTCCCTTTCCTGAAGAATGTTGGTAAGAGCCACCACTCTGTTGAGCGTTTTAGTTATTTTTGTAAAATATGTATTTTCATTTTTGGTGAAAGTCACAGGTTATCCTGAATTTTTCTTCCTTGGGAAAGTAGTTGAACATAACTGTATCTACTGCACTCAGCATTTGTTAGTTTGAAGAGAGGGGATAACAAAGTCGAGCCTGGCCCATTCCTGATCCAAAATCCATAAACATATACTTTCCAAAAGGGGTCACTGAACAGTGATAAAGAATGGAAATATGACTATTCCTCCCCTGCCCCAGATAGATCAAGGTCAATCATACTGGGTATGGTAATATAGTGGATATACTGGACAAGCAATCCAGAGTCATGAGGCACCAAAACATCCTTATGGAACTTAGCATCTAAAAAATTGTCTACAATACTCCTCAAGCTAACAATTGCTGAGTGCAGTAGATACAGTTATGTTCAACTACACAAAACTACTTTCACCAGGAAGAAGAATTCAGGATAACCTGTAACTTTCACCAAAAATGAAAATACATATTTTACAAAAATAACTAAAATGCTCAATATAGTGGTGGCTCTTACCAACATTCTTCAGGGGAAGGGAGAGAATAGAAAGCAAATTCAATCCAGGTTACTTTAGCTCTCCCAAAGGCTGTTTGAAAAAGTGTCATTAATACTGGGACAGATTATCAATTCACTTCCTCAGGTATGGAAGGATCTTAGGAGCACCAGAAAATAACATCACAAAATGTGAGGGAGAAATTTAATTCTTTAAAAAAACAGTACTACATAGTGTTAGTAACTTGAAGAAGAATATTACTGAAATACATTAAACAGGGATACTGATTACCAGCAAGCAAAATAGTTCCAAAAAAATTGCTTTTTTATTACATGCTGAGAACACAACATCAAAGTACATCTGAACGCGAAACAGATGTCCATCAAAAACCAGAGTTTCACTGCCAGCCAAATACCATGATGGCTAGCTATTTAAATTTTATACCTTAAAAATCATTGAGAAAAGCAAGTCATCTCTATCAGATCACTTTATCAGTAACTGGTCTAGGTAGATGGTATTCCTACAGAGAATAATGTAGGAAGTCGGCAAAATTTCAATGCACATCTCAACAAAACAGATTGACAAATTTCAAGGGAAACAGTCAAAGAATGTCTTTCATTTTTAAAAAATCATCAGTGGGAATTTATCACAAAACTATCATATCTTTCATAATATTATTGTGGGTTTATAGTTGTCTGTGTGGTTGATTTAATTAGTCAGATAGACTGCAAGGTTGAAATTATCAAAAGAAGTTAGGTGTAAAAAGGCATTTGAAATGCTAATGGGTAAACATGGATGAGGGCAGCATGTAGGGTGTGAAGGAAACTTGCATTTTAAGATAAGTGGAAAGGTGTTTGGATTTTAAAGGGATGGTAGGATTTTTACAACTAACAAGATAAATGGGGCAAGGTTATTATGTTTATTTTTCCCAAAAAGAAAGGGGCCATTTTGACAACATGGAAGATTTTTATATCATGGGAAAAGTAAACTTCCAAAGACCTGCAGAACAATGAAATTTACAGATTAAAGAGAGAAAACGTATACTAAGGATGGAAGGCTATTAGGGGGTGTGGCCATGCGAGATCAAAAGGTGTACCATGTGAAGCAGTCCTAGGGGAAAAGCCTCCAGCCACTTTAGCAGAAGTCTGCTGTGCCCAGTAACTAAAGTTGTGTTACAAGCCTTTGGAATTCCACTGTCAAGTGCTGTGCTAACCTTGCTGGGTTGAGATTATAATTTCAAATCTTTTGGATAGTTGCCTTAAAGGGGGTCTGTAGTTGGGAACCTGTTTAATTAAGAATTTTGGGAATTGTTAAGACCAAATAACAATGTAACTGTAATCTTGTGTGTGTGTTTTTTTTTCCTTTTGTTAATAAATGCTTTAACTTAATTTTAAAATCTCTAAAAGGTATTAAAAGTCAATTTCCAGCATCCGCAGTTTTTTTGTTTTTATATATATATTAATAGAGTCAATCCTTCTGAATGAAGTGCATAAGCCTTTGCGTAATAAACATAAATTGCAAAACCGTTGTGATAATGTGGCTAAATTTGGTGCATTTGGTCTGCCTGGCACATATCACCTGCCACATCATAACTGAGAACAAGAAATGCTCAATTGTTAGCAATCCGCCTTTTTAAATAAGAGATACGGTTGGACAGCTGCAAATTATGAACCAAAGAACTAACAACTAAATTCAAGAGATTATATGTTATGTGTCAATTGTTGACATGATATGAAACAAGAAATAAAACACAGCTTCTAATGGGCCAGGAATATTTATCCTGTAATTGATCCTTATATTTCCATTTTTTATTCCAACTTATTTAGATCCTGGAACAAGCTTCGATATTGATTTTTTTGCTGATTTCAGCTAAGTCAGCAGTGGGGACTTTACAGTTGGTTTGAATGCATTAGATGGTGATATACTGTCACTGGACTATAATCCAGAGGCCCAGGTCAATGCTCTGGGGACATGGGTTCAAATCCCACCATAGCAGCTGGTGGAATTTAAATTCACTTAAGAAATCTGGAATATAAAGCTGGTGATGGCGCTTGATACTATTGTCAATTGTCGTAAAGTCCCATCTGGTTCACTAACGTCCCTTAGGGAAGGAAATCTGCCATCCTTACCTGGTCCAGCCTACATGTGACTCCAGACCCACAGCAATGTGGGTGACTCTTAATTGCCCTCAGTTCAAAGGCAATCAGGAATGGGCAATAAATACTGGCCTCATCAGTGATGCCCTGCAAAGTTCACCCTCTCCCTCCACATACAGTTTTAATCTGTCTGACATATAGAAGGAGGTGCAATAAGTACTTCATATTATTGGATGTTAAGAGAATCGCATAGTGAGATTAACACACCTAAAAATCAACAGAAAGCACATAAAAGGGGTAATGTCAAGAAAGGAATGGATAGACAGATTAGGATAAAGATAGCAATGTTGGGTAATACTGACATCCCATTACAGATAATTATACAGTGCAGGCACAAGGGGCCCAATTTTAACTGTGCGAAAGGTTGGGTTTGAATTGATTAAATTCAGGCCCAATGAGACAGGCAACCTAACTGTTTATGGGATAGGGAAATAGCATTTTACATTAAAACTAAAACTCTAATAAGATGAAAAGGCAGGAAAACTATTGCTGATAAAATTTAAATGATCCCATTTGTTGAGAAATTAACCTTGAAATCCAGATCATCATGGAGCAATTTGTTTCAGGAAGAGATCACTTTCCTGCTAACTTATATTATTCCTGGTTCTGTATTTTCTCTTATTCTTTATTTGCCTCCCTACCCCACCCTCACACTTGTCTCTTGAACATTAGCTATACTGGCGAGACCACATATATTTATTATTTTTTTCATGGGATGTGAGCATCACTGACAGGGCCAGCATTTGTTGCCCATCTCTAATTGCCCTTGAGCTGAGGGCAGTTAAGAGTCAACCACATTGCTGTGGCTCTGGAATCATATATAGGCCAGATCAGGTAAGGACAGCAGATTTCCTTCCCTAATTAGTGAACCATATGGGTTTTTACGACAATAGACAATCAAGCACCATCATTAGCTTTATATTCCCAATTTCTTAATTGAATTTAAATTCCACCAGCTGCCATGGTGGGATTTGAACCCATATCCCCAGAGCATTAGCCTGGGGCTCTGGATTATTAGTCCAGTGACATTACTACCACACCACCATCTAGTGTGTTCAAGCCAATTGTGGTGTCCCTACTACTAACTCAGCTGAAATCAGCACAAATCAAGAACAAAGCTTGTACCAGGAACTAAATAAATTGGGATAAAAAATGGAACAAGAGGATCAATTACAGGAGAAATGATACCTGGCCCATTAGAAGCCAGGTTTTATTTCTTGTTTCATATTATGTAAACAGTTAACACATAACTTATAGTCGGGGATGTGAGAGGGAATATGCAAATTTAAGTTACGAGATGCTCTGATATATTCACAAAAAACTGATTTACCATGCAGAAGCCATTTCCTTCCGCCTCCCAAAAAAATGGATCTGCACCTAGGCCTCTCCTAATACTGTTCTATCACTGGTCACTGAGGTCATGTGCAAAAATGATGTGCTGTTAATGTTCCTTGCACTGTTTCGGAGAAATGTCTATCTGATACTCCCGTGATAGTCAAACTTAGCTTATCACCTTCTTTAGTATTAACGTACAATTATATAAATAAAGAGTGAATGCCCATGTTGTGAAATTTTATGTCTGGACCAGATCAATATGAAATTTAAGGGTAAGCCCTTTGTATAAGGTTTTAATGCATCAACCTCTTTATTTAACTCAATTTTTGAAAAAAAAATCCTAGCAAACTGATGAAACTTTGCCGACTCTAGGTGAAACCTGGGATTGTGAGGCACGTGTGTTTTGCTTAGATATGGGCTACTTGTAGCCAATTTTTAGACAAACGGAAAATAACTCCACTGAGCTGCTACAATGGTCATCTGCACAAGCTCTAGCATGCTCACAATTATGAACTAAGCTAAGTTTTATGCTTGAATCAGAAATTCTGCACAGCCACAGAAATTGGAAGCAGTGTGGTAACATCAGAATTCTTCATTTCTCGATACTAAATTTCTAATCCGTAGGTGTTTTTTTTCCCAGAATTAATTGTAACCTGGTATTACAGCATTGTGACAGCAACCCTCCTGGCTCCCTTAAACCAGTGGTCACAGAATATAAACACAATGCTAGTATGTCTCAAATACGAAGCGTTAGAAGTTCCACAAGTTTCTTCTTCTACCTCGGCACAAAAAAGTCAATATCCAGAACACACCCATCAGTGCACTTCTAACTGAAAACTTAAAAAGAAAATGTTTTGTTGTAGCTGATGGAGCAATTCTGTCCAAGGTTTTCAGGAGGCCACCAGTAAGCAATTCCACTAAGTTGCCAACAAAAAAAAACGGTTGACATTTAATTAATTTTCAAGAGGTGGGGTATACAAAGGGAAGGGAAGAGACAAAATGATTTTGCGCTTCTACTCATGTCTCCCCAAGCCATGATCTCTGACAGGTCCACCCTATGAGTATGCAATTCTGTACTTAGTTGCTTGCAGCAGCCTGTGTGAACTCTGACTGCCGTTCCAGATTTCCCTAACACAAACAGCCAGGTCCCCCAGCCAATCCCGGGAGATCATCACATAAGTAACTGCGTAAATCGGCCCTGCACACTTGACACTCTGTGGTATGCTACAGTGCTGCTGCACAGCTATGTTTAAAATAATGGATTGCAGATTAATCAAAATTGCAAGACCCCCATCACAGATACAGTAGCATAGGGATCGAATCTTTCCAAGAAACAAGCCGTTAATTGTAACTTCCAACTAGCATCAGAAAGAGATGGCCCACAGGAATTAGAAGAAATAAATACATACTTACTTGGCCTACACTGACACTTCCAATCATTGGAGCCTGCATCAAAAGGCTCCTCGCAGGCCCCAGCAAAGTGCAGCTCCAGCGGATTCAAGGAGGCTGCGCCCCCTTTTTTACAGCACTAGCTGCCAGAGAGCCGATAAGTTTAAAGGGCCAGTAAAATTGATAGGCCAGGGAGAAGGTAAGTATAAAAGGTAAGTGGATAGGATTTGGGGGATGAGAGTTCAGAGTTCAGAGGGTAGGGGGTGTCAGAGGTCAGGTTGGGTGTCAGGGTGGGGGGTGTCAGAGGTCGGGGAGTGCTCAGGGGGTGGGAGTGAATCCTTGTGGGGACGGTTGAGGGCATGCGGGAAGATCCGTTGGGGAGGGTGTCGGAGGTGTGCGGGGAGTCCCGAGGGGGTCGGTCTGGGTGTTTACAATAATTACCCAGGAGCTAAAAGGGATTTTAATTCAAACTTTCTCTGGGTAACTATTGGTATAACCCTGGCGGAACCATCCAAAGTTTGTGATTTAAATCACATTTTCAGATAATTCCCAGAGCACAGCAGGGCAATTTCCCAGAGGAAGTGGCACTTCTGGGCAACTGTCGTGCAAACCCTTACCTGGGAACTTCCGAGAGGGGTTCCTCGGCACATTTTTGGGGTACCCCCAAATCTAATGCTGGGGAGTATGGAAGTCATGGCCCTATTTGATCCAAAGAGATCTTGGAGCCCAGGTACATATTATTAAAATGTCACAAACAGAACAGAAAATAATAAAAAGAATGGAATGCTGGCCTTTATATCTGGTGGACTAGAATACAAGAGGATAGACATCATGTTTCAACTACACAAAGCCCTTGTTAGACCACACCTGGTGAGAGCAGTTCTGGGCACCACACCTTAGACAGGATTTGCTGCCCTTGGGAGGGAGTGCAGCATAGATTTAACAAAATGATACCTCGACTACAAGGGTTAAATTAAGAGGGGAGGATATAAACTAGGGCCATATTCCCTGGAATTTAGAAAGTTATCGAGTGATTTAATCAAAGTTTGAAATAACAAATAGATCAAGAAAAACTATTTCTGCTGGTTGGGGAGTCTAGGACCAGAAGGCATAGCCTAATAATTAGAGTCACTCCTTTCAGAATTAAAATTTGGAAACACTTCAACACACACATAGAGCAATAGAAGATTGGAACTCTTTCCACAAACGGCAATTGATGCTGTTTAAACAGTTTAAATTTTAAATCTGAGTTTCATAGATTTTTGTTAACCAAGAGTATTAAGAGACACGGGCAAAGGCAGGTATATGGAGTTAGGTTACAGATGAGCCATGATCTCACTGGAGATGGCTTTTAGCCATAAAGCCGATAAGTTTAAATGGTGGAAAGGATGCAAGAGGCTAAATGGCCTAGTCCTGTTCCCAATTCCCCATGTTCCCTGCAGTACTGAATGCAAGTAAAGCTTAAAATTGATTAATTATAGAAGGATTCATTATTACTTTGGAAAAAGTACACTCTTACTTCCTTTGAAAAACAACTGCCTGTCCACTCAAATATATTTTGACAAGTAAATGAACAGTAATAAAAAAAGGAATGTACTTAAAGGGGTAAATCACATGTTCAATTCTTGGAGTGAGGCTCAAACACATGATCTCTGATGCAGATGTAAGAGTGCTGCCAAGAGATCAAGACTACCATAAAAGATGCAAGTGATTTTTTTTCCTAATTTATGAATAAAGAATCAGATCCAAACTCCCATATATACAAAGAGGTCCAAGAATATTTTTAATACTATTGCTCCAGTTTTAAAGATGATATTGTTTGTCCCAGTAATGAATGGTTAAGGGTATCATCCAGATTAGAAGGTCTTGGCGTTGATTTCCATTCTGAGCTCTGTACCTGACCTCAGCTGAGACAAAGGCATTAGACTTGACCTCAGTGTCCCTGGGCTAGTGGAATGGCGGAAGAAAACATCAACCAATATTCTCTTTCTTGTTGGAAAGTTGTGTGTATGTAGATGATGACAAGGTTGTCCGGACTGTGATGTACCCAAATGTACCTGTGGTTCACACACAAAGGATGTATGACACTTAAGAAGGTGGTAGTTGACATGAAGTAATCAGAAGCAAACAATTGAGAAAGAAAGAATAGCAATTATAGAGCATTTTCCACGACCTTGGGGTGTCCCAAAGCACTTGACATGCATTAAATACTCATATCGTGTAAGGGCTGTCGTAATGTTAGAAACACAGCAATTTGCAGGTAGTACGGTCCCACAAGCATCAATATCAACAAATAATCTTTTTAGTGATGTTTATGTTTGTTGAAGGATAAATATTGGGCAGGAAACTGGGGGAAACTATTTCGCTTTTAAATAGCACCACTGGATCCTGCATGCCCACCTCAGAACTCAGTTTGTCTAATCTGAAAGATAGCACCTCCAACAGTGCAACTTCCTCAGCACTGCATTTCTGCATTAGTCAAAATTGTGTGCAGAGCTCTCTATAGTAGAGCTTCAACCTACAACCTGCTAACTCAGAGGAGAAAGGAGCCAGAGCTGACACCTAGAGAGGTATTGATCTTACACAGTGATGTACTGTATTGGGTTCAGTATCAAGATTCACAGTTTTCCTTCCATCTTCCTTGGGCAAACAATGAGATTTTAAGCTTTAAAAGACTGTTACAAGCAACTTTCATTCAGCTGCAACATTCACTGTGCCCTCCTTCCCTAGAAAATCATGTCTTTCTACTGATCCGTCAAATCACCCTTATTTGCCTTGAAAGCGAGAGAGAAAGAAAAAGACTTGCGCTTATATATAACCTTTCACCACAGGACATCCCAAATGCTTTACAGAAAATTATGTATTTTTTTTAGAAGTGTAATCACTGTTGGGATGCAGGAAATGCAGCAGCCTGTTTGTGCACAGCAAGCTCCCATAAACAGAAATATGATAATGGCCACATAATATGTTTTTGAGATATTGATTGAGGGATAAACATTGGCAAAGACACTGGGGGTAACTCTCCTGCTCTGCTTCGAAATAGCGCCACGGGATCTTTCACATCCACCTGAGAGAACAGACAGAACCTCGATTTTAAAATCTAATTTAAGAGGCAGCACAGCACTGCAGTACCAGTCTTGATTTTTGTGATTAAGTCTCTAGAGTAGGTCCTTCTGACTCATAAAGGCGAGATTGCTACCAACTGAGCCATGGTTGGCTAATATATTAAAGCCCTGCTCTGGGATTTGAGCACTTCACTACAGTAGTGCCACACAATCAAAGGTGCAATTTTTTTTTTGAGAGCATTACAACCCCAATCTGCCTTTTAACAGCTGGACTTAAATAAAATTATTTAGAAAACGGAGGGCCGGGGGGGAGGGGGGTGGTGGGGGTTGGCGGCGGAGGATCAGGCCAATATCCATCCCTAAACCAAGGGAAGGGCAATGATCCAGAACAGGGTCCACTTATAAACATCTAGAATAGATCCAGGCAGATCAGAGACAGGATAGATAGTCACAGCAATGGTGACATATTGAATACAATGAGCAAACACACTGATAATACAATATTTATACAGCGAGTACGCCAACGTAAATGAAAATGAAACATTGAAACCAGGAGACAGACTGGGGGAAGGGGCAGAGATTCCAGCTCACAGAAAGTTAGATCCGTTACAAAGAAGCGGAGAAATGAGTTAAGTTTTAGGGGGCCAGACCCCACCAAAATAACATATAAAATATATTCCGGGCAGAGGAGTCGGCGCAACCCAAGGCCCGCCTGCTGCTTCCCTGCCGTTCCCCCCTCCTCAGCTGGGAACCGAGGCCTAGAGCTGAGGGGGAGGCTTCCACAGAGCAGCCCCGGGCCCCCGCTTACCTCCGGCTCCGCTCTGGCTGCGTCCGCACCGGGGCTTCGCCTATCACTCCCGGACCGCCGCCGGTGTCACAAGTCCACGTCTCCACCAACGTGGCAGCCAAAGCAGATTGGACCGACACAACAACACTTCCGCTTCCTCGAATTCCAGAGTCCGCCCAGCATCGCTGCATCACACGGTGAATGAGGAGGCAACCCTGCAGCAGAGGCACCAACACACCCAGCCATGCACTGGGCACAAAGAACTACAATCCAGTAACAGAGCAATCAGAGACAGCCAACAATCTCCAGCACACCGACCAATGCAATGGGTATATCCACCTATATCACACTGCGGCTCCAATATCCCATCTTGAACAATCCTGGCTAAATGGTTACATTTGAACGAGGGATACAGCAGTGTCCAGGAAAAGATATCCTAAACAACTTGAAAGGTCTGCCGATGAAAGATCATCAACCTGAAACATTAACTCTGTTTCTGTCTCTGCAGATGCTGCCTGGCTTGCTGAGTGATTCCAGAATTTTCTGTTTTTACATCGGGTTTTGTCATGTTTTCTTCTCCTTTCTCTTCGTATTTTGCCCCTACTTTCTGTAAAATAATGAAATAACCCAGGTGTAGCTCCTGTGTCAAAGCACCGTCAACACCCCTTTGACCTTTTGTTCATGACATCTTTGGCAATCTCTCCTTTGTCTCCAACTATCACTGGCCCTCTATCCAGCTCCACCTGTCCCCCCCCCCACTCCCCCTTAAACAGCTTATATTTCACCACATTTCTATTCCTCTTTAGTTCTGATGAAGAGTCATATGGGCTCGAAACGTTAACTCTGTCTTCCTCTCCACAGACTCGAACTCAAGTTCTGTCGAAGGGTCATGAGGACTCGAAACGTCAACTCTTTTCTTCTCTGCCGATGCTGCCAGACCTGATGAGTTTTTCCAGGTAATTCTGTTTTTGTTTTCCTCTCCACAGATGCTGTCAGACCTGCTGAGTTTTTCCAGCAATTTTTGTTTTTGTAGCCCCTGTGTTCCAGGTATAAACAGTGTCCTAATTTAAACTGCAGAAGCTCTTATAGTGCTGCTCACTTTGTAATTTTGTAAAACACCAAAGGCCCAGACCACATTTGTTGCTGGTGTTTTCACTGGAGCAGGTAATTCTCAGTCCAGAGCCACACAGGCAAAACTAAAGGTCTCAATTCATACAACATTTAGGTTTAACTACATCAGTGAATCACCTAAACCATTAGATGGCTTATCTGTAAAACTACATTCTTGCTATGGCTGGTTTGTGGGAGCTCCTATATGATATTGCTGATTAATTCTAGATGTATACTGCAGTGGGTTAGGTTTCCTGATCAATCACAACATTAGAAGCCCTGCCTGGAGCAAAGCATTGGCATCAAGTACAACTTACAGCTAAAACTGCCACACATGCAACTTCGTTTAAGCAACTGCACATTAACCAACGATATGGAGAGAAGATAGAGACCAGGAATACACTTTCATCTCCAATGTCAGGCCATGAAGTATTACCCAGGCTCAATATAGGAGATTGGGCCAGGAAGATTGCAAAAAAATCCTAACAGATTCTGTCCAATTTTCCTTCAATTACTTTAAAAGGAAGTAAAATTGTATAGTTTCTGTTATGAGTGTGTGATCCTCCTATCCTGATCTTACTTTTATGTGCTAAAGACACCTGGACTTTAAAAGATGACCATATACCCTGTGAGGGTGGACAGGCCTAAAGCTGAGAGAAAAAGAATCATAGATTCATGCTGCACAGTAGGCCTCCGCCCCATTGTTCTTGTGCCAGCCCTTTGAAAGACTTTCAAGTTGTCCCACAGCCTTGTTCTTTTGCTATAGCCTTGCAATCTTTTTCTTTCAAGCATATGTCAGTTCCCTATCAATAGACTGAATCTGCTTCCACCTCACTTTTAGGAAGTGCATGCCAGATCATAATAACTCACTATATTAAAAGGATCTCCAACTAAATCAGTGTCCTCCGATTATCAACTCACGGATCAGTGGAAAGTTTCTCCTTATTTACACCATCAAAACCCCTCACAGCCTCTATTGGATCTCCCCTCAACCTTCTCTGCTCTAAGGAGAACAATCCCCACTTCTCCAATCACATTAAATGATTGAAAATTCAACACCAGATGAGACCAATGATAGCCTTTCTCAAAATAATTTTGCGAAGGATTATGAATTAAGGCTGTAATTCTGACACAAATTCCCACATTCAATTAAAAAGAATCTGCCTTGGGTTTGGTAGTGAAAGCACTACTTGGTGTACAGCCAGACATTCAATATTCAATTCTCCATCTGTGTTATGCTTATCTCAACCAGGGAAGCAATTTGGGTAATATAATTGTCCAGAGTATCCCAACACTAATGAGGGAGAAAAATCAGTCAGGATGCTCTTAATTGCTATCCAGTGTCTACTGTGCAAGGATGTAGGGGAGGCTAGAATTTTCTCAATCGTTATACTCTCCACAGTTAAAAAGCCTGCTCATACTAAGGGGTTGCATTTCCATGAGGGCTGTGCCGACAATCAATTCCATTAAACAAGTTCTCTCTAACATTCCCACACAGTGCAGTGCAAAATGGAACATACTTCAATACACCATTTATTATACAGCACTCTGAACATGTCGGAAGCAAGAATGAAACAAAATGCTGACTGGTTCCAGGCTAACATCACTGTAATGGAACTTGTTATTGAAGCCAAGCAATTCGCTCTATTAATTATAAGAGAGATTTGGACCAGAAGACTCTCAATGCGCTAAGAGCTGCTTGCAATAAAGTCTAACAGACTGCTAGGCACTGTGCCAATGACTACTGGTCACAAGTTTGCCAGAATATCCAGATGTCCTCGGACATGGAACACTGGGAGGATGGAAGATGGGATCAAAAAAGCAACAGATCTAACAGCAAAGAAAACAGCTCCATTGAAACAATGGCAGATGAGGATATCACTGACTGCAATAAACAGATGTAAAGATCGGTGGAATACTACCTTGAGTTGTACTCCAACAACAACAACAACCTATATCTATAGAGTGCCTTTACATCAGTCAGGTGACCAAAAGCTCGGTCGAAGAGATAGGCTTTAAGAAATGTCTTAAAGGTGGAAAGCAAGGAAGAGAGGCAGAGAGATATAGAGAATGTATTCTGGAGCTTGGTACAGCCACCAATGGTAGAGCAATTATAATTTTGAATGCACAGGAGACCAGACATCTCAGAGGGTTGAAGGGCTGGAGGAGGTTACAGAGATAAGGAGGTGCAAGGCCTTGGAGGAATTTGAACACAAGGATGAGAATTTTAAAGTCAAGATCTTGCTTGATCAGGAGCCAATGTAAGTCAGTGAGCACAGGGGAGATTGAAGAACGGGACTTGCCACAAATTAAGACATGGGCAGCTGAGTTTTGGGTGCCCTCAAGTTTATGGACGGTAGAATGTGGAAGACCAGCCAGGAGTGCATTGGAATAGTCAAGTCTATAAGTATGAAGGCATGAATGAGGTTTCAACAGCAGATGAGCTGAGACAGGGGAAAAGTTGGACGATGTTGAGGGGAAACAGTTGCATAGTGGTAATGTCATTGGATCAGTAATCCAGAAGTCCAGGCGAATGCACTGGGGACATAGGTTCAAATCCCACAGCAGCTGGTGGACTTTGAATTCAATTAATAAATCTGGAATATAAAGCTACCCTCAGTAATGGTGATCATGACATCATTGATTGTTGTGAAATCTCATCTGGTTCACTAATGCCCCTTTAAGGAAGGGAAATCTGCCATCCTTTCCCAGTATGGCCTATTTGTGACTCCAGACCCACAGCAATGTGGTTGACTCTTAACTGCAATTGCCGAACAAGCCAGACATTCAAGGGCTTAGTGATGACCTGAACATGAGGTCAGAGCTCATCTTGGGATCAAATGTGATCCCAAGGCTGTGAACACACTGGCTTAATCTCAGACTGTTTCCAGAGAGAAGGATGGAATCGGTAGCTAGGGGAATGGAGTTTGGAACAGAGACCAATAACAAAAGCTTCAGTCTTCCCAACGTTTAATTGGAGAAAATATCTGCTCATCCAGTACTGAATGTCGGAAAAACAGTCTGGTAATTTAGCAGCTGTGAAAACATCAACACCAAGGGATCTCAAGACACCATAAAGAGTCTGCCTGTCATGGAAGAGCTAGATATCAAACCCCCACTGGAGAAGCTTAGCAAAGCTATTGGCTTGCTTGCCATTGGCAAAGTTTCAGATGATGATGCTATACTGCCTGAACTCATCAAGCTTGGGAAACCGGCATTCCTGCAGCATCTGCATGAGCCCTCTGTCTCTGCTGGACAGAGGCAGTGCATGAACCCTCATCTCTGCTGGACAGAGGAGGCAATGCCTCAGGATACATGTGATGCAAAGATTGTGACATGGTACAAAAACAGGGGCACCGCAGTAAACACAACTATTGAGTCATACCCCTGCTGAGTATTATGAGAAATTATTTGCCTGTGTTACAATTGTCAGACTGCAGAACTTGGCTGAACGTATCTACCCCAAGTCCCAGTGTGCTTTCAGACCAGGAAGATCAACAATTGATATGATCTTCAGACAAGCAGCTGCAAAAGAAATGCCATAAAAAAAGGGCACCACTATATATTGCCTTAATTGATCTCAGGCATTCGATCATGTGAGCAGAGGTGGTCTATTTAAGCTGCTGAAGAAAACTGGCTCCCTGCCAAAGCTGCTCAATATGATCCCTTTCCATGGCAACATAAGGCGTGAGGGCAGCTATGATGAGGCTATCTTGGAACCCTTCAAGATCCACAGTGGGGCCAAACATGGTTGCACTCTGGCACTGACACTCTGGAATATTCTCTTTGCTGCTGTCTAGCTGTTCAGGTCATCCACAGATGGTGTCTACTTACATACCAGAACCAACAAAAAGCTGTTCAGCCTTGCTCACCTGAGATCCATGACAAAGGTGCCCAAATCCTCATCAGAGAATTGCTTTATGCTGATGTTGCCATACTGGCATTTCATATTGAGCGACAACTTCATTATCAAATGGACAGACTCTCTCATGCCTGTAGAGAGTTTTGTTTGACTATCAGCATCAGGAAGATAAATATAATGGCAAAGAACATTACTAATGCTGATTAATGGTGATATGGCAATGTGATGCTGGAGTTTGTTGATAGCTTCACATACCTGGTCTCCGCTATCACCAATAATCTGTGATTGATGCTGGAATCAACACACTGTAAAAGCTGCAGCTATTATGTCCTAGCTGAATAAGGGGGTGTGGAACAACAGCAGACTGACTGAGAACACCAAGTCTATGTCCTCAGTGCACTCCTCTGCAATAGTGAGAGCTGCACAACTTATGCTAAACAGAAGAAAAGGTGGAACAGTTTCCACTGTTGCTGTCTCAGATTCAGCCTTGACATCTCTTGGTGGGACAAGGTTACCAATTCAAAGCTAATTTCATCAGCATACACTCATTACTAAACCTACAAAGTCTGTGCTGGCTCAGCCACATTCATTGGTTGGATGAGACAGCTTACCCAAAGACCTTTTGTACGGTGAACTGGACACCCGCTGGGGACATCCATAACTCCTCTACAAGGACACCTACAAGTGAAATTTAAAGATAGCTGACATTGACCATTCACACAGACAACTGGAAGACAGCAGCTGCCAGCCGTGACCTTTTAAGGCTGACTGGGGAAGCATTGGAATAGGCAAGGAAAAACAGAAAGCTCAGCTGACTAACAGGCCACAGAGGAAACAGAGACGAGCAAATCCTGCTGCTTCTCAGGCAACTGTCTTCATCTGCAGCAAATACAGTGGAGATTGGCGTGTCAGAGTTGGGTTCCTGAGTCACAGGAGGTATTGTTTAACATGGAGTTGACCACCAAGGTGGTAACCATTGTCTGAGGAAGTATAAGGCTGCTAGAATTTATCTGCCTGTAATCCACATAAACCCCACAGAAACTCATGTGAAGTTTATGCCAACGACTGCGGGGATCTAATTCTAATGTTACATGGCATGAAGGGAAGAATGAAATTTAACCCCTCACAGTCTAGGTTCATATTGCCCACTTGAATTAGAAGCTGGATGGTTACAGGTGCTCATGGTATCGCTCCCTTGCAAATCATGCAACTTCAGGGGAGATACAGAGAAAATAGTCAAACTAAAAACGTTCTAGTCTTATTCATTATATTGTCAAGCACCATCTCTGTGCTTATCTGAACTATGCTTCTATCCAAGATGTTCAAGTACACTGGCATCTACCCAATGTGCAAAATTGCCCAGACGTGGCTTATCCACAAAAAGCAGGACAAATCCAATCCCACCAATTACTGCCCCATCAGTCTATTCTAAATCTTCAGCAAAGTGATGGAAGATGACATCAACAGTGCTATTAAGCAGTACATAGCAATAAACTGCACACCTGTGATTAGTTTGGGTTCTGCAAGGGCCATTTGGTTCCAGATGTATTACAGATTTGGTCCGAACAGGGACAAAAGAGCTGGGTTTCAAAGGTGAGGTCAGAGTGACTGCACTTGACATCAAAGTTACATTTGACCAAGTGTCGCATCAAGAAGCCCTAGCTAAATTGAAGTTAATGGGAATCAGGGGAAAACTCTCTACCGTTGGGAGTCATACCTAGCACAAAGGAAGATGGTTGTGATTGTTGGAGGTCAATCACCTCGGTTCCAGACATTGCTGCAGGAGTTCCCCAGTGTATGTCCTAGGCCTGACCATCTTCAGCTGGTTCATCAATGATCTTCCCTCCATCAAAAGGTCAGAAGTAGGGATATTTGTTAATGATTGAAGTGTTCAGTACCATTTGCAACTCTTCAGATACCAAAGCCATCCATGCATGAAAACCTGGACAACATTCATTCAGCCTTGGACTTATAAGTAGCAAGTAACATTCAAATCACATAAGCACCAGTCAATAATCATCTCCAACAAGAGAGAATCCAACTAGCTCCACTTGACTTTCAATTCATCACCATTGTTGAATTCCCCCATCAACATGCTGGGGGTTACAATAAAATAGAAGCTGAACTGGAACAGCCATTTAAATACTGTGAGCAGGTCAGAGACTGGGAATCCTGCAGTAACCCTATACTTGACTCCCCAAAGCCTGTCTGCCATTTACAAGGTGCAAGTCAGCAGTGTTATGCAATACTTTTCATTTGCCTGGATGAATGCAACTCCAACACTCAAGAAACTCAACATCATCCAGGACAATGCAGCCTGCTTAATCAGCACATCTACCACATTAAACATTCACACCCTTCGATGCAGTGTGTACCATGTAAGACGCATTTGCCAAGGCTCCTTCAACAGCATCTTCCCAACCTGCAACTTCTACCACTTAGAGGAACAAGGGCAAGACATTAAAACACCACATGCAGGTTCCCCTCCAAGCCGCTCACCATCCTGACTTGGAACTATATCACTGTTCCTTCACTGTTATTGGGTCAAAATCCTGCAATTAGTTTTCTAATAGTGCGGTGGGTGTACCTACACCACCTGGACTGCTCTGGTTCAGAAAGGTAGCTCACCATCTTCTCAAAGGCAATAAACGCTGCTCTTGCCAGTATCACCATATCCCATGAATGAATTAAAAATGTTATAATCTGTTGTGCCAATGGCTTTTTAAGCACTTTTTCAAACGTTAATGCAGTGGGAGACAGTTGAAACATGTATATCTTCAAAAAGCATAAATATGAATCCTTATTCAGCCCTTCAGTTTTGGCAACGGCAGTCCATGGGGACTTACATAGGGAACTGCAAACTATCAGGTGATGTCAACATTTATCTATTTTTTAAAAGCGTACCTACCAACCAATTCTTCAACTGCTAAGTTTTCAGATGTAGTTACTAGAGATGAGTGGTTCTGCAATATCACTGGTGCTTTCCTCCACAGAAGCCAAATTTCATCCAAGTTTTTCCCCAGCCTTAGCCCTGAATCATTTCCCCATATGCCCTCCCCTCTTGTCCATGACATGACTCCCTGCTATGACAACCCTATTCCCTCTAAACAGCTACCCACCCAACTTTCCTCCCTGGCCTCTAAGTCAGTCGGTATTTATTGGATCTCTAAGTACTTTCCCTATACCATCATCACTTCTTTGCTCAAAGGAAACCCATTGCCCATCCTTGCAAATTACTCCATCTCCAAGCTTCCTTTCCTCCCAGCCAAGCAACATCTTGATTTCAAGTTCCTCACTTTCAAATTCTACCATGGCCTCACCCTTCCCTATCTCAAATAACCTCCAGGCCTACAACATTCAGACTTCTGATTTTGACCACTAGTATATCTCTTAATTTTAATTACTCCATTAATAGTAATTGTGCCCTCAGCTGCTGAGGTCCTAAACATTAAAAATACAGCACCCCCCCTCCCTCAAGACTTCGACTAAGCTTTTTGGATCTACCATCCCCCCCGTGGAATTGTTCAAACTGTTTGGTAAGGATCCTGTGGAGCACCTTGTGACATGTTACATTATATAACTGCAATTTATTGTGATGAGTATGTGCACTCAGGTGCTTCCTCCCTCTGCAAGAGACTAAATTAATGGATGTTCCTTCCCTTTTGCCAGAAGTTTGAATGAGTCTTGTGTTTACTGGAACCTCAACCAGACAAATGTGTTCAGGTAGTTAAGGCTGCTCAGGACTTAAGTGATTTCTTGGAATTATATATAGGCAAAATGGGTGTGGCAGTATACACACCTCATTAGCTGCTCAACAGCAGGAACCCTTATTGGCCTCAACAGCTCAAGGATTGAGCATACCCCTGTGATGCTCAATTAAACTACCACAGCTCATCAAACGTGAGTGGAACTATACCACTATTAGGAATAAAACACGTATTCTCCCAACAGGTTTGAAACATATCTCAGAGGAAGAGGGGCATCTGGCCAATTAGCTATCAGTAGGGAAACTGCTGTTACTCTTGCAGTAGCATTGGCCCAATCTCTTCATTGAAATGCATTGGTATCAATACTGCTCTCTTATAAATCAGGGACGAAATGCTTTTGCTATTATTTGACCTTAACCTGGCTGACGATCATTTGCCCTTTCTGAAACTGCTGGGATTGTAAATGGAGTGCATTTGTCAGAGTGGGGCTGTAGTTTGCACCAACTTTGGCTAAATAGTTGCAAGACGTGAATGGTTTTCCATTATTTTGGTACGGCTGTGAAATTACAACTATTGACATTTGTCCATTGGAATAAATCAGTGATATCTTCAGAATGGGAACTTGAGTGGAATTTCTAGGGAAAAGCACATACAAAACAAATCACAAGCAACTACAAAGTTGCACCATTTTGCTTGATCAATTTATTTACTTTTCATTTTTGGTTTAGCATGTTACAAGACTGCAGTAGTAATTAGATTATTCATTCTTCAAGAGGAAAAACACCTTCATTTGGACCCAAGTTACTTGCCAGGCATGGATTAGATTCAGTACAAACTGCAAACAGGGTCTGTGGAGATGAAAACAAATTAATGAGTTGTGAAAAATGCCAAAATACCAATGCCAATGAACATATTGATATCTATTCCACAAACCTGTGACAGGAATGATCTTTAAACTCTCACTTGCTTACATATCTTTTGTCAATGGCATAATTCTATTTGGTTTGGATTTTTTTTAAAGTGCTAATTTTCATTAAATAAAACAAGTTCAGTCAAAGCTGCAAGTTACACTATCAACTGCAAACATTTCTGGACTGTACCCTCATTTCAGTAGGCTTATAATCCTGCCCCTTATAGGGTCAGCTGGGTAGTTAGTGACAGAATATAATCAATGGGACAGTCATGAACATCTAGCTCAAAAAAAAACTCAATCTAGCTCCCCATAAAACAAGAAAACAATACATTTACCTGACCATTGGCAGACCAGGTTACTGCTCTGCACTGTAGCAGCACAGTTTAGCTGTTGGTGCTGATAGCTCATCAACCATGGTCTTGCCCTCCAAATCCTTTTAGGGAAGAAAGAATGAACTTCAATAAGCATCAAAACCAGAAGCACAGTTTTAAGCAGCACATATTTCAAAATGGACTAAAATAAACAAATTAAAAGTCTAAACAAAGAAACCTAGGACATTATGAAAAATGCAAAATTGCTGGGTCATCAAATGAACAAAACTGGGTATAGTTAAAGAGAAAAATACATTAGCCATTATACACTTTTCCACTTTCCAAAAGCAATGAAATCTAGACACTCCAATTACCCTTAACCACCCTGCCCCGGTCAGGAACACGCAAGAGGCCCAGACCTACCCAGCTTTCTTGTTCTTGGAAACGGCAATAATTACATTTCCAGATGCATTTAAGGGCACAGAAGCTATCACAACAACTGCTTTATGAAAACCAGCATTTTTTTTTTAACCCAAGCCACCTTGGTATAGAAAAGTCAAAAATATCACCAGAAAAGTGGAGTTAGCTCAGGAACAGCCTCTGAAGTTTCTGCAGATATTGTCTCAGAAATGCAAGAGACTCATCACAGCTAACAACTGTCCATTTTTTAAAGAAAATTATATTGCACAATCTTCAATTTGTATCACAACCCATCCCAACCAAAATAAAAATAGAATGTAAATATTATGGCAAGTGACCTACCCAAATCCTGATGCAGGGACTAGTAGCAAGCACAAATCCAGTATCTACTGGGGCTGAAGCACAAAACATTGATGACAGCCCCACCATTCAGAATGTACAAGTACTTCCCTTCCTTTAGATCCCTCAGAACTTGACCATCCTACAAAATGAATAGTGAGCAAGCCATTAAAATAAATCCAAAATGGCAGTCATAAAAGGCTATATATTCCCTTTTAAATTGACAGTGTTCACTTCAAAGGTTTGTGGGACACTCTTGCATGATGGGACATTTGAGGTAATTATGACCAAAACAAAAATACCTGGAAAAAGTCAGCAGGTCTGGCAGCATCTGCGGAGAGGAACACAGTTAGTGTTTCGAATCCGTATGACTCTTCAACAGAACTAAGTAAAAATAGAAGAGGTGAAATTTCTATTTTTACTTAGTTTTGTTGAAGTCATACGGACATGAAACGTTAACTGTGTTCCTCTCCGCAGATACTGCCAGACCTGCTGAGTTTTTCCAAGTATTTTTATTTTGGATTTCCAGCATCTAGTTTTATGCTTTTATCTTAGTAATTGTGACCAACCTTAGCAGCAGATTAGGCCATAAGGGAAGCTAAACTGCTCCAAACATTTTAAAGATTACCATTTGATTTAAGGCTTAAATATTGCAATTGTCACAATTGTGAGCAGGGAGGAAGAGCAACACTGAAATCTTTGTATGGCAGCACAAACTGAAAACCATACAGCAGTACAATTTTATCTAGAATAAAAAGCATTTTGCATCACAGATCACGTATGACATTAAAAAAGACAACTCAATCAAGAGAGGCAAAGGTTGATGCAACTTTTCTCATCATTCCAAAGCTAACAGTAAAGTCATTACACTGGTCAAATAAAACCCTGCACTATCTTTTATGTTCCAAAATTCTTTTAATGTTAAACTTAGCTAGTAAAGTCATAAAACCACAAAGAATCATTGAAGACAATGCAGTGTAAATGCATATTTTTCCATCTAAGGCACAGAGAGAACCATCTGGGGATACTGCCACAGAATTCAATGTGGTTGGTCTTTCCAAGTTTGCAAGGTTCCAAACCTAGTGATTAGTAGAGAAAAAACCCTCAAAAATCAGCATGATTGCTGAAGGAAAATACTACAAGTCATTTGTTCTACTTGACTACATGTCCTCAGCTTTACAACATAATCATAGAAAATCATGATGTGAACAGCAGTGAAAAAGTTTCATCATTGGACATGCATATTCATCATAATCCTTTACACATTTTCTTTACAAAAAGTATTGCAAATGCCAAAAGCAGAAATCACAGATGATAAAGAGATTTAAAAGATTATCTGGGTGATTATATCATTAATCGTTAAAAGAAAATACAACAGACAAAAGATGGTAAAACAAAGCACTCACCTTTAGGTACGATTGGAACACACATCTTAAACTAAAAGCCCATTCGTCTCCATATTCAGGGAAAGTGTATGGAAACGAGGACAATACAGCTTAAAACGTGGCCAGACCATCACATCTGATATTTTATCTCAAGGTGTAGCTGTGAAAGAGAAGTAAAAATTTAGTCCAGACATACCATTTACCCTTTAACTAATGCACATTAGTTAGACAAATCGAATGATAGAACTATTCTCTTACCTTACAAACTTGTCCCAGCCACAGGAAACAATGGGGTATTGCTGTTCAGACAGGAACGGGCACAAGATGCCCACTCTGTGTCCATCTTCCTAAAAACAAGAAAATGTAATTTTAAAAAATTTAGTTTCTATTAACACAGAAGAAAGGGCATTCTATCAACACAGGCAACCCTCATATTTGCAGGACAGGTAGTCTTCTCCTTACAAAAAAGGATAACTCAAATTGTGTGACCAAGTTTTAATCATCAGGTAACCTGCATTTTGTTTTCTATAAAGCATCTCCAGTAGATATACATTCAATGATGCACTACAGATCATGAAAACTGGAGCAGTTATGACATGACAAGAAAAAGGTTAATATGTACCTGTACAGTGTACTTGCATGCTTCTAAAGTGTTCCGCAGCTGGATTGTTTTGTAATGCAAACCAGATACAATGTGACGGTTATCTGCAAAGGCAACGCTCAGAATGCCTTTCATGTGACCAAATTGCTGGGTACATTCTCCAAAGAGATTTAAAAGATTATCTGGGTGATTATATCATTAATCGTTAAAAGAAAATACAACAGACAAAAGATGGTAAAACAAAGCACTCACCTTTAGGTACGATTGGAACACACATCTTAAACCAAAAGCCCATTCGTCTCCATATTCAGGGAAAGTGTATGGAAACGAGGACAATACAGCTTAAAACGTGGCCAGACTATCACATCTGATATTTTATCTCAAGGCGCAGCTGTGAAAGAGAAGTAAAAATTTAGTCCAGACATACCATTTACCCTTTAACTAATGCACATTAGTTAGACAAATCGAACGATAGAACTATTCTCTTACCTTACAAACTTGTCCCAGCCACAGGAAACAATGGGGTATCGCTGTTCAGACAGGAATGGGCACAAGATGCCCGCTCTGTGTCCATCTTCCTAAAGACAAGAAAATGTAATTTTAAAAAATTTAGTTTCTATTAACATAGAAGAAAGGGCATTCTATCAACACAGGCAACCCTCATATTTGCAGGACAGGTAGTCTTCTCCTTACAAAAAAGGATAACTCAAATTGTGTGACCAAGTTTTAATCATCAGGTAACCTGCATTTTGTTTTCTATAAAGCATCTCCAGTAGATATACATTCAATGATGCACTACAGATCATGAAAACTGGAGCAGTTATGACATGACAAGAAAAAGGTTAATATGTACCTGTACAGTGTACTTGCATGCTTCTAAAGTGTTCCGCAGCCGGATTGTTTTGTAATGCAAGCCAGATACAATGTGACGGTTATCTGCAAAGGCAACGCTCAGAATGCCTTTCATGTGACCAAATTGCTGGGTACATTCTCCACTATTTATTAAGAAACCCTGAAATAAAAAAATTGCATGATCCAGCATTCATCAAGTTGAGTGCAGCCAGCTACCCAACTGCCAAAAGCAAACCACCTCACCTGAGCTGATTCTAAGCACACAAAAAATGGCCACTTGAAACGTGAAGTTTTGATAGCACTTGCACAACGTCTTCTCGTCCCCTCAATTCCCCAAACCAATGACAACTACCACCCAGGATCTTCTCCAACAAAAAGACAACATGCAACTCTAGGCTAAAAATTTCATTGAAAGCAAAACCTGTAAAACCCCCTACACATCCATGTGTTTTTATGGGTCTGGGCACTTTACACTCCCGTTTTCTACTTACTAGATTAATTGCCTGCACCTCAAAGTTAATAGCAATTATTGCCAAATGGTGAACTTGACCACCAAAACTGACATCGTAAAAATGTCCCAGTGCCAACTCATAATCCAGACAGGGCAAACTGTCCATCAGAGATGACCACATCACTGACAAAATGCAGAGGGGCAACATAGTTTGTCTCATGCCTGAACAGTTAAGGCTTCTATATTAAAAATCAGACATTTAGTAAATTTAGATACTGATTCATCAGCTAATGGAGTGCAGCAGGAAATAATGAAATCATCCTTGCGCATGTTTGACATTACACTTAATGGGATCCAGTCAACTCTGTCAAACGCCAAGGTCACTGCATTCCGAGTATGGGTGCTGGGTCTGTCCTGCCTGCGGCACACCCATGAATGGTGGAGGCAGAGACCGTTGGCTGTATGAGATAGACCAGGCAACGAGTCTGTGCACAAGTTCTGAGACCTTAGCGAGGACAACATTGCAGGATTGACATGGCTGATTATGACATCAGTGAACCGGATGTTTTAGGACAATCCAAGAGCTAATATGAGCCTCTCTTTCTAGAATTATTTCATTGCTTAACTGAACTCAAATTATGTGAACTCCTATCAGCAACACGATCACTGTGTTATCGTCCATCCACGCCAGCATGGATGGGGAGGCAAACCCCATCCGGTTTCAAGAGCTTACGGTCACAGGGTTCGAGGAGAATCCGCCCGCCCACATCCCGCAGGGGGCGCCCAGTGGGTCCACGTGGCAACAGGGGAGCGCGAAAAGCACGGCCCCGGCCCCGGGGGGGCACGAGCCCAGCAGCTGCCGCTCAATCCGATCCTTAGCCTCGTCACTACGTGGCGACAAGGGAGCGCAAGGCCCAGGAGCAGGAAAAGCACGGCCCCGGCCCGAGGCTCCAGCGGGGCACGAACCCAGCAGCTGCCGCTCAGGCCGATCCTTAGCCTCAGCCTCATCACCACGTGGCAACAGGGGAGCGCGAGGCCCAGGAGCGGGAAGAGCACGGCCCCGGCCCGAGGCTCTAGCGGGGCACGAGCCCAGCAGCTACTGCTCAGGCCGATCCTTAGCCTCAACCTCTTCACCACATGGCGACAAGGGAGCGCGCCGCCCCAGCGCCAGGCCCAAGAGCGGGGAGAGCGCCAGGCCCAGCGCGAGCGACGAGGCCCAGGAACGGGAAAAGCACGGCCCCGGCCCGAGCCCAGCAGCTGCCGATCCTTAGCCTCAGCCTCGCCTCTTGCCCCATTACCACCGCCCCGGCTCCTTCCCTGATCCGGTGATTCGAGCGACGGCTTCAGCCCCACTCGACAACCCGGCCTCCACCTCTGATCCTGATCCGCGGCCTCGCCTCCTTCCCACTCCCCGTGTAGTTACCTCGGGACACCGACACGATGGTATCCGGGAACCGCGCCGTGGCGCCGATCTGGATGAGCCAGCCGCCGTGGCCCTGAAGCGGATCCCGAAAGCTCATCCGGTCACTCATGGTGCCCGATGAGTTCGGATCGCATTGGCGCCACTGCCGCCAACATGGAGAAGAGGAAAAGCAGCGGCTCTGCAGCCCGAATATAAGCGGCTGCGCCAGGGGCGGGCTCTAAGCGGCTGATTGACAGCTCACTGCCCCGCCCCCACCCACTTGTAAAGGGAACCAGAGAAAGGGGATTGTAGCAAATTAAAGCAAATATTTCTATCAAAGCAAAATACTGCGGCTGTTGGAATCGATGGGGTGCTGAATGAATGACCTGAATAGTTAACTTTGTTTTTCACCCACAGACCTGCTGAGTATTTTCAGGTTTAATAAAAATAAGCATTGGTAGAAGTACACAGCAAGTTAATCATCTTGCAATCATAGAATGCTTACAGCACAGAAGGGGATTATTTGGTTGGTTGTGTCCCTGTCAGCTCTCTGCAACTCAGCTAATCCCAGTCACCTACCATTTTTCCAAGAGCAAGGTAAATGATTTCTCTTTAGATAATTATTCAGTTACGTTTCAAGAGCCACAATTTTCTTTTATTTCTTCACGGGATGTGGGCTTCGCTGGCTGGGTCAGCCATTATTGCCCCCCAGTTGAACTTGAGAAGGTGATGGTGAGCTGCCTTCTTGAACCGCTGCAGTCCATGTGGTGTAAGTACACCCACAATGCTATTAGGAAGGGATTTCCAGGATTTTGACCCAGCAACAGCTGAAGGAACGGCAATATATTTCCAAGTCAGGATGGTGAGTGACTTGGAGGGGAAGGTGGTGTTACCATCTATCTGCTGCTCTTGTCCTTCCAGATGGTTGTGGTCGTGGGTTTGGAAGGTGCTATCGAAGGAGCCTTGGTGAATTCCTGCAGTGCATCTTGTAGATGGTGCACACTTCTGCTACTGTGCATTGGTGATGAAGGGAGTGAATGTTTCTGGATGTGGTGCCAATCAAGTGGGCTGCTTAGTCCTGGACATTGTCAAGCTTGTTGAGTGTTGTGGGAGCTGCACTCATCCAGGCAAGTGGGGAGTATTTCATCACACTCTTGACTTGTGCCATGTAAATGGTGGACAGGCTTTGGGGAGTCAGAGGTGAGTTACTTGTTGCAGGATTCCTAGTCTCTGACCTGCTCTTATAGCCACAGTATTTATATGGCTAGTGCAGTTCAGATTCTGGTCAATGGTAACCCCGAGGACGTTGATAGTTGGGGATTAGTGAAGGTTAATGCCATTGAACATCAAGGGGCAATGGTTGGATTCTCTCTTGTTGGAGATAGTCATTAACTGACACTTGTGTGATGCGAATGTTACTTGCCACTTGTCATCCCAAGCCTGGACATTGTCCAGGTTTTGCTGCATTTGGACGTGGACTGCTTCAGTATCTGAAGAGTCGCGAATGGTGCTGAACATTGTGCAATCATCAGTGAACATCTCCACTTTTGATCTTATGATGGAAGGAAGGTTATTGATAAAGCAGCTGAAGATGGTTGGGCTGAGGAGTTCTGCAGTGATGTCCTGGAGCTGAGATGACTGTCCTCCAACAACTACAACCATCTTGCTTTGTGCTAGGTATGACTCCAACCAGCATAGAGTTTTCCCCCAATTCCAATTGACTCCATTTTTGTTAGGGATCCTTGATGCCACACTTGATCAAATGTGGCCCTGATGTCAAGAGAAGTCACTCTCATCTCAGGAGTTCAGCTCTAGAGATTGACTCTGCATCCACCACAAGCTCAGGCATAAAAATTTTCCTCACATTTTAAATCGGTGCCTCTATTTCTTGACTCTTCTGCCAATGAGAAATGTTTTCCTATCTACTCTCCTAGACCTCCTATGATTTTGAATACCTCTATGAAATTGCCTTTCAATCTTAGACACACAGAACCACAGTTACACTCACAGATATATACCCTCAGACACACACACATTCTCTTCTTATAGACACAAAATCTCTCTCTCACACACAGAACACAGACACCCTCACACACACACACCCTCACACGCTCACAGATATATTATCTCTCTCACACACATACACACACACTCTCTCTTTCTCTCACACACATACACACACACTCTCTCTTTCTCTCACACACACAAACACACTGAAACACATGCACACTTGCACAGATACATTATTTCTTATATACACACGCACACACACACATATGCCCCCAAATACACAGTCACACTCACACAGGCATATTCTGCCTTCCACATAGAGAAACACACACATTCTCTCACGCACACACTCACACAGATATATTCTTTCTCATACATACACACACACACAAACTCTCTCTCTCTCACACTCACACAGATATATTCTCTCATATACACACACACATATATTCTCTGTCACATGTACACATTGTCTCTCTCATACACCAATTCTCTCTCTCTCTCTCACACATACACACAGACTCGCACACAAACACCCTCACACACACACACACGGACACATACACACACACACATTCTCTTTCTCTCATACATGTGGGAACACTCACACATATATTTTCTCTCTCACACACAAACGCAGCCACACACACATATATTCTATACCATACTCCAGCACACACAGTCACACTCGCAGATACATTCTCTCTGACTTGCATATTCTCTCCCACACACACTCACACAGATATATTCTCTCTCACACGCGCACACATTCTCTCTTACAGGCATCAACTCTCTCTTTCTCTCTCACAGGCACATACACAAGCAAACACCCTCACACACACACACAATCACATTCACAGATATATTCTCCCTCACACACACGTGCACACATTCTCAGATACACACACAGGCACATATACATATACACTCACACAGACATATTATTTTTCATACACACTCACAAACACACACAGATATATACTCACACTCAGATATATCATAGATATATTCTCCCTCACATACACACACATTATCTATCTTATAGACACCAATTCTCTTTCTCTCTCACACGCACACACACACACACAGTCACACATTCTCTCAATCTCTCTCTCTCTCCCACAAGTGGGCACACTCACTCATATATTTTCCCTCTCACACACCAACACAGACACACACGCATATATTCTCTCATACTCCGGCACACACAGTCACACTCACAGATACATTCTCCCTCACACATATGTTCTCTCTCTCTCTCCCTCTCTCTCACACACACAAACACACATACACCCCACAGATATATTCTTTCTTATACACACAGACACACACACACACAAACATCCTCACACAGAGACACGCAGATATATTCTCTCTTTCACTCACACAGATATATTCTTTCTCATGTGTGCATACACACACACACACACAGTCACACTCACAGATATATTCTCTATCACATGCTTACACATTGTCCCTCTTACAGACACCAATTCTCTCTCTTTTCCTCTCTCACATACATGGACACTCACACAAACACACACACACGCACACGTGTGGGCACACTCAGATTTGTTCTCTTTCGCACACATAAACACAAGCACATTCTCTCACAGAAACACACCCACAGATATTCTTTGTCATACATAGACACACATGCACACACTGTCACACTCACACATTCTCTCTCTCTCTCTCACACACAGACACACACACACATTCTCACGCACCCTCACATAGATACATTCCCTCTCACACGTATAGACATTCTCTTACAGACACCAATTTTTCTCTCTCACACATGTACACACAGTTACACACATTCTCTCTCACACACACGTGCAAAGATATATTCTCATACACGCAGACACAGACACAAACACCCTCACACACTCACAGAGATATATTCTTTCTCATACACAAACACACACACAAATTCTCTCCCTCTCTCACACTCTTACAGACATATTCTTTCTCATACACAAACACACACAGTCACACTCACACGGATATATTCTCTTTTACATGCGCACACATTCTCTCTCTTACAGACATCAATTCTCTCTTTCTCTCTCACACGTACAGGCACAGACACACTCACTCACAGACAGAGGTGGGGGCACACTCACACAGATATATTCTCTCACACCCAAACTCACGTCCATTCTCTCACACAAACACTCACTCATATTCTTTCTCATACATAGACATACATACGCAGTTGCACACACACACATTCTCCCTCCCTCAGACACACACGCACAGTCACCCACACATTCTCTCTCTCCCTCTATCTCAGTCACACACACATATTCTCCCTCTCTCTCACACATGTGCACAGATATATTCTCTCATACACGCAGACACACACATACTCTCACAGTCACACTAAGAGATATATTCTTTTTCTCACACGCACCTCACACACACATTCCCTCTCTCACACACACACACTCTCACAGACATATTCTTTCTCATACACAAACACACAGCCACACACACACATTTATTCTCCCTCACATTCACACACATACTCTCTCTTACAGACATCAATTCTCTTTCTCCCACTCACACATACAGGCACATACACACACAAACACCCTCACACATACACCAGTCTCATTCATATAGATATATTCTCCCTCACACGCACACACATTCTCTCTCTTATCGACACTGATCCTTTCTCTTTCTCTCTCTCTGTCTCTCTCTCTCTCACACAGACACACAATCACATTCACAGACATATTCCCACTCACACACGTACACACACGTCCTCTCTCTCAGACATACACACACACAGGCACGCACACACATTTACACAGAGATTTTCTTTCTCACACACACACATTCTTCCTCTCTCACACATTCACACTCACAGATATATTCTCCCTCTCTCACACACATGCACACACATTCTCCCTCTCTCACACACACACACACACACACATACACACACATTCTCTTTCTCACACACACACACATTCTCTCTCTCACACACACACACATTCTCTCACACGCACACACACATTCTCTCACACACACACACATTCTCTCACACACACACATTCTCTCTCACACACACGTTCTCTCACACACACATTCTCTCTCTCACACACACACACACACACATTCTCTCTCACACACACACTCTCACACACATTCTCTCTCACACACACACTCTCACACACACTCTCTTTCACACACACTCTCTCACACACACTCTCTCACACACACACACATTCTCTCTCTCTCACACACACACACATTCTCTCACACACACACACACATTCTCTCTCACACACACACATTCTCTCTCACACACACACATTCTCTCTCACACACACACATTCTCTCTCACACACACACATTCTCTCTCACACACACACATTCTTTCTCTCACACACGCACATTCTTTCTCTCACACACGCACAGTCACAGACACATTATCTCCCTCCCTCTCTCACTCAGACACACATTCTCATACACACTCGTGCACAGATACATTCTATCATACATGCAGTCACACACAGAGTTACACACACACAGTCACACTCACAGTTATATTCTCTCACACATAAACACACACACACACACACATCCTCTCTTCCTCTCTCACACACTCTCACAGACATATTCTTTCTCATATACAAACACAGTCACACTCACACAGATATATTCTCTCACACGCACATACATTCTCTCTTAAAGACATAAATTGTCTCTCACACATACAGACACACACACAAACATGCACACACACAGTCACACTCAAGGATATATTCTCCCTCACACACATAATCTCTCTCTCACACACACACACACACACACACACACACACTGACAAACAGTCACACTCACACAGATATATTCTCCCTCACATGCACACATTCCCTCTCTTACGGACACCGATTCTCTCTCTCTCTCTCTCTATCTCTCTCTCACTCACATACACACACCAGATATTTTCTTTCTTATACACAAAGACACATCCACACAGGCACATCTTCACACAATGACACTCACACACAGATATGTCCGCTTTTTCACACACTCTCACAGATATATTTTTCTCATACACCCACACACAGACAAACACACACATATTCACTCACAGATACATTCTCTCTCACACACATTCTCTCTCTTACAGACATCAATTCTCTCTTTCTCTCTCTCACACACAGACAAACACACACAAACACACACACACAGATATATTCTCTCTCACACAAACACACGCACATTCTCTCACACAAACACACACATATATTCTTTCTTATACATACACACACACACAGTCACACACCCACAGTCACCCACACATTCTCTCCCTCTAACTCACACACACACACACACACATGCACAGACATATTTTCTCATACGCACAGACACATGCATACCCTCACACATAGTCACACTCACACACACATGCATCCACTCACACACACTCATACAGATATATTCTTTCTCATACATGCCACACACACACTCTCCCGCACCCACATACACACTCTCACAGACATATTCTTTCTCATACACACACACACGCACACAGTCACACTCACACATATATTTTCCCTCACATGCGCACACATTTTCTTACAGACATCAATTCTCTCTCTTTCTCTCTCTCTCTCACACATACAGACACACACACCCACACACTGTCAAACTCACACAGATATATTCTCTCTCTCACACACACATTCTCTCTTACAGACACCAATTCTCTCTCTCTCTCTCATACACACAGTCACACACACACCGTCAAACTCACCAAGATATATTCTATTTCTCGTACAGAAACACACACATTCTCTTTCTCTCTCACACGCACGCACAAGTGTGGGCACACCACAGGTATATTCTCTCTCACACACACAAACCATTCTCTCTCTCTCACACAAACACACCTTCATAGATGTATTGAGTTGACGTTTTGAGTCCTCATGACCCTTCAACAGAACTGGGTCATGAGGACTCGAAACGTCAACTCTTTTCTTCTCCGCCGATGCTGCCAGACCTGCTGAGTTTTTCGAGGTAACTCTGTTTTTGTTTTGGATTTCCAACATCCGCAGTTTTTTGTTTTTATTACATAGATGTATTATTTCTCATACTAGACACATTAACACCACACACACACACACATGCACACACAGCCATACAGACATATTCTCTTTCTCACACACACTCATGCATATTTTCTCTCTCTCACACACACACACACACACGTGCAGGCACACATGCTCGCACCCTCACACACACAACCATATGCACACAGATATTTTCTCCCTCTCTCACACACACACATTCTCTTTCTCTCTCCCTCTTACTCACTCACATGCACACACACACATACACTGACACAGATATATTCTCTCTTTCACACACACACATTAGCACACATTGTAGGTTCCAACATTTTCACATCACCATTAAAGATGAAAAAGGGATCTCCCTCCTTTCTAAAGATGAGGAAGGGATCTCCCTCCATTTTGAGGGTGGAGAAGGGATCTCCCTCCATTTTGGAGATGGAGAAGGGATCTCCCTCCATTTTAGAGGTGGAGAAGGGATCTCCCTCCATTTTGGGGGTGGGGAAGGGATCTCCTTCCATTTTGAAGATGGAGAAGTGATGTCCCCCATTTCGCAGTCTTGCTCCGATTCCCCATCTCTCTCTCTCTCTCTCTCCCTACCTCTTCAGACTTCTCTTGAATTGTCACTCTGACTCTCTCTCACCTCATCATTTTCCTCTCTCAACCCATCACACTCTCTCTCACCCCATCCTTTTTCTCTCTTACCCATCTGTGTCTCCCTCTCTGATCCCATCTCTTTTTCTCTCTATCATCCTGTCTCACACTATTGCATAAAAACTTTGCGCTCACCCCACCTCCTTTTCTCTCTTGCCCAGTCTTCCTGTCTCTCTCCATCCCACCCAATCTCTGTCTCCCTCTCTGTGTGTCTCTCTCTCTCGCCAAGTCATTTTTTAGGCAAATTTGGATGTGACGCTGAAGGGAAATTATTTACAGGGTTACAGGCAAAGGGCAGACGAGTGAAACCAGTGAAACTGCTCTTACAGAGTGTCGACAGTAGCTCAATGGGCTGAATGGCCTCCTCCTGTGCTGTAACTGTTCTGTGATACTCACACAGGTTCCCTTTTCAATCTCGAGAAAGCTTTACTCATTCCTCCAATGTAGGTTCCAGCACGTCCACATCACAAGTTGGGAAATGGATCACCCTCCATTTTAAAGAGGGAGAAGAAACAGTGAGTTCCAGTTCCCCACCAGCCTCTGGGTGAAAATATTACTCCCCAATTCCTCTCCCATCCTGCCACAATTTCCATTCAATCTATAGTTATTGACCTCTCTGCCAGGGGAAATGGGCATTGCCATCCACTCTATCTAGGCCCCTGACCATTTTATGCCTCTCCATTATTCGGGATCTTGAGAGGGTGCAGAGGAGGTTGAAATGAAACAGACAGATACACAACAGTTAACTTCAATGCTGAGAAATGCAAAGTGATGCATTTTGGACAATGACTGAGGAGAGGCCGTATAAACAAAATGGGACCAGGTTAAAATGGGTGCAGAGAGATCTGGGGTTCAGTTTCATTTTTATATCTCAAAGATTCAATTTGGGGCTCAGAATCTGTCCGTTGAAGCTACTTTTCTCATATTGAGAAACTGTTAGCAATGGTGTTGGGGAATGTGACAAAAGCTGACCTTCCTGCATAGTGGAATTGTGAAACAAAAACAGAAACAGAAATACCTGGAAAAACCCAGCAGGTCCGGCAGCATCGGTGGAGAAGAGTACAGTTGACGTTTCGAGTCCTCATGACCCTTCAACAGAACTGGTCATGAGGACTCGAAAAGTCAACTGTGCTCTTCTCCGCCGATGCTGCCAGACCTGCTGAGTTTTTCCAGGTATTTCTGTTTCTGTTTTTGTTTTGGATTTCCAGCATCCGCAGTTTTTTGTTTTTATCTTAGTGGAATTGTGACTACTCTTTAGACAGACAGAAGGTTGTTTGAATGGAGATTCTGGGTTTAGTTGATTGCAGAAGCTGTGAATTGTGTCTCGTTGCAGAAGCTGTTCACAGGAAATGTCCCAAAAGATATGAAATGGTTTCCCAATGTCTGAATGACTTTCCAAGTCTTCAGAGACATGAAGCAGGCAGAGAGATTGTAATTTAAAAAACATGCAATGTCAGAGAATCACAGAATTGAAGTTGTGAGGCCTTCTTCTATTTCACAATGTGAATGTTTATATTTTAATCTGTAAAGCTGGGCTAGTGATTCAGAAAGCAACAGGTTCCAATCTCACACTTTGCTGTTGTGATTTTGAATTCTGAATTTTCTAAAATTGAATCTGAAATGAATAAAGCTTCAGGATGGGATGATTCACATTCTCTCTGTTGCTGCAAAGCCCCTGTGTGTGTGTCAGCTTCTCTGTATTTATTAACGGTTTAAGATAACATGATAGAATGCCACAAGTTTGCCAAAGCGCACCAAGAAGAGGCAGCATTGTCAGCATTGTAGCAGGAAGCTTCAAATAACAAAGGGATATGAATGTCTTAAGCTAATTGGCAAAATAGAGGAAGATGAATTAGAACAGATTCCTTTATAAATGGTGAGAAGCTGGATACAGTGGAGGTCCAAAGAGATTTGGGAGTCCCTGTCCATTTGTGTCAGTGTAGATTTATTAGAATGATACCTGGACAGCAAGGGTTAAATTACAAAGAGTTGTAATAACACAAAAGAGGGTTGTATTCCCTGGAATTTCGACAGATCGGGGTGATTTGTTCAAAGATTTCAGGAGAATAATGGAAACGGATGGGGTAGATAGAGAGAAACGCTTTTTGCTGGTTTTGGGGTTTCGGACTAGGATCATAATCTAAAATTTTAACATCAGTCTGAATCCTTTTCAAAGATGACAGAAAGAAATAACAGTGATCAGAAAAGGCTCAGAGATAGAGTGAGAGAATATTCAAGCACTGGAGGAGGCTATTCGGCTCATCCAAATGAGCTGGCTGATTTGAAGAGGAATCCAGTGAGGCCTAACTCGTGCCGGATACAAATTCAACATAACCACCTTGCTCTTGTACTCTATGCCCCTGTTAATAATCGATGTTCCCTGGCTATTGACCTCTCTTTGTCTCTCTATCTCTCTCTCTCTCTGGGAATCTGTAAAAAAGAAAATTCAAAAACATCAGTCAGCCATTCTAAGTTTTTTCACAGTGGCCATTTTCTCCCCAAATCCATGTCACATCGGAGCAAGATTTACTCTTGTACACCAAATATCTGGCAATGCAAAATAATTGCAGATGGCACTTGTTGATAAGTCATTTGTTAATATTTAAATCAGGAGACACAAGCACATGTATTTTCTCTCTCTCACATACACACACATATATTCATTCTCGTACAGACACACACACACACATTCTCTCTTATATACACCAATTCTCTCTTTCTCTCACACACACACGGTCACACTCACAAAGATATATTCTCCCTCTTGCGCACATACACACGCATTCTCTATCACACACATACACACACATTCTCTCTCTCACACACACACAGACAGACTTGCTCATGCAGGCACACGCACAGATATATGCTATCACACACACAAACATACACACATTCTCTCTCTCACAGAAACACACTCACATAGATATATTCTTTCTCATGCATAGACACACATACCCACACATTCTCTCACTTCCATGCACACGTACAAACTCGCACAGATATATTCTCTCACACACACAGACACACACACACACACACACATCCTCACACACAGTCACCCGCACACAGATATATTCTTTCTCACACATAGGCAAACACACATTCACATACTCTCACACACACACAGTCCCACTCATAATATATTGTCCCTCACACACACGCACATTGTCTCTCACTCTCTTTCACACACAAACACACAGTCAGAAGCACAGATAAATTCATCCTCAGACACACACACACACACACAGTAACACTCAGATATATTCTCCCTCACACACACATCCTCTCTCTCTCTCACACACACACACACATACTCTCTCTCACAAACACACACACACACAGATATATCCTCCCTCATGAACACATACACACCCTCACACACACACAAACACCCACACCCACGGTCACACTCACAGATATATTCTGCGTCACACACACACACACACACACACACATTCTCTCTCTCTCTCTCAGACACAGACACACACATTCTGTCTCTCTCACACACACAGATATATTCTTTCTCATACACACACACAAATACACACAGTCACACATATATCCTCTCACGCATACACACATTCTCTCTCTTACAGACACCAATTCTCTCTCTCACACATGCATACACACAGAGACACACACAAACACCCTTACAGACACACACACAGTCACACTCGCAAAGATATATTCTCCCTCTCGCACACATACATACACACTCTCTCTCACACACACAAGCACACACACATTCTTTCTCTCACACCCACACATACACGGGCACACTCACAGAGATATATGCCCTTACACACACAAACATGCACACATTCTCTCTCTCACACAAACACACCCACACAGATATATTCTCTTTCACACGCACCACGTTCTCTCTCTTACAAAAACCAATTCTCTCTCTTTCTCTCTCTCATACACATGGTCTCTCTCACACACACACACACACACACACACACACACACACACACACACACACAAAGTCAAACTCACCAAGATATATTCTCCCTCTCACACAAATACACACACATTCTCTCTCTTTCCCAAACACACATTCTCTCTCCCTCTTTCCCAAACACACACACACATTCTCTCTCAAACACACACACACACAGATATGGCCTCTCATACATGCAGACACACACATGCACCCTCACACTCAAGAAATATATTCTCTCTCATACACCACATACACAGACACACAAATTCTCACTCTCTCTCACACGCACACTCCTACACAAACACACACAATCACACTCACACTGATATGATCTCTCACACTCACACACATTCTCCCTCTTACAGACATCAATTCTCTCTCTTTCTCTTCCCTCACACATCCAGGCACACACATACACAAACACCCTCACACACAGTCACACACACAGATATATTCTCTTTCTCACACACACAAACATCCTCACCACACACATTCTCTCCCTCTCTCTCATACTCTCTCACACACACACACACACTCACACAGAAACACTAACAGCCACATTCGCAGATATGTTCTCTCTCACATGCACACACATTCGCTCTCTTACTCTCTCACTCACTCTCACACACACACACACACACACACACACACAAAATCAATCACATTCACGGATATATTCTCCCTCACACACAGACACGCTCACATGCTCTCCCTCTCATACAACGCACACACAGGCACGCACACATACCCTCTACCCTCACACATACATTCACACAGATATTTTCTTTCTCACACACACGCACATTGTTTCTCTCTCTCACACACTCACACAGATATATTATTTTTCCTACACACACGGACAAACAGTCACACTCACACAGATATATTCTCTCACACACACACATTCTCTCCCTTACAGATACCAATTCTCTCTTTCTCTCACACACACACAGACAAACACACACACACCCTCACACACAGACCCTCACCCCCCCCCCCACACACACATTCACAAAGATATACTCTCCCTCTCGCACATACACATATATCTTCTCTCTCACACACACACACACACACATGCATGCGAGCACACTCACACAGATATATGCCCTCACACACACAAACATGCACATGTTCTCTCTCTCGTACAAACACACACGCACACACATATATTCTGTCTCACATGCACACACATTCTCTTTCACAGACACCAATTCTTTCTCTCATACATACAGTCTCACACACACACACTCAAACTCACCAATACATGTTCCCCCTCTTGCACACATACAGACACGTTCTCTCTCACACAGACACAGGCACGGTCATACATATATTTTCTCTCTCATAAAAACACATACACACATAGATATATTCTTTCTCATACTCCGGCACACACACACAGTCGCAGATACATTACACCTCACACACACAATCTCACTCACTCACTCTCTCACACACACACACACACCCTCACACAGTGACACTCACACACAGATATATTCTCTCTTTCACACATTCATTCTTTCTCATGCACTCACACAGTCACACTCACACAGATATACTTGCTCTCACACATGCATGCATTCTCTCTCTTACAGACACCAATTCTCTTTTTCTCTCTCTCTCTCTCTCTCTTTCTGTCACACTCTCATAGAGTGTCACATACAACCATGTGTGGGCATAATCACACAGATATTTTGCCACAAGCACACAACTGTTTTGCTGAGACCACACCTGGAATACTGAGGAGAGTTTTCATCCCAAGGAAGGATAACAGATATGTGACATGTGGGAATTACTCTCTCCCGTGTGTGTGTGTGGGCTGTATTCATACAATGGTTGAAGGATGGACAGGATTAGCAGATAAACGTTCCAGGATTAAGATGTTTCAGGCAGGATAGAGAGGGATGTAGAAGAGGTGGGGGAGTTGCACTGCTGGTTAAGGAGAATATCACAGCTGTACAACAGGAGGACACCTCGGTGGGCTCATGCAGCAAAGCAATATGGGTAGAGCTCCGGAATAGGAAGGGTGCAGTCACAATGTTGGGGGTTTATGATAGCCTCCCAACTGCCGGCGGGAGATTGAGGAACAGTTATGTAGGCAGATTTTGGAAAGATGTAAAGCAATAGGGTTGTTGTGGGTGATTTTAACTTTCCCTATATTGACAGGGAATCACTTAGTGCTTGTGGTTTGGATGGTGCAGAATTTGTAAGGTGCATCCAGGAGGGCTTCCTGAGACAATATGTAGATAGTCCAACTAGGGAAGGGGCAATACTGGACCTGGTATTAGGGAATGACCCCGGCCAGATGGTTGAAGTTTCAGTAGGGGGGCATTTCGGGAAAAGTGACCATAATTCAGTAAGTTTCAAGGTACTGGTGGATAAGGATAACAGGAGTCCTCGGGTTAAGGTGCTTAATTGGGGGAAGGCTAATTATTACATTATTAGGCAGGAACTGAGGAATCTAGACTGGAGGCGGATGTTTGAGGGCAAATCAACAACTGACATGTTGGGGGGGCTTTCAAATGTCAGTTGATAAGAATTCAGGACCGGCATGTTCCTGCTAGGATGAAGGATAAGCATGGCAATTTTCAGGAACCTTGGATAACAAAGGATATTGTGAGATTAGTCAAAAAGAAAAGGGAAGCATTTGTAAGGGCTAGAAGGCTGGGAACAGATGAAGCCCGTGAAGAATATAAAGAAAGTATGAAGAAACTTAAGCAAGGAGTCAGGAGGGCTAAAAGTGGTCATGAAAAGTCACTGGCAACCAGGAAAATCCCAAGGCCTTTTATACATATGTAAAAAGCAAAAGTGTAGCTAGGGAAAGGGTAGGCCCACTCAGGGACAGAGGTGGGAAGCTATGTGTGGAGCCAGAAGAAATGGGAGAGATACTAAATGAATACTTGTCATCAGTATACACCAAAGAGAAGGACTTAGCGGTCGATTTGTCTGGGGAAGAGTGTGTAGATAGCCTGGATCATGTTGAGATCAAAAAAGAGGTGTTAGGCGTCTTGAAGAATATTAAGGTGGATAAGTCCCCAGGGCCAGATGGGATCTAACCCAGAGTATTGAGGGAGGCAAGGGAGGAGATTGCTGGGGCCTTGACAGAAATTTTTGTATCCTCACTGGCTACGGGTGAGGTCCTTGAGGACTGGAGAATGGCCAATTGTTCCATTGTTTAAGAAGGGTAGCAGAGATAATCCAGGAAATTACAGGCCGACGAGCCTTACGTCAGTGGTAGGGAAATTATTGGAGAAGATTCTTCGTGACAGGATTTACTACTATTTGGAAGCAAATGGGCATATTAGTGAGAGGCAGCATGGATTTGTGAAGGGGAGGTCGTGTCTATCTAACTTGATTGAGTTTTTCGAGGAAGTGACAAAGATGATCGACGATGGAAGGGCAGTGGATGTTATGTACATGGATTTCAGTAAGGCCTTTGACAAGGTCCCTCATGGCAGACTGGTACAGAAGGTAAAGTCGCACGGGATCAGAGGTGAGCTGGCAAGATGGATACAGAATTGGCTTGGTCATAGAAAACAGAGGGTAGCAGTGGAAGGGTGCTTTTCTGAATGGAGAGCTGTGACTAGTGGAGTTCTGCAGGGACCAGTGCTAGGACCTTTGTTGTTTGTAGTATACATAAATGATTTGGAGGAAAATGTAACTGGGCTAATTAGTAAGTTTGCAGATGACACTAAGGTTGGAGGAGTTGCAGATAGTGAAGAGGATTGTCAAAGAATACAACAGGATATAGATTGGTTGGGTGGAGAAATGGCAGATGGAGTTTAATCCGGACAAATGTGAGGTAATGCATTTTGGAAGGTCTAATACAGGCAGGAATTATACAGTAAATGGCAGAATCCTTAAGTGCATTGACGGGCAGAGGGATCTGGGTGTACAGGTCCACAGGTCACTGAAAGTGGTAATGCACGTGGATAAGGTAGTCAGGAAGGCATATGGCAGGCTTGCCTTCATTGGCAGGGGTATTGAGTATAAAAGCTGGGAAGTCATGCTGCAGCTGTATAGAACCTTGGTTAGGCCACACTTGGAATATTGTGTGCAATTCTGGTCGCCACATTACCAGAAGGATGTGGAGGCGTTGGAGAGGGTGCAGAGGAGTTTTATCAGGATGCTGCCTGGTCTGGAGGTTATTAGCTATGAGGAGAGATTGGAGAAACTCGGATTGTTCTCATTAGAGCGACAGAGATTGAGGGGCGACTTGATAGAAGTTTACAAAATTATGAGTGGCATGGACAGAGTAGATAGTCAGAAGCTTTTTCCCAGGGTGGAAGAGTCAATTACTAGGAGACATAGATTTAAGGTGAGAGGAAAAAACTGTAGAGGAGATGTGCGGGGGCAAGTTTTTTACGTAGAGGCTCGTGAGTGTCTGGGATTCGCTGCCAGAGGAGGTGGTGGAAGCAGGTACGATAGCGGGTTTAAGAGGCAGCTTGACAAATACATGAATAGGATGGGAATAGAGGGATACGGACCCCAGAAATGCAAAATGTTTTAGTTGACGGGCAATATGATCAGCACAGGCTTGGACGGCCGAAGGGCCTGTTCCTGTGCTGTACTTTTCTTTGTTCTTTGTTCTCTAAGGAGAACAGCACCAGTTTAATCATTCTATCCAAGTAACTGAAATCTCTCATCCCTAGAATCATTCTTGTAAATCTTATTTGTACTCTGCCTCCATGTTCTTCCTAACATGTACGCAGAATTGGACACAATGGACAAAATCTAACGCCCTTCCCCTATGGTGAGTTTTGTGTTGGGGTGTATTTAATTGGGCAGGTGGGTGGGGACCTGTGGCTGAGCCAACCCCCCTGCCCTTGGTGCTGACCCTTCCTGTCCTGCCATCACTCACTTGTGGCCTGGAATCCAGCAACAATACTAGGGGCTCAATTTGGTGTCATAACTGTAGCTCTTGGTGGGAAGGACTCCCACCAACTGGAACACTTGAACCTGGGGAAGGCCCACCACAGTCCGGTTAAGTGCCTGACCACCACTTAATTTGGTGGGACTTCCCTAAATGAGGTGAATTGTGGCTCTCTCCAGCTGGTGGGCAAGACGCCCATCACCTCCATTAAATACCACCCAATACTCCATTTGAGGCCAAACCAGTGTTTTATAAAGTTTCTCCATAACTTCCATGCTTTTATACTCAATGCCCCTACTTACAAAGTTCGGGATCCTATTTGTCTTGTTAACTTAAAGAATAAAAGTTTACACGGATGCAAATTTACAATATTTGTCATTTCTCATCCGGACCGATATGGGTGAGCCTTACTTAACATGTATATATGGTACAGGATTTCCAACTGTAGTTTACTGAACAGGAAAGAGACCTGGGAATTGTAGTATTTGAATCTCTAAAAGGATTATGGTTAGGGACACAAAGTTGTAGTAAAGGCTGATGAAGTACCAAGCATCAAACACAAAATACTATACACCTTTACACAAGACCATTTTACAATACAATGTACAATTTGTGACCCTATCACATGGTGGCCCATATAGAGGTTAAGATTCAAAGAGTTACTAGAATAATTAATAATTTACAACTAGTTTTATAGCCTATCATTATCACAATAGACTCAGAGAATTATATATTTTTATACTCTTATCACAGAATCGCAGAAGGAGGCCATTTGGCCCATCGTGTCTGCACTGGCTCCCCAAATGAGCATTATGACTTAGTGCTATTCTCCTGCCTTTTCCCCTGTATCCTTGCACATTGTTTCTATTCAAATAATCACCCAATGCCCTCTTGAATGCCTTGATTGAACCTGCCTCCACCTCACTTCCAGGCAGTGTATTCCAAACTTGAAACATTCGCTGTGTGAAAAAGTTTTTTTCTCACATCACATTTGCTTCTTTTGCAAGTCACTTTACATCTGTGCCCTCTCGTTCTCGATCCTTTTACGAGCAGGAACAGTTTCTCCCTATCTACCCCTGTCATGATTTTGAACATGTCTATCAAATTTCCTCTTAGCCTTTTCCTCTCCAAGAAGAACAGTCCCAACCTCTCCAATCTATCTTCATAACTGAAGTTTCTCGTCCCTGGAACCATTCTTGTAAACCTCTTCTGCACACTTTCAAATGCGTTCACATCCTTCCTATAGCGTGGTAGCCCAGCACTGTACACAATACTCTAGCAGAGGTCTATTTAGTGTCTTATATAAGCTCAGCAAAACCTTCTTGCTCTTGTACTCTATGCCACTATTGATAAAGCCCAGGGTACTATATGCTTTATTAACTGTTCTTTCCACCTATCCTGCCACCTTCAATGATCTATGCACATACACACCCAGTTGAACAGGATCAGGGTCAAAACGCGACATTTGAAAATAGAACACATTGGTTGCCCTCTGTTACATATTGGCATTGCCACTATTATGCCAAAAGGTGCTCAATGAAAACTCATGTGATTTACCAACAAACATTACATTTATAACACCTTGCTGAGAAGGTTGAGATTACAAACTATGGGTGGAATTTTCTGAGCCCGCTGGTGGCGGACGTGAGAGCTGGCACGCGTGGAAAAATTGGCACGACCTGCTTCACGGTGGCGTGAAGGCAGGTCGCAATCGTCCACTCAGCTGGCTGACGGCGGGCCGTGTTTCCCACCATCGGTCAGTGGGGAGCTAATTATAATACATCAGCATATAATTAAAAGACCATCCCGCCAGGATCTTGGAGCCCCTGTCCGTATCGTCCGTCCACATTGGCAGAAAAGCACGCTGACGTGTTTCACAAAAGCACACAGGCGACAAGCGCTTGGTGGCCCTCACTTTGGGGGAACTGAGGTGAGTGAGCAGCAGCGTTCTCCACAGCTCACCTGATTGTTTACAGGCCTCAGGGGCACCTTTGTGGGGGGGGGGGGGGGGGGGGGGGGGGGGGGGGGGCAACTGATGCCTGGCCCCAGAGGCGACTGCTGAGGGGATGGGGGATCCAGGGGCAAGTGCTGGCCAGCCTCAGAGACGACTGTTGTTGTTGAGGTGGTGGGGGTCCGGGGGAGGTCGTGCTGCCCTGGCGCTGCATCCCGCACACAAGCAATCAAGGTGGGGGTCAGGGTAAACAAGGGAAGTGGTCACGCATTAGGAACACCTGTATAAACTGACCATGCCTTTGCAACTGAGACATATCAGGCGCAGTCAGAGTGATATGATTGGGGTCAGGCTCCTAGCCTGCCCGCCCATGCAAGCAATGCGGTGGCATCCAAGGGCCACCAGGGGCTCCATACCTTACCAACCCCTGCACCTGCCACCCCCCACCCACCCCCCCCGCCCCCCCACAACACAGACTTCGAGTCTGCCCACACTTTATTGAAGCAGTTGGACTGCACACATTGTACAATCTCCTCACTAATGCTGGCCATGTAGCAGTCACTGCTGGAGATGCTCACAGCCCCTTGCAATCTCAGCATCCCAGTTTGAGCCACTGTCCCTTATGTCACAGGTTGACAGGGCAGCCATGCAGCACACTCACCTCTGGCCATCCGAGGGGTGACCAGCACTCTCCGGAATGCTTTAAGGGACAGTCACACAGGGCCAGGAAAGGTGGTAAGTACAGCCATGATAACCATGTCTCTCTCTCTCTTTCATGCTGCAGGAGGACCATATCAGGATCATGGACCCTGGTGACCTAGCTGTATGCCTGATGGCCTCCAGAGACTGTAGAAGATTGAGGAGAGAGTGACTGAGGCCCCTGGCTGCACAAAGGCAGGAGCAGCAAACTCATGAAGAATGGGCAGCAGCCTATGTCCTGAATGGCTTGCAGATCCCTGCAGGACAGCGAGCCATGGCTGGTCGGCACCTAGCGACACCCAGGGTCTATAGATGCCTCCTGCCATTCCTGCAGATGACTGAGAACCAGTGTCACCGACGACTGCACATGTCTGGGGACCTGGTGGCTCACATCTGCCACTTACTGCAGGACTTGGCGCCAAGGGGACATGGAGGGCATCCACTGCCAGTGGCTGTGAAAGTGACTGCGGCACTCAATTTCTATTCCAGTGGCTCCTTTCAGGGCTCCACAGGTGACGTCTGTGGGATTTCACAATCTGCCACCCACAAATGCATCCATGAGGTCACAGATGCCATCTTCTCCTTGGCACACAACTTTGTGCATTTCGCCCAGGACCGGGACAGCCAAGATGCAAGGGCCATTGGATTTGCCCTGATCTCAGGCTTCCCACAGGTGCAGGGTGCGATTGACTGCACTCATGTGGCGCTCGGATCTCCATCGCTACACTCGGTGAACTTCATCAACAGCAAGGGCTTCCACTCACTGAACGTGCAGGTGATATGCAACCATAAGAAATGCATCCTGTAGGTGTGTACACAGTTTCCAGGGACTGTGCATGACACCTACATCCTGAGTGGTTTGCAGATCCCTGCAGTCTTCCAGGGTCCACAGAGGCTGCAGGGTTGGCTCCTTGGGGACCAGGGCTACCTGCAGTGGCCGTGGTTGATGACATCCATGTGGTGGCCTCAGAATGCAGCAGAGCAATGCTATAATGAGGCTCATGCAGCAGCTCGCAACTTGGGATGCTAAAGATGCCGTTGCGGTGCCTGGACTGGTCTGGTGGAGCCCTGCAATACAGTCCACAGAGGGCGTCACGCATCTTCTTTGTCTTCTGCACCCTTTACAACCTGGCACTCCAATGGGGAGATGAGTTGGCTGAGGAGGAGATGGAGGAGCTGGAGGTATCCTCAGATAAGGAGGATACCGATGGGGATGGGGGTGAGGGGGTCCTCAGTGGTGACGATATGGGAATGAGGCTCTCGCACTGGCTAGATGAGGCAGGCACTCAGGATTTGTGGAGGATGATGATGACATGCAGTGAGTTGTCCCTGTAGATCCTCACATCTCAGTTGTGAATGTTTGACTTCAGTCTGACATCGCTGCGCCAATACCCTCTGTGAGGATGCTCCTGTCATGGAGATGCAGTGGAGGGTCTAATAGCCACTCGATCGCAGGAGGATGATGTTGACATGCAGTGAGGACACGCCATAGATCTTCTCACAGCCTCTGAGAATGTCTGATCCTGTCTGGCCAAGGGCAGCTCACTTGCGCTCCATGATCAGGTCCATCACAGAGATGCAGCCATGAAACTTTAGACGCATCTGATGCTGTGTCCACCTTCAGCTCTTCAGGAGCTGGTGCACAGCATTACTGGTTGCAGATGCTGGTGTGATGGATGCCAGCCCTACCTTAAACTGTTGAGAACACAGACAGTATGAGAGAACTCTGTGGTGCCTGCGCAATACATTCTGGCAACAATGACCAGCACCACTGAGGTGCAGGCATCAGTAATGTTTCCAGGGAGTGTGATTCTGGACCATCGCTGTGATCTGAAGGCTGCACAGAGCACAGGGAAGAGGCCCTGGATTGAGACGCCTGCCTTTTATCTTGTGCAGAAAGGTTTCACATCTGAGTGACACTGCTCATCAGAACAAGGAGCCACAGGCAGGGTGACATTCTTAGGAGTTTATTGACAATAGTGAACAGTATGTACAAGTGATTAACACCCCGTGCCCAGGTTGTGCAACTACTTTTACCTAACTTTCCTAACACTACCGCTACGTTTTGGTGCTCCCCAGACATCCACAGCAGATGTGGAGGCAGCCTACTGACTGTGATGCCCTGTGATGACTTTGGCGGGCGTCATCTGGAGGGCTGAGACTTGGTGGACCCCGGCCTGCTTTCGGGGTCCTGCTTTTGGCCGTGGCACTCTCCTTGGCTGGTGAGGCTGGAGCTGCGGAGGTCACAGGAAGAAGAGATCGGATGGCCTGGTCACTCACAGAGTCACCTGGTTGGATGGCCCTGAAGTGTGCACCTGCTGATTCTCCTCCCTATGGGTGCCTAATGGCCCCTGCTGACTCTGCGAGCGGAAGGGGTAGCTGGAGTGAGATCAAGCTGCCCAGCACCCTCCTCACGTACACACTGTTGGAGGCCAAATATGACATCAGGGATGGAGTTCAGCCTACACAGCAGTGCAGGAGTGACATCCTGGACCAAGGTCTCCAAGGCAGCTGCCATCCTGCCAGTGTTAACCTCAGTGCGTTGCAATGCTGGTGCTATCATCTCAGCCTGAAGACAGACGGACTCCTCCATCATGCCTTGCAATCTGAGGAGTGCAGTGGACATCACTTCCTGATGTTCCCTAGCTTGTCTTTGCAGCTCTAGTAACTGTGACATGACTGAGTCCAGAGGCTCGTCATCTGACACGGACTCAGCAACGTTCTGGCCTCCAGCAGTCCTCTGAGTGCTGGGGACCTGGGAAGACCCTGCCTCCACCTGCAGCAGATCAGAAAGTGCAATGTGCTCACCAGTTTGTTATCTCGAGGCTGGTCTAAAGTTAGGTCCCACCGAGGAGTGTGCCTCTGCGCTGGTGGAGAGTGTGGGTGAGCACTGTGACAGGACTTCAGGGAGGGTGCCTCCAGATTCCTCTTCAGAGGTTTCTTCGGGGCTTGATTGGAGGCCCTAGGTCATGGGCTCTGTCGGCTGTTTGGCAGATGTGCCTGCGAAAGCAAGGGGATAATTAGTGCAAGGCAGTGGCCTGAGAAAGAGGACACATCACTCATGGCATGGTTGTCTGATGGATGTTGCACTGCTGGATCCTCATTTGATAGAGCAGCATCGATCTCACCGTCAGCACAGGACTGGTCCCAGTCATCGCTGGCCTGCTGGATGGCTCTATTTTCGAATTCTGTCAGAACTTTGATCTCTGGCATCCCCCACCTGTCTGCGACCTTTCCCTCCTGTTGTGAGCCAGTTTGTCCTGTATTGATAGAGATGGGGAGAGTGCATCAGGACACCTGCCGTGCCAGATGATAAGTATACCTGGCCTAAACAAAAACAGAATTACCTGGAAAAACTCAGCAGGTCTGGCAGCATCGGCGGAGAAGAAAAGAGTTGACGTTTCGAGTCCTCATGACCCTTCGACAGAACTTGCGTTCGAGTCCAAGAAAGAGTTGAAATATAAGCTGGTTTAAGGTGTGTGTGTGGGGGGGCGGAGAGATAGAGAGACAAAGAGGTGGAGCGGGGGGGCGGGGGTGTGGTTGTAGGGACAAACAAGCAGTGATAGAAGCAGCTCATCAAAAGATGTCAACGACAATAGTACAATAGAACACATAGGTGTTAAAATTAAAGTTGGTGATATTATCTAAACGAATGTGCTAATTAAGAATGGATGGTAGGGCACTCAAGGTATAGCTCTAGTAGGTTTTTTTTTATTTATATAATGGAAATAGGTGGGAAAAGGAAAATCTTTATAATTTATTGGGAAAAAAAAAAGGGAAGGGGGAAACAGAAAGGGGGTGGGGATGGGGGAGGGAGCTTACGACCTAAAGTTGTTGAATTCAATATTCATCACTCCCAACTCTCAAACTCACAAACCCATCACACATCCACACGGCCCTCACTCACTGCCAGTGCAAGGGACATCACCATTCACTCTTTCACACAAACCGTCATTGTATTCATCCCATCCTTGGGACAAATCAACACTCACAACAGGCCAGGTATACTCAGAGATAAAAACAAAAAAACTGCGGATGCTGAAAATCCAAAACAAAAACAGAATTACCTGGAAAAACTCAGCAGGTCTGGCAGCATCAGCGGAGAAGAAAAGAGTTGACGTTTCGAGTCCTCATGACCCTTCGACAGAACTTGCGTTCGAGTCCAAGAAAGAGTTGAAATATAAGCTGGTTTAAGGTGTGTGTGTGGGGGGGCGGAGAGAACACCTATGTGTTCTATTGTACTATTGTCGTTGACATCTTTTGATGAGCTGCTTCTATCACTGCTTGTTTGTCCCTACAACCACACCCCCGCCCCCCCGCTCCACCTCTTTGTCTCTCTATCTCTCCGCCCCCCCCACACACACACCTTAAACCAGCTTATATTTCAACTCTTTCTTGGACTCGAACGCAAGTTCTGTCGAAGGGTCATGAGGACTCGAAATGTCAACTCTTTTCTTCTCCGCCGATGCTGCCAGACCTGCTGAGTTTTTCCAGGTAATTCTGTTTTTGTTTTGGATTTTCAGCATCCGCAGTTTTTTTGTTTTTATCTCTGAGTATACCTGGCCTGTTGTGAGTGTTGATTTGTCCCAAGGATGGGATGAATACAATGACGGTTTGTGTGAAAGAGTGAATGGTGATGTCCCTTGCACTGGCAGTGAGTGAGGGCCGTGTGGATGTGTGATGGGTTTGTGAGTTTGAGAGTTGGGAGTGATGAAAAGAGTGACTTACCCTGGTGGAAGGGGAGATCATTCATCCTTTATGGCACTGGGTGGCTGTCCTCCTCTGCAGGGCATTTGCACTGTCCACTGCCTCCCAAGCTGGGTTGGTGACTTTGCTGCTCATCTTGCAGCCAGAGAGGGGGGATAGAACACATCCTGGTGGGCCTCCTCGGCATCCAGCAGTTGGTTGACGGACCTGACGTAGAAGCAGGGGGTTGCAGTCTTTTTTCCTTTGCTGGCCATGTCTCCTGGGCAGCGGTGGTTTGCTGGCGGCAATGAGCATTTTGCCGGCAGTGGCCTTTTGAAAAATGGCGGCCGGTGTGATGCAACAGCGGGGTGGTGGTGTGTGGGTGAATGAGAGCGCCCCCACCATAATGAGGCAGGATCAGGGAGATACGGCGTGAAAACCCACCATTTTCGTCCTCAGGTAGGACTTCATTTTACCTGCCCGCTATTGCACTTAGTGCAATTCCGGGAAAATTCCACCCTTTATCTTTTTTTTTTAAAAAAAGACCAGTCTTAGATTGTGTAAGTTTAGTTATTGTACTATATGTTGTCTTTTTGTTTTGAAGTGTGGTTTCATAAGTCATTAAACCTGACCAAGTGGTGGAGCCCATCTGCAGTGATCTAACAGCATGCTATTGGCTGCTTTCTGAGGAAGAACATGGTGGATTTTCTGCCTCATCAGCTTGGACCAGGAGAAGACCTTTGACAGAATATTGTATACCTACATGATGAATGTTCTCTCCAAAATGGGGTTTGAGGATAGAATGCACAGTTGGATCCAACTGCTCTACACAAACATCAGGAGCAGAGTTTCAATCATTGGGAGGGAATTGGAAAGCTTTCTGATCAAATCTGGAGTCAGGCAGGGTTGTCCTCTTCCCCCATCTTGTTTATGTGTTGTATCAAACCTTTTACCGAGTCCATCAAGAAGGATGTGAGCAAAAGAGGGCCTGCAAACTCAGACACTGGAGGCACTCAGGTCAAAGCCTCCCTGTACATGGATGAGTTGCCATCTTCTGCTCAGATCCACTGTCAGGGTGCGGACTGATGAGTATTTGTGACCAATTCAAACTGGTCTCAGGAGCCATTGTGGCAGGAGTGAGATCATGTTCTTTGGGAACTAGACCAACTGATCCTTTTGTCCCCTTCACCATCAGGCCAGACTACCTGAAGGTGCCTGGGATATGGTTTGGAAGGGCCAGATGTGCTCCAAAAACAGGAAGGAGTATGTAGTCATGGTAAAAATAAAAACTGGGCACGTGGGAGTGACACTCCATCTCCATTGCAGTTAAGAACCTGGTCCTCAAGTGTGAGGCACTCTCAGTGTTGCTGTAGGTGGTGCAGATCTGGCCCATACCCCACTCCTGTGCCACGGCAAACACCTGAGCCGTGTTCTGCTTTGTCTAGTGGTGAGAAGGGTCTTCCCCATCAGATCCTTCCTGCACACCCATTGGCCACCTCCTTCTGGAATGTACCTTTGCAAAGCAGGTCTGGAAAAAGTTTCACCTGTAATGATTTTTGTCAACATTCATCACAAGCTGCCATGTGGCACAGAACTCTCTGCTCTTATGGGCTGTTCCCAGGGACACACACCCAAGATAAACATCAACTGCTGCTGGGGGAACCATCAACTTGGTGAAAGGACCTCTTTAGCATGCCCAAAACTTGTTGGTATTCAAGTGCAAAGAGTTATTCATGAGAGTGTTGCAGACTGGTACATCCCAAAGTCCAGGGCTACATGCAGAGGGGCACACTAAAGCTTACAGCAGCTGGCACCAAGGCAGAATGTGGAAAGGCCACTGTCTAAGTACGGCTTTTCAGCCATAGTGCACCAAGGGGCTGGAAACTATGAAAAACCCCTCAGGCTATATATTTGAAATGTATTGAACATTGCAAGACTGTAATTGTAAATTTAGTGAGTAACAAAGTATTGGAAGAAACTGATCTGTTTTGCATTTTATATAATATCAGTTTGAATAGTCTCAACATCTGCTGCTGTTGCCATCAGAAGTCCTGGGCCAGTGTACTATATGCACATTCACTAAATGAGCACAGCCAAGTGAATAAACTAAACAGCTTCCTGATCCATATGCATCTCAAACAAGGTAACAAAGGAAGCAGACAGAGAATTAGAGAGATTATTTATGGTAAATAATTTTTAAAATACTCTTATTTACAATGGTTAAGTTTGGGTCTTTGGAGCACTTTGATAACTGTTAAACCTATTTAATTGCACTATTAGGTGGTTCATATACTACACAATTTCAAAGCTACATCCCTATACATCACAGAAGTGAAAATAACTATTTAAAAATAAGAACTTAAAGAGTTTATAAGCAGACAATTTTCTGAATATATACAATGATTTCACAGTACTTACAGAGCAGTACATTAATATTTAGATTTGTTGGCACAGCCACGCCTTTAATGGGAGCAACAGAGATAAATTGCCTTGTTCACTCATGATCCCTGGGATACCACTGAATTGAGAGGAAAATACTCCTGTTCTCATTTTTATTGGTTAGAGTACGACTATCCCAGCCTGGCTTTAAATAGGTCAGTTTGTTGGCTTATATTCTCTCTAAATTGGCCTTCAATCTTCTTTGGGGATGTGTCATTACCTTAAAGAGCCCCATTCTAGATGATACTTACCAATTTCTAGGCAGTAGCCAGATAACATTAATTTCAATTCTTATATGTTCCATAAGTGTGAGAATCTCATGTTGGTTTGGGAAGGGGAAAACCATTTCTTGCCAGCTATCATTGAGATAGCCTCTATTACATCAAGATCTTTATTATTCTGCACCAGAGAGGCTCTGTAAACTGAGGCATGGGTCTTTAGAGATTGCAATGTCCTTCAGTTTAAAATAGTGTACAATACATATTACACCGTGCACATGTTTCCCTTTAATTGACTGCTGGAGAAGCTACAAGCAGGTTATTCTTCTTTCACATAGGGACAAGGGCTAGAAATTGGCAATAAATACACAGGTTGCAAATATACAGCAAGTCTGTCACCATCCGTTGTGATTAAGAGCAAGTTAATATTTCAGATATTTTTTCTCAGTTGTCCTTTACACATTATGATCATGTCCTATATCCAACCATTCTAAATTGTAGACCAGAAGGCCAAAAACGACAGTTTTAATAGCAATGTTCCAAGCTTCAGCATTATGTTCAAATCAAGACAAATGAGCAATAAAACAAGTGGCCAATGATACAATTTTATTATAAATGCAGTGATCTTTCATATAAAATTAGCAAAAGTACATATAAAAATCAGTTTCTAATAAACAGAAGTTATAATTGAAATTGATAAACACTAAAATTTAAAATGTAAAGTGGGAAATTATCAAATACCTGTACAATTGATGAACCTTGCAGCCTAACATTCTTATTCATTTTTGTTCTTCCAACTGGAACATTGTTTTCAGCTAAGTAAGCAACTGAAATCCTTTTAATAGAATATAGATTGTGTGGCTGTTGCTTCAAAAGCATATGCCAGTTATAATTAAATCATATGCTATTCAACAAATTGATCTGATCTCAATTTCTTTCCAAAAATTACTTTCAAGAAAAGCAAAATGAAAAATGCTGCAGATCCCTTGTAAGAGGTTGGTTACGTGTGTGGTGTTTAACATGATGATGAATCCCTTCAAATGTGAGATGTAATGAATGATGTGGAGGATAAAGAATTAGAAAACCCGTGGTAGGGTAGTTAAAGCTGATTTATTCTCCACAGAAATATGTGCTGAACAAATTTGACATTCATACCAAGATCATCAAGCAGTGCAGCAAGTCAGAAATCTTTTAGACAGCAGCTGCAATTAAATACATATGTCAGTTTCAGTATAGCACACAATATATATTTTGTTAATTCAAAAAGCAGCATAGGAAAAGCAACACAAATGAAAATGTAATGGTCTATGATTATTTTCCCCTCATTATCAGTCAGAAGCAGATACTCTTTTGAATTTGACGGCAACTGAGCACTGCAAACTCGTACTCTGCCATGAGCACACTGAGTGTACTTATACATGCAAAGTTTTCATCCGTCAGTAAATATTAAATGTTATGACAACATAAGTGAGAACAACTATTTTCTCAGAACATTAAAAATTTTTTTACTTCAGTTCATAAATTTCTCAGGAAGTCCAACAGCTTGACAGCACAACTGCAGTACAGCGTCAAGTCCAAGTGGTGTGAGATACCTCAATGAAGGGCAAGGGCAAAGCCTTCATTGCTCACAATCAAAGTATGACCTAACTTAACATATATAATCACTTTTACAGTACTGCAAAATGGAAACAATGTAGAAGTGTATTTATAACCTTTAAAAAGAAACATCCTTAAGTTTGATCAATTGTTCTTCAATCCCTTAATGAGACATTAGAAAGTTGTGCAATAAAATGGCTCATCATTGCATTCAGTTATATAGAAATACTTCACACACCAGTCTTTGTTACCCCTCTCAGGCAGTGCAACTAGCAAGGTCGTCATTATTTCATCAGGTTTGTTAGGACAATAAATATGTGCACTCATTATAGTCAATGCTTCTTTAAAAAAAATCACCCCTAAAAAGACTATAGAACAGTTTTTGTTAACGTGATTTATAATGGAGAGAATCTGGTATTCCCAAATGATCAATAATCACTAAAGGAGAAAGGGCCTTGTTATAGGTTTAGGATGGGGAAAATAAAGGTTTCAATTCCTGAATTAATGTCAATGAAAGTCAAATACCACAAGAGGATCACAGGGTCAAGTAGGACTAAATTACATTGGGAATCCTGGCACCAGCAACATCTACAGCACTTTTGAAGCAGTGTTTACTTTAGGGAACATAAACCTATTTTTTCCCACATCCTCCTGGTCTGTGCATCAACCATGGCCAACCTCTTCCTAGGCCTTTGCCAATGACATTCTGAATTAGCTGTTGCCAAGTATTCAATAACAGGCTGCTTGCCATCCTTCCTGAGGAGGAGATAGGGAGAGAAGGGAAAAAATGCACCGAGGGGTATTTGGTACCTTATTTCAAAACTGATGGTTCAAACACAAATCTATATCAAGTACATGGTGTCCATGATATATCATCATAGTTGGAATTTTTTTTTAAATCAGACGCCCAGAAATATTTCTCTGCAAGTGCAGCAAGACAGTATTTAACAAGTTTAACGAACTGTTCCACAAAGGCAGAATAAGGGTTCAAACTCAGTTATTTTATGATTCAGAGTCAGTGGAATAACATCCATAAAAGAAACCCATCAAAACCTTGCTTTGCATAACATGCACATCAAGTTGTTTGCCTTCTCCATTGGCTGGAAAATGATGTGTACTGACCAAAAAAGAAGAAATCCAAACACAAAGTAAGGTTAAACCATAAAACATCTTATCCAAATTTACTTTTGGGAAGATATGAAACCCTTTTTTCCCTAAATCATACTCAGAGAGCAAGTGTGAAGGTTGGGGGTCACTTGCTCATTGGTCACTCCAATGCCACATGACCAGTTGGTAGTATGTGTGCAAGAACAGTCTGCAGATGATCTGTGGGAGTGGATAGGCTTCTCTCATTACTTCCCCCTTGTAACATAGCCAGGGAATTGAAACTTAGATCAGAGAATAAAGAATACATGCCCCAGCAATCCATATCATATTCTAGTAACTCCAGTGTGTTACACCCTCCCACCCCCTGCAAAAAACAGCAGAAGAGTCTTTGCAAGACTTCTCTTCCTTTAAAGGTTCCAGGCCAAGACACTTATTTAGCATAAGCACTTCAAAGCTGAATTTTTAAACATGAATTATCTTGTATTTGTCCTCTAAACTTTCTCATTCTCATCCTTTACTATTCCCTTAAAATTAATACCTAAAAATTATAGATAAATTAAGGTGGGACCTCCACCATCCTAAGCTAGTACAAAACTGATTAGTGATTAGCGTGGTGACTCATCAGATAATGAGGGGTTAAATAGAATACATAATTTATCTTGGATCTGTCTGCATAGGGCTCACTGAGCTATGAAAATGACAGCAATGTCAATAATATGTCCTGGTAACCATGCTTTTTGTCATGTCTAATCCTCCCAAAATTAATGAGCTAAAATGCAGTGAACAGTTATAGCATAAATACATTTCAGAAAGTCATATTACTTGGATCACCACAAGCAGTATTAAGGACAAACACTGCTTTACATCTTAACTTGAAACATCTTAACCTGAAGCTTGCATTTGAAATATCAAAAAGTGATGGCTATTTTCTGGAGAGCTTATTTGAATTATCCATTCAAACACTGATGTTCATTGATCTGTCTGCCAGCTTAAGGTGTCACAGGGTGTTTAAATTACTAATTTTAAAAATAATTGATAAACAATATTACCTAAAGTTTTATATCTATCATAATCTTCCCAGTTTGTATGAAATAGAAGTCTAAACAAATGGATTTAACTGAAGTCAACATAAATAAAGCATACTTCTGCTTGCAAAGGTGACATAGAAGGCAATTAATCTATTTAATATTTAGGTTGTTACAAAAAGCTTCTTGCATCGTATCTGATGAGTGTGAAAAGAATAAAAATACACACAAAATGAAGTACAGATAAATCTGAGGAAAATACAGGAAAAAAAGGTATGAAATCTGCACCTTCAAATTAATACCCGAAAAACACCCACAGCAATAGTCTCACTATTTTCACAATCTACACATGTATTCAGAATTCCATTTAGATAACCAAAGGTATTGTATACAATATTTAAATATACATAATACAGCTGCAGAAACGAAATTAACGTAATATATACAAATTAGTATAGCATTTCAATTCCTGGTACAGCAGAGAAAGACTATGCATATCCCCACTTGAAACCTGATAAAGTACAAGCTTGAGAAGCCAGTTAGCTATTAATATACATTTTATACACCAATACTCACTTAGAATAATTAATCTAAGGCAGGTATGGATTTTAATTAGCATCAAATACCCTGTTCTAACATTCTGTAAAAATACCCTTTAAAAACATCCTCGTCTTTCTTTGTTAACAGGCTATTCCTTAAGTTATATGAAAATAGCAGTAATTAACAAAAAGGTTGTGTGAAGTTTAGAACACTAAACTTTGCTGGTACCAAATTTTACTAAGCCGTCTGTTCAATTTTGAGATCAAACAGGCAAACTTTCAATGTCTTTCTACAGCGAAATCATGTTGCAATACTTTAGAAAGCACATTTTTTTTTAGAAGCATCAAGATACTGGAGTTTTAAATGTCAGATTGAAACAAGGGAAATTGTCAGTTTTGCCCACATTTTACAAAAAATGTTTTAAGATTAAAAAAAGGTGTGTCTTGAATTTTTGCATATTGCACTATCACTGTTAATTGAGAGAGAAGCACTCACTTTCAGGTTCCTATCTCCATTTGTCTTATCTTTGAAGTGGTGGTTGCATTTTTATCGAACAGAGCACACTTAGAAAAAGGACGTGCAAATATGCTTTCACGTTAAAAAAAAACTTACCCTAAAAACTTGTGTTGTTTTTCCATAATGTTAGGTGACCCATGTGTGACAAAATTATGTTCCATTGAAGATCTTTTGTTTGGAAAGATAAAAGAGATGACCCTTGTAGTATTTTCTCCCCCTTTCCTGATCTCCATTCGTATTTGAGACGTTGCTTCTAGGCCTCTGCCCATACTGTTCATACTAATCCAGGGACAACTCCTTACTCTGATTTTGCCTTTGGCAAGCAAGTGCCTGTGTCTCTGTTTGGAAGCTTTCTATGGCACAAATGGGCAAGATAGGGAATTTAATGTGGGGGGGGACCAGAATACCCATTGCTCCTTATTCTACTGTGCTACCTTGTGGTCTTGTTAATTGGCAGTCTTGTTCAGAGCCTACAAAGTAGTCAGGGGGGTCAAGAGCGCTGATAACCAATAATACCTACATAGGTGAATTCTGTAATTCCTGATATAAGGCGCATTCATCAGTTGATCATGAGTGTGATAAAGCACCATTACAGTCTATTAATTTCTACCACAAAGTAGGTTAACAGATTTTGAAAGTGCTGTGGACAAATTTACTCAATCCTTGATGATTTATCTTATAAGGAGGTGGGTACATTTACTTTAACAACAAGAAAGGACATATGTAATGCAAAGCTTTACAGCCACAGAAAACCTTATTTCCATCCTTTGCCTCTGTTACATTTTTAGAAGTCATTATGTCAAAAACTTGATCCTCATAGTGCTCTTTGCAAGTAATTTCTGGGAGTATCTTTAATTGAAAGTACTGTACTCAGATCATCCACTGTCAAGATCTTCTACTGTCCAAGGACAGTTTGTACCTCGGGCTAACAGATACTCATTACTTGGGGGATAGAATACCCAAGGTGTCCATGACATCCTAGGGAAAAGAAAGTCAACAAAGAGAAAGCAACTTTGCATAGAGGGATGCAAAATATATAAAATGTCACCACTAGCATCAAAACAGTGTCTCCTTCATGACGGTTTTGCATATTCACACACTGATTTTACATCATAAAATCTACTTTGTATTTTAAGCATTTTAAGTTTAAAAAGGCACCTCAGCCAGACAATGCACTGAAAGTCTGCTAAGAAGGAATAATCTGACTTATTGAAAGTTTTCACTATCTGTACAGCTGTAAAACATCATGGCAAGACCAAAACTCTTCAGTCTTTTATTTTAAAAAATTCTCAGTCAAGTTTTCCCAAGTGATTCTTCCTGTTCAGCTCTCATAGGAGAGCACAAATGGATTAGCAACTCAGAGCACAGGTATCTCCCTTAGCTTTTCCTGCTGAGTTTATAATCTGCATTAAACAGCGCCCAAATTCTTCCAGAATCATGCGTTCAGTGACAGCTTTTGTCTGGTTATTCTTCTCTGCTTCCTCAGCTTGTGCCAAAAGACATTCACAAGTTGCTTCTGCCACTTCTTTTGTCACAAATGTGAATGGCAACCTGAAAACAAAAGATAATTATAAAAAACCAGAAAAAAGGAACAAAATGTACTACAGGCTATTTCTACACTTTAGTGAGGAAAAATCTTAGGGAAGATTTCCTCCATGTTTTTGGTAGTGTAATCAAGTTGTAAAATATATTACACACCTTCATAGTTTGTTGTCTAAATACAAGGTGAGGGGGTGATGGTGGGAAGAGGCAAAAGAGCTAAGTGACTATGGATATTATGGATTTTCTGCAGTGACTATAAAAGTTTCTCATTCTAATTAAGGTCCATTGGTCTGCCTCATTAGTTAAAGATCCCCAAGGTGCAGAGAGGAATCTAGGTGAATCTGCCACTGCAGACCCGAACCACAGCTGGCAAAAGGCAGTGGGTTTTAAATTCAACATTTTAGAATTCTATTAAGTATGCCAAATTCATAAAGATTTTCCACAAATGCTTTTTGGAGGGAGGATTAAACAAAATCTTTATCCACCATGGAGGCCCCTAAAAAAATAATTCTTGAATGAAACGAGTATTTGAGAGGTTAATCATCAATTTGATTCTTGGTCCAAGTTCGAGTAGAGTCTTTCCATAATGAATTAATGGGAAAATGCTGTTGGTCTAAGCAATATTAAACTAGGAAAGCATTGGGTTTAATCTTGGGACCATTGCCAAGTTAACTGACATCTGCAAGAATGCTGAATAGGAAAAGTGAATGACTGTTCAACAGTTGAACAGTGCCCAAATCAAATGTCAATGTTGTACAGATTATGGTTTCATTGCATGCCATTTATTCACTCTCACTTTATACTTAACACCCCCAAGAGAACAAGAATTGAAAACTTATGGTGAATTGTATTATAGAACGACTGATAACATGAAACATTTTTCTATGTAAAGAATTAAAACTGTAAAATTAAACCGATCTGTATAATCAATTTGAAAAGCAAAATTCATTTTTGATAATCATAACTTGACAAGTATATATGAATGAGTACTACAAGATGTGACTACTAAAAATTCTAGTTTACCATCGGGACATTACAAGGGCCTGAGTAGTACATCTGAAAGCAAAACAAATTCAGATCCAACCCAAATAAATGGAATAAAAGGAGTTTGAACAACCTCAGTCTAGTTCTCAATGGATATCAATGCACAGTGCAGAACATCACTCAACTCTAACAATTCAGTAATATACTCTTTATGAGTATATATTGCGAAGGAAGGTGAGGGGGTGATGGTGGGAAGAGGCAAATGGAAGTCTGCTGATTGCTCATTAAATTAACAAACCTATCACAACGATGAGAATGCTGGGATTAAACAACAGCAATCAATAAGAAATATTACTTCCAGCTGGACAATACATGGATATGGATCATATCAAACAGCATGTCCCTTCCGCTGTTCATAATAGGCAAGGTACAGACCATACCCAACTAGCCCGTGCTTGCAAAACTCAAAACAGTGTTCAATATTAGATTTGATTCCACAACTGGACATCATTTGCTAAATAATCCTCAGGGTGCTAAGAATTATGCTGATAACCAATTTAAGATTGTCAGTCAGGCTCGCAGTGTGGTGCACTTGCATGTATTGGAAGCTACATATATTAATACACAGAGCCCTGTTCTTCGCAGACAGAAAGAACATGTATACACATTGCAACTGTTTCAGCTAAACAAAATAAATAATAGCCATTCGCTGGTTCATTCCTCAGCACAATGCCATGACCAGAGTCAAGATGCCTAGTTTAAATTTCAAATAATGCTTAGCAGTTAACTGTCAGTCACCATAAACTGGTGCATTCTCCATGGCAACGCCTCTACCAATCAGAGTCCACTTGCCAACAAATCAGCACTCCCTTCTCATACAGTGTAAATTATTGTTCCCTTTACATTTGGTATTCTTGCGAATTGTCCCAATGAGTGCAGGACGAAAGGTTGACAAAAAAGTCTCTTTTTTCAGCAATACTCAAGTTCTGTACTACCAAATGACTATTTAACAATACAGTTATGCCTAGATTAGCACTTCCAATATGATCCTAAAAATGGCATGCTAAACAAAAACGTGCTAAATGAAAATCACTTTCCCATAAGAAAATATGCAACAAAGGTGGGTTACATTCCTGATCTGTAATTGATGTAACTAACTGGTCGAAAAATCTTCTTACTAATTCTTAATAACAGAGGGTACTAACTCTTTCAACTTAACCTCCTAGTCACAGCTTCCCACCCCGAGTTTGCCACCTCTCCTAATTCTCCAGCTTGGCATCTTTCTTAACTTTCCAGCTTGTCACCACCTCCCTCCCTGCCTCTTTGGCTCACCGCATCCCTCAATAACTGTCCCATTCACTGGCTTCCCTCTCCCGAACTCTTGCTGTGAGCGAGGACCGGGGAGTGGGTGGGGCAGGAGGGATGGAGGAAGCAGGGAAGCGGTAAACGGGAAGGTCGTTGAGGAAAGCGGCAAGCCAGAGAGACCCAGGCCAAACTGGCGGGAACTCAGAGGAGGCCTGGCCCCCAGGCACGTGGCATGCACCCCACCAGTGTGTGGTTACACCCTCGTGTCCACAAACCAGATCCCCTGCTAAGGGTAAATAATCCCACTGCCTTGTATATGTCTTGGGAGACAAGAAAGCTAAGGGAGTAAATCCTAAAAGAAAATCCGGAATAGAGTCTCGTACGCAGTGATCTGTCATCTATCAAGCAGTTTTCTGGCAACTCCTATAGCAGAGCTGGTACCAGACAGCACTGGTTTCATCCTTTACTTTGGACTATACTGGCAATGCCGAGAGGGGGCAACACAGGGTATCTCTATTTGCCTAGGCCTGGCTCTGGAGAGGACACCCCAGCTTTGTGGTTTAAGCTGGCACAACACAAGAAGAAACTGTTACTGGTGATAAGCTCTTACTCGACTGGCATAGAGCATGAACTTCAGGCGCTACTTCCGACAGTGGGAGAGATCATCGCATCTCATGGCATAGATACTGCCCTCCTCAATCTGGGCATCCCCCAGTTAGTTAGGTGCTGTCCTGCCATGGCCTGTTTGCTTCAATGGGTGCTTGGAGCTTAAGAGAGTCATCTCCCGACAGGCGGGTTGCTAATCTATGCAACAGGCAACACAAAGTGATCAAAGGCAGCACCAGTCTTTCACATCGCAACATAAGGACCATGTGTCCTGGCCTCACTGACAACCTTCTGCAGATTGATGATGCACGCAAGAAAGCCATGATCAACAAAAAACTTACAAGTTTCAATGCGGACATTGCTGTGCTGCAAGAAACGAGGCTCGCCGAAAGTGGAGCCCTTAAAAAGAAGCACTACATGTTCTTCTGACAGGAGAAAACTCATGAGGCAAGACATTAGCATGAAATGGATTTCACAGTGAAAAACACCACTTGTGATGACTGAAGGCTCAGAGAGACTTCTTATACTTCACTTGTCAACAAGTGCGGGGCAAGTTAACCTCATGTGCATCAATGCCCCGACACTCACTTCCACCCCAGATTCACAGAATCACACAGTGCAGAAGAGGCCCTTCGGCCCATTGAGTCTGCACCGACACGTGAAAAACACCTGGCCTACCTACCTAACCCCATTTACTAGCACTTGGCCCATAGCCTTGAATGTTATGATGTGCCAAGCGCTCATCCAGATACTTTTTAAAGGATGTGAGGCAGCCCGCCTCCATCACCCTCCCAGGCAGCGCATTCCAGGCTGTCACCACCCTCTGGGTAAAAAAGTTTTTTCTCATATCCCCCCTAAACCTCCTGCCCCTCACCTTGAACTTATGTCCCCTTGTGACTGACCCTTCAACTAAGGGGAACAGCTACTCCCTATCCACCCTGTCCTTGCCCCTCATAATCTTGTACATCTCGATCAGGTCGCCCCTCAGTCTTCTCTGCTCCAACAAAAACATCCCAAGTCTATCCAACCTCTCTTGAAAGAATCAAGAAAACAATAGGTCCAGCAGCAACCAAATCAGCCTCTGTGAAGACAAAGGAATGATCATCACTGAACCGAGCAATCAGATGGAAAGATGGGTGCAGCACTCTCTCAAACTCTGTGCAATGGGGAACATTGTCACCGAAGAATCTCTCAGCACCATTCCAGACACTTCTCTGCCATGGAGGAGTTGGACCACAATAGAGCTCAACAAGGCTAGTGACCTTCTTGCTAGTGGTAAAGCCCCAGGAAACTATAGCATTCCACCTGAAATCATCAAAAGTGGAAAACTAGCACTGCTGCAGCATCTCCATGAACATTTATGTCAATGCCGGAAGGAAAAATTCACGCTTCAAAATATGCATGATAGAAAAATAGTCATCTTGTAAAAAAACAAAGGGGATCGCAGTGACCACAACAATTACTGAGGCGTCTCCTTGTTAAGTACTGTGGGGATGGTCACTGCTCACATTGATCTGACCAGATTGCATATCCTGGCATCACGCATTTACCGCGTCTCAGTTTGGCTTTAGAGCTAGCAGACTAAGTCAATGTGATTTTCACACTTTGGCAGTTACAGGAGAAGTGCCGTGAACAGCACAGACCACTCTACATGGCTTTCGCACACCTCAACAAGGCCTTCAACCTTATCAGCAGAGACGGACTCGGTAAACTGCTGTGGAAAATAGGCTGCCTGCCTGGTATCCTCTGTGTCATTTCTTATTTCTACGAGAACATACATAGTTTCGTCATAGGAGGCTTTCAAAATCAACAGCTGGGTAAAGCAGGGTTACATCCTGGCACCAATTCTCTTTGACGTATTTTTTTCTATGCTGCCTTTGTATGCTTTCAGTGACTCAAATGGGGGTGCCTACTTGCATGACAGAGCTGATGGAAAGCTGGTTAACTTGGCAAGACTGCGTGCCAAGACCAAGGGCATAATATCATGTCACTGTTGGCTGATGGCACTACACTGGCATCCCACACTGATGTTCACTTGCAGCAGCTTATAGGTCGGTTCGGGCTTGTAAGGAGTTTGAACTGACTGTATCAGGGAGACCAACGTTACGGGCCAGGACATAGAGCCTCCACCTTCCATCAACATTAACAACCTCACTCTGGAGATTGTCGACAGCTTCACATACCTTGGATCAACAATGAGTAGCAACCTGTCCCTTGATGCTGAAAACAGCACCAGGATTGCCAACCTCGCAGCTGTCATGTCAAAGTTGAGAAGTCGAGTGTGGACCAACAGCATACTAACCAAAAATACAAAGCCCTGTGTGCATCAGGCTTGTGTTCTCAGCAACCTCCTTTACAGAGGCAAGGCATTCACAACTTATGCAAGTCAAGAAAAGTGGCTGAACAGTTTCCACCTCTGCTGCCTCAGACAAATATTGGACAACTCCTGGTACTGAATATGGAAGTACACCAATGTACAGGGATCCCCAGCATGTTTTGCCTCAAGTCAGTGGTGACTCCATTGGCTGGGTCACGTGAGCTGAATGGACAATGGCTACATCCGCAAAGACATATTTTAGGGCGAGCTTGCTATTGGCACAAGACAATACAAGGGTGTCTGCAAGGGAGACTTCAAGTTGACTGGGATCAGTAAATGCATAGGAAGTCTTCACTGCTGACCAGCGTGCCTGGCGTCAAGCAGTCAGGAGGGATGTGGAAAAAGCGAGTACGAAAGAAATGACCAGATCGTGGAAAAGAGAAGGCTGGAAGGAAAAAATCATCAGTTGACCTCATCTTCTGTGCCAGCTGCGGACACCCATGTTCAATACATACACAAGTAACATACATTTTGGGCGCAGTCTATCATCTCCTGAGACAGACGGATGCAAATAATATTAATATAGTAGGTACCTTCAATGTTAAACTGGGCTGAAAAGACCACAATTCCAAAGATAAAAAAACTGCAGTTATAACAATAGTTGAACAAGAACATAGTCAAATCTCTGCAAAATACATACACATAGAAGAAAATCTCATTTCTCTGGATGATGTTAATCAAAGAGTCTTAATGGCACAGAAGGAGGCCATTTGGCTCATTGTGTCTGCATCAGCTCTCCAGATGAGCATTATGACCTAGTGCCATTGCCCTGCCTTTTCCCCATACCCCTGTACCTTGTTTCTATTCAAATATTCATCTAATGCCCTCGAGTGCTTCGACTGAACTTGCCTCCACCACAGTTCCAGGCAGTGCATTCCGAACTACTCGCGTGAAAAAGTTTTTTCTTACCTCACATTTGCTTCTTTTGCAAATCACTTTAAATCTGTGCCCTCTCATTCTTGATCCTTTTATGAGTGGGAACAGCTTCTCCCTATCTACTCTGTCCAGCCTCCTCATGATTTTGTAAACTTCTATCAAGTCTCCTCTTGGCCTTCTCCTCTCCAAGGAGAACAGTCCCAGCTTCTCCAATCTATCCTCATAGCTGAAATTTCTCATCCCTGGGACCATTCTTGTAAAGCTCTTCTGAACTCTCTCCAATGTGTTCACATCCTTCCTTTAATATGGTGCCCAGAACTGTACACAATATTCCAGCTGAGGTCTAACGAGTGTCTTATATAAAATCAGCATAACCTCCCTTGCTCTATGTCCCTATTAATAAAGTCCAGGATATTACATGCTTTATTAATTGCTCTCTTCACCTTTCCTGCCACCTTCAATGATCTATGCACATATACACCCAAGTCTTTCTGCTCCTGCACCCACTTCAAAATTCCACTCCTTATTTTATATTGCCTGTCCATGTTGTTCCTACCAAAATGCATCACCTCACACTTCTCCGTATTGAACTTCATCTGCCATCTATCTGTTCACTCCACCAACTTGTCTATCTCCTCTTGAAGTCCCACACCATCCTCCTCGCAGTTCACAACACTCTCAAGCTTCATATCATCCGCAAACTTTAAAATTGGCCCTTGCACACCAAGATCTAGATCATTAATATATCAGGAAAAGCAAGGAACCCAATACCAAGCACTGGGGAACTCCACTACAAACCTTCCTCCAGCCTGAACCATTGATCATTACTCTCTGCTTCATATTTTTCAGCCAATTTTGTATCTATGTTGCTATTGTTCCTTTTATTCCAAAAGCAATAACTTTTCTCACAACAAAAACAGAATTACCTGGAAAAACTCAGCAGGTCTGGCAGCATCGGCGGAGAAGAAAAGAGTTGACACTTCGAGTCCTTATGACCCTTCAACAGAACTAGGTGAATCCAAGGAAGGGGTGAAATATAAGCTGGTTTGGACTTAAAACGTCAACTCTTTTCTTCTCCGCCGATGCTGCCAGACCTGCTGAGTTTTTCCAGGTAATTCTGTTTTTGTTTTGGATTTCCAGCATCCGCAATTTTTTGTTTTTAACTTTTCTCACAAGTCTGTTGTGTGGCACTGTGTCAAATGCCTTTTCAAAGTCCATGTACACCACATAAACAGCATTACCTTTATTGACCTTTTCTGTTACCTTTTCAAAAAACTCCAGCAAGTTAGTTAAACACAATTTCCCCTTTAGAAATCCATGCTGGCTCTTCCTTATCAACCCTGTTTCTAGAATCTTGCCCACCACTGAAGATAAACTGACTGGTTTGTAATTGCTGGGCTTATCTTACAACCTTTTTTGAGCAAGGGCGTAATGTTTGCAATTCTCAGTCCTCTGGCATCACCCCTGAGTCTAGGGAAGATAAAGATTATGGCCAGTGCCCCTGCAATTTCTACTCTCACTGCCTTCAATATCCTTGGGTGCATCTCATCCGCTCCCGATGCCTTGTCAACTTTAAGTGCCGACAGTCTATTCAACACTTCCTCCTTATCAATTTTGAACGCTTCTAGTGACAGAGTTTCCTCATCTGTCACCATGGCCTGGTAACATCTACCTCCTTGATAAAGACGGTGCAAAGTATTCATTGAATACCTCAGTCATGGCCCCTTCATTCATGTGCAAATTCTCTTCTGGGTCCCTAATCAACACTACTCATCCTTTTACCACCCTTTTAATACTTACCTGACTACAGAAGACTTTGGGATTCCCCTTTATGTTGGCAGCCAATCTTTTCTCATAATCCCTCTTCACTTCTCTAATATGCTTTTTCACCTCCTCTCTGAACCTTCTGTATTCCTCTTGGTTTTCAATTGTATTTGTTATCTGATGCCTGTCATAAGCATACTTTTTCTTCTTTATTTTAATTTCAATCTCCTTTTCCATCCAGGGATCTCTGGATTTGTTTGTCCTACCTTTCCCTTTCGATGGAATGTACCTTGTCTGTGCCCGAACCAATTCTTTTTTGAAGGTAACCCATTGTTCAGCTACAGTTTTCCTGCCAATCTTTCGTTCCAGTCTATTTGGCCCAGCTCTGTTCTTGCCCCATCAAAATCAGCTCTTGTCCAGTTAATTATTTTTACTCTGGATTGCCTATCATCCTTTTTTATCATCATCCTAAAACGCACAGCACACTGGTCACAGTCTCCTAAATGTTCCCCCAATGACACTTGATCTACTTGGCCCACCTCATTTCCAAGAACCAGGTCCAACAGTGCATCTTTTCTTGTTGGATTGGACACATACTGCTGAGAAAATTCTTCTGAACACAATCTTGGAACTTTTGCCCCTCTCCGTCCTTTACACTACCACTGTCCCAGTCTACATTTGGGTAATTGAAGTCCCCCATTAGAACTACTCTATAATGCTTGCATCTCTCTGTAATTTCCCTGCAGATTTGTTCTTCCACGCCCTTCTCACTATTTGGCAGACTATAGACTACGCTGAGCAATGTAACTGCACCCTTTTTGTTCCTTAGCTCTAGCCAAATTGATTCTGTCCTTGAACCCTCTGGGTATCCTCTTTCTCCAGCACTGCAATGCTCTCCATAACCAATACTGCCACCTCTCCTCCTTTCCTATCACATCTGAACACCTTGCACCCAGGAATATTTGACACCCAGTTCTGCCCTTCCTTGAGCCAGGTCTGTGTTATCACCACAACCTCATATTTCAACATAGCAATCTGTGCCTGTAACTCTCCAATCTTATTTACTTGACTCCATACATTCACATACATGCATGGTAACCCTGATTGAGATTTTGTTACTTTCTCCCTCACCCCAACTTTACCTATTAACTTACTATTCTCTAAACTAGTGCTATCTGTCCCTCCCAGTATTTTGTGCACCCTGGTATTCCTCTATAATATTTTTTCTTCGTTCCCACACCACTGCCAAATTAGTTTAAAGCCCTCCCAATAGCACTTGCAAAACACCCCGTTGGGAATTCAGTCCGAACTCTGTTCAGGTGCAGTTAGTCTGGCTTGTGCAGGTGCCATCTTCATCAGAGCCAGTCCCAGTGTCCCAGAAATCTGAAGCCGTCCTTCCTGGACCATCCTTCCAGCAAAGCATTCATGTGCCTTATCCTCCTGTACTCACTGGCACGTAGCACTGGGAGCAATCTGGAGATTACTACATTAGAGGTCCTGTTTGCTAATTTTCTAGCTCCCTAAATTCTGATTGCAGGACTGCATCCCTCTTCCTACCCAAGTCATTGGTCCTAATGTGGACCATGACCTCTGGCTGATCTGGTTAAGAGGCAGCACGCAGATGAAAATGAGATGGCCAAGGATAGATCCTTGTGAGAATCTGCATGCAATGTTCAATACAATGGATGGGTAATGCTATGATTGGTAGTTAAGAGTGGAATCAAGCTAGGGTAGATGCACTGAACAATGGAGGAAGATTGCATGGTTGATCTTGCTTAAGGCTACAGAGGTCAAGGAGGGTGAAGGAGGACAGTGCACTGGCATAAAGAGTGCTAAAGATTGGATAAGACCTTTTCAATGTTGTGGTCAGGATGGAAACCTCAATGGAAAGATTCAAACATGGAGTTGTTAAAAGATGGACACTGTTTTGGGACATGACAACATATTCAACAACTGAGAGAAAAGCGGGTTTTGGAAATGGAGTGGTAATTTGCAACTACAGCACTGTTGAGGTACTTTGAGGGAGGGAATGATGATGGCAGATTTGAAAGTGGGAGGGGGGGGGGAAATAGAATCAAAGGTGAGGTAACCACTTAAAATAGCCTCCATAACCTCAACAAAAACCCATTATTGCTGAAAGAAGATACATGCTATCAAAACTTTTCATCTTGCACTCATCAGGACAGATTTGGAAGACTTCCAAATAAGGGAACATTATACTGCATGAGGAAAGGGACCAAAAGGCTGGCAAGTGGACCCCAATTGGTAGAGGCGTTCCCATGAAAAATGCATTAGGGAAAAGCCAAGCTTTTGTTTAAATTCAAATAAGGCAGGATGGCTCTGATTGGTCAAGGTATTGCCATGGGGAATGAGCAGGGAATGGCTGTCCTCCAAGCTTTTGTTTAGTTGAAAAAGGTACAATGAGTGGACGTGTTCTTTCTACTTGCCAAGGACAAGGCCCTGTGTGTGAATATTTTTAGCTTCTTGCACGCTTAAGTGAGTCACACTGTGCGTCCGACTGATAATCTTAAATTGGTTGTCAGTGCAGTTCTTAGCATAATCAGGATTGATTAGCAAGTCTGTCTGATTGCAGAATCTAATGTTGGACACTATATTTTGAGTTTTGCAAGCATGGACAGGTTGAGTATGGTTAGTACTTTGCCTGATGCGAATAGCTGAAGGGACATGCTGTTTGCTATGATCCACCAGTCGTTGGGACGCAGGGCCTGCATACCTGGCATCACACCAGCACTGAAATTCATAAAACACATTACTCATTTGTGTGATAGGCAGAACACCTTTTCAGCTTGACAGCAGCATCCTGTTAAGGGAGAAAGCCATTCGTGTTGCTATTGCATTGTAGCAGCGTGAACAGCTGGCTTCACCTGTTGCTGTAATTTTTGAGACACCTTACCTTACTAGGGTAATCTGAGGTAGACTGAGCACTTTTCAGGGCTGAAAGTGGCAGCCTTAGGTCCATGAGTTTGTGTGATATACAGCGAGCAATAATCTGAATTTCAGTGCCAGTGTGATGCCAAGTATGTAGGCCATATGTCTCAATGACTGGTGGATCGTATCAAATGATGAGTGCAAAATGAAAAACTTTGACAGCATGTCTCTTTTATCAGCAGTACTCAAGTTTTGTACTACAAAAATAAAAACCATTAGTTAAAAGGAATTAAAACATTTAAAAACTTGTGGGGAAACCAAGTAAATGTGCTAAGGTAAAATAGTTTGATACTTTCACTCCAACAACCATGAAACAATGATATTTTCAGATTGAAGCTAAAATCTGACCCAGGACCCAAGCTCTGGAATCACTGAATGACCTACTTTCCTCCTCCACTTGTAACTGCTGGTGTTGTTCTGGTCAGTAGATCGGAGATCTGTGATGAAAGCTTTGTTTTTGCAGCAGTCTGTTGCTGGACACGCACTTCTGCAGCATCTGCCAAATGCATTAGGGTCTTCCGCTCAGGGCTCTCCTCAAAATTTTTACAGCCGATACATTTACATATCGATGAGCACATGATCTTTGCCTGAGGAACAAAATATGAAAGGAAAATATTAGATCTCAATCCAATTCGTTTCACTCATTTCTCATCATCTGACAGATGGCAATTATTTTGTATTTTTAATGAGCTGAACTATTTTGATAAGATAATGTTACACCTCTTTAAAACAGAGAGCATTCCCAGCAGAACTGTCACATTCTGATTTAAAGATCCACCCAAGACACTGTATTTTCAAGATATCTTCCAAGACCACTAATCCCATCTGTCATTTTAGTCAGAACACACAAGAAAGGCAAATGTTCTTGGGTTAATCAGTCAGCTTGTGTCCTAAACTGCTGTTATGATTGCACCAAATATCAAGTCAAATATCAAGGCTGAGGGGAAGTCCTACATACTCCTCCCATTATCTCACATCCTATGTGGGGATTGCTTTTCTTCAACTAAAAAAAATGTACATTTTAGGTATCAATGTCTGCAACTAACTTATCCATTTCCATCAAGGCAACATTGAGACAAGACAATCTGCACAAAGTAAAAAAAGCACAGGTTCCATACACATTAAACTCTTCTTCATGAGAAGTCATGTTGAACTCGAAATGTTAACTCTGTTTCTCTCTCCACAGATACTGCCAGACCTGAGGTTTCCCAGTGTTTTCTGTTTTTATTTCAGATCTCTAGCATCTGCAGCATTTTGCCTTTATTTCTGCATAAGTTTTGTGTAGTCTACTATCGTAAATGTACTCAAAGGTTTTTCCAAAGGTTCCATTTTACTCTTATAAAGCTTGACATTCGGGTTAGGGCCTTATGAGGAGATTCACAGGTAGCAGAGGAGTAGTTGCTTGTTATACACACCCCACAATTTTTATTTTCATTAATGGGAATTTTAAAAAATTCACATGAGGTGTTTACAGGCAGTGGTTCTGATATTGTGTGTTTTACGCCCCCGAAGCTAAAAATTTCACCCACAGAGTTGAACTTTTATTTGGAGAAAAGATGATTGAGTGGGGCATATTCCAATAAATGAAAGACTATGAAGCACAGATGCATACAGTCTATTTGACAGAGATTGTGAGCACAGGAAAAGGGGAAAAAGATTCAATATCCACAAGTCCCAAGTGAAACCAGAATTTAGAAGAAACATTTTCCAACAAAGCAGCAGGTATATGGAACAGAATGAGCAAATGAATATGACACTATGTTCATTAATTCCTTCATTAAAAATGACGACTAGGTCTCAGTTCATATTCCTAACCTAATAAGCATAGACTAAAAGGATCAAATACTTCACAGGATCCAACATTTGCCTCCGGATTATCCTGGTTATTGTCATTCATGACCTTTTGTGTATGACTGCACTAACATGCTAACTTGGACTGAAATTTGGCATGTGGCTGACAACATTATTGAAGCTTCTCCCTGCCTGGCAGACATTCCATTATCTACAGTGACAGCAAGGCCAAGTATTACTTTTGTCTCTCTTCCAATTCCTCTGGTACCTTCTCTAAGCACCTTATCTTGTTCCACCCCTTCACCACTTTAAAATTCTCAGTGTCTACTGACCCTTCAAGACCCATGCCAAATATCATGTGCTGATATTCCCTTTCAAAATCTGAAACAATCCTTATGCTATGATTTCTCTTTCTCAGCTCCACATGCCTTCTTTCCTCTGAATATATTGCCCTCTTATTCCTCCTACCTAACATCTGCCTCCATAAAAACTCGTGTGCTATTTGCAGCCGTTCCCTCATCTTTGCCATTGTCCATTGTCCTCTGCTCCCATGGCCATTTATGACTACTTCCAGGTACCCCTCAACCACATGCCCTTAACCCTTTTCAATCCTTTTCTGTTCTGCATATGTCCTCGGGAAAATGAAACTCTGCTTAGGCCCCATGTTCTGGAATTACCTCCACAAACACCTTCAACGTTTTCACTTCCCTTTTCTCTGTTAAGACCTTCCTTAAAATTATTTAACCTCACATTTGGCCATCCCTCCTAACATCTTCTCCTTTAAATTGCCATGGGACAGGTTTTCAATATTAATGGCAATATATAAATAAATTCAAGGAACTTGGAGAGGCGGGATTAAAGGATATGGAAAGCAACTACCCTGGGCAGTATAGTACAAATGTAGGAATAGATATTCTAGTGTGTCGTATTACCATTAAGAATCCAGATTTAATAATGTTAAAGTTCCCATAAAAGGTTAACAAGTGGGATGGAGTCATGATAGGGAAAATTGTACATCAGGAATATTCAAATGGCAGATCCTGGTCTGCATCCAGATTGATGCTAGAGTCTGAATGCTCTGATCCAGTTGCCGCATCTGTTTCAAGTCTCTCCCACATTGCTGTACTCTACAGCTCTTTCAATATTCCACAATACAATATTTTTCACTGTAGAGGATACAAATAACATTACAGAAACAAGTGTGCATCAAGAGGTGAAAGTGGGGGAGGAACTTAAAACAATTACAATCACCAGGGAAAGAGTAGTGTGAAAATTATTAGAACTAAAAGCTAACTTGTCCCCAGATCCTGATGAACTTCGCCCTAGGGTCTTAAAGGAAGTAGCTGCTGAGTTAGTAGATGCATTAGTTTTAATTTTCCAAAATTCCCTAGATTCTGGAAAGGTCCCATCAGGTTGGAATATCGTGAACGTAATTTCTCTATTCAAGATAAGAGGGAGACAGAAAGCAGGGCCTGGGGACTTGTACAGTTACCACGTATAGAGTAGTGTACAATTTTGGTCTCCTTATTTAAAAAAGGACATAATTGCATTAGAAGCAATTCAGAGAAGGTTTACTTGACTGATGCCTGGAATGAGGGGTGTTTATCCTATGAGGAAAGGTTGGACAGTTTGGGCCTGTATCCCCTGAAGTTTAGAAGAATGAGAAGCACTCTAATGGAAACATTTAAGATCCTGAGGGAATTTGACAGGATGGACGCTGTAAGGATGATTCCCCTGTGGGAGAGACTAGAACTAGGAGATACAGTTTAAAAATGAGGGATCTCCCATTTAAGATGGAGATGGGGGGAATTTTTTTTCTCTGAGGGTTGAGAGTCTGTGGAACTCTCTTCCCAGAGAGTGGTAGAGGCCGGCTTATTGAATATTTTTAAGGCCGAAGTAGACAGATTCTTGATTGACAAGGGAGTCAAAGGTTATAGAGGGTAGGAAGGAAAGTGGAATTGAGGCCACAATCAGATCAACCATGATCTTACTGAATGGCTGAACAGGCTTGAGGGGCTTAATTGCCTACTCCTGCTCAGAATTCGTATGTTTGTGCACCATGTGCAAAGTACTGTAACCCAACATTGGAACGCAACCCAAGCAGCCCAGAACACAAGAAACAGGAGCAGGAGTAGACCATATGGCCTTTTGAGCCTGCTCCGACATTCAATGCAATCATGGTTGATCTTGGGCTTCAACTCCACTTTCCTGCCTCTTCCCCATATCCCGCGACTCCCTGAGACTTAAACGTGTTCAATGGTGCATCCACAATCCTCTGCGGCAAGGGAATTCCAATGATTCACAATCCTTTAAGTGTAGTAATTTTCCCTCATCTCAGTCCTAAGTGATCATTCCCTTATCCTGAGGCTGTGCCCCATGTTCTAGGTTTCCTGACCAACGGCAACGATCTCTACACTATCAAGCCCTTTCAGAATCTTGCATGTTTCAAAGAGATCAACTCCTCATTCTTCTAAACTCTAGAGAAAATAGACCCAATTTGCTCAGCCTCGCATCATAAGACACCCCCCTTAGCCCAGAGACCAATTTAGCGAACTTTCTGCTGTACAGCTTCCGATGCAAGTATATCTTTTCTTAAATGTGGAGACCAAAACTGCACTCAGTACTCCAGATGTGGTGTCACCAAAACCCTGTACAACTCTAGCAAGACTTCTTTAGTCCTGTACTCCAATCCGCTTTGCCTTCCTAATTGCTTGTTGCACCTGTATGTTAACTTCTTGTGTTCCTTGTATGAGCACACTCAAGTCTCTTTGAAAATCCACACTTACAAGTTTCTCACCTTTTAAAAAGAGTCAGTTCTTCTATTCTTTCGATCAAAGTGGATAACTTCACACTTCCCTACATTATAATCCATCTGCTATCTTGATGCCCACTCTCTTAACCTATAGCCTTGACCTGTATCAATTTGCAGCCTCTGTGTCCTCCCCACAGCTTACTTTTCCATCTATCTAGGTATCATTAGTAAACATACATTACTCTGTTTCTTCATCACATCTCAACTCATTAGTTTGGTTAGGATAGATTCAATTTATAATAAAACCTTCAATAAATTGAAACAAAATAAAACTTCTGCATGAAGCAAAAACCAGTGAAGAAATGAAGGTGTTAAGTCAATGTTAGGCAGAAGCTGTTTCCATGTAAAAGGCAAATTGATTAAATTTGCAGGTGATATCAAACTAGCAGCAGTAGGAGAGTCAAAGGAGGCAACTCAGAAATTGAGTTAGACAGAATATGAATGGGCAAAATACCTGAAGTTTAATGCAATTAAATTTGAAGTACTGCAAATAGGAAAGAAAATAAGTGTCCTATATAATCCATGAATGGTGCTGAAATAGCAGGGATAAAGCTGCAAGAGAGCCAAGAGCCTTAACAGACTCAACACATCCAACCAATAGGGAAAACAACCAAAGCAGCTACATAGCCAAAACAGTCAAATAGAAAATTATACAAATTTTATAGTGTGCTGATCAGATTGCACCTGGAGAAACATGTCTAATTAAGGTCAAAGAAAAGAAACAAGCACACAAAGCAATGTAGAAAACAGCCATAAGGCAGATTCCTAGCATTGAAAGCCTTCATTTTTTGACAAGACTGGAGATTTGGGTTTTTCAGCCTGGAAAGGAGATTTTCTTTTTATATTCATTCATGAGATGAGCACGTTGCTGGCAAGGCCATCATGGTCCATCCCTAATTGTCCTTCAGAAGGTGGTGGTGAGCAACCTTTTTAAACCACTTGTCCTTGTGCAGTAGGTACATTCACAGTGCTGTTAGGAAATGAGCTCCATGATGTTGACGCAGTGACAGTAAAGGAATGCTGATATAGTTCCAAGGCAGGTTGGTGTTAACTCTCAGGTGGTCGTGTTCTCATGCACCTACTGCCCTTGTTCTTGAAAATGGTAGAGATAATGAATGGTCAAATAAGCCCTTAGGGAGTTGCTGCAGTGCATCTTGTAGACAGTACATACTGCCGCCACTGTGTATCATGGTGCTGTAGGTGCATGCTTATTCCTGCTGGATGGAGTGCCAATCATGCAGGCTGATTTGTCCTAGATGGTGTCACACTTCTTGAATGTTGTTGGAGCTGCACTCAACCATGCAAGTGGAGAGTATTCCATTACACTCCTGACTTGTGCCTTGTAGGTGGCTTTGGGAAGTCAGGAGGTAAGTTACTTGCTGCAGAATTCCTAGCCTCTGACCTGCTCTTGTACACCACAATATTTATATAGCTGGGCCAGTTTGAATTTCTGATCAATTGTTATGCCCAGGATGTTGATGCTGGGGGATTCAGCAATGGCAATGCCATTGAATGTCAAGGAAAGGTGATTAGATTTTCTCTTGTTGGAGATGGTCATTGCCTGGCACTTGTGTGCTGTAAATGTTACTTGTCACATCACTTATTAGCCAAGCCTGAATGTTGTCCAGGACTTGCTACACGCAGCCATGGACTGCTTCAGAATCTGTCATTTAATGCCTCCTGTCTTCTGACGTATCACAGAATTTCCATTTTGATTTTTTTCTAACCCTCCCCCCATTTCACCTACTTAAAAGCTATTACATTCCCAATTCTGATAAAAGGTCACAACCTGAAATGTCAATTCTGTTGCTCTTTCCCCAGATGCTGCCAGACCCACTGAGTACTTCCAGCATTTTCTGTTGTTATTCCAGTATCTAAGGAGTTGGGTATGGTACTGAACACCATGCAATCATCAGTGAACATGTTCAACTTTGGGAAGGTTATTGATGAAGTAGCTGAAGATAGTTGGGCTTGGGACCATACTCTTGAACAACCACAACCACCTTCCTTTGTGCAAGATATGACTCCAACCAGCGGAGGGTTTCCACCCGATTGCAACTGACTTCAAGTTTGCTAGAGATTATTGCTCCTACACTCGGTCAAATGCTGCCTTGATATCAAGGGCATCATTCTCACTTCACCTTTAGAAATCAGTTTGGATAAAGGCTGCAATGTGGTCTGGAGCTGAATGCCCCTGGCAGAACCCAAACTGAGCATCGATGAGCAGGTTATTGCTGAGTAAGTGCTGCTTGATGGCACTAAGAATGGCACCTTCCATCATTTTTCTGATGCTGGGAAGTAGATTAACGGGGTGCTGGGGGAAATGGTGAGATATGTTAGAGATGACCTCAAAAAGGCATCCAAACTATCTAAAGGAACAGAAAAAGCTAAATCCAGACTATTATTTCAAATTAACTTAAGAGTAGGCTCAAACTACTGAAAAGTGAATTTAGGTCTGATTTCAGGAAGGGGGGAGGGGAAGGAGAACAAATATGTTCATTTTAAAATAATTCATCTATAAAGTCAAGTGAACTGGGTTGAGATTTGGAACCTCTGGACTTTGCTTCGTAGTCAAGTAAACATAAACGTATAAAAATCCAAATGCCCTGAACAAAATATCTACCAATCATTCTTACCTCATAGCATTCACAATAATTCTTCAGACACCCTGATCTTTTACAGTTACATCCTTTGCTGTGCCGTCTATCAGATTCACCTTCCTTTCCTTTCCCAATCTTCGGTTTAAATGCTTCTGGATTTCTGTCAAGACATGCCTGGAAAGGAAAGATGATTTTAGGGCATTTAGAGATCCAGATTTATAATGAAGTTAAATGAACAAAAATAGTGCAGTACCCTTCTGTGGTGAGATGGTATCCTGAGTAAGCGTACAGCTGAAACACAGACTTCAACCAACGCAAGAGTTAACAGACACAAGCTAGGTTTGTGATGATAGTATCCTACCAACTGTCCTTGTTAATCCTTGGTTTAAATAAAAAGTGGGAAAAGAAAATTTTTTCATAACACCAGAAAGTACTAAACCAAAAAATGACTATTTTGGCCTGCCCTAGAGTCGAATGCACAGTTCACTGCCTCAACACTTAATTAATTCTCAACAAATGTCTTACAGCTCCCCCTTCTGGAATCACAGAATTGTAATAGTGAAAGGAGGCCATTCAGCCCATCATATCTGCACGAGCCCTCCAAATGAACAATTCACCTAATGCCATTTCTCCGCCTTCTCCCCATAACCCTGCACATTCTTCCTTTTTAATTAATTCACTCTTAAATGCCTGGATTGAATTTGCCCCCACCACACTTGCAGGCAATGCATTCCAGATCTTAGCCACTCATAATGTGAAAAAGTTTTCCTCATGTCGCCATTGCTTCTTTTGCTAATTATCTTAAATCTTAGCCCTCTAATTCACAATCCTTTCATGAGTGGAAACAATTTCTCCCTATTTGCTCTATCCAGGCTGCTTCATGATTTTGAATACCTCTATCGAACCTCCCCACAGCCTCGACTTCAAGGAAAATAGTCTCAACTTCTCTAATCTATCTTCATAACTGGAATTCCTCATCCCTGGAACCATTCTTGTGGGTCTTCTCTGCACTCTGTCCAATGCCTCATATGTTTCCTAACTGGATATAATATTCCAGCGGAGGTGGAACTTGTGGCATTTAAAAGTTCAACATAACCTCCTTGCTCCTGTACTCTTATGCCCTAATAATTAAAGCCTAAGATATTGTATGCTTTATTAATTGCTCTCACAACCTGTTCTTCCACCTTCAATGACTTATGCACATTTAAAAAAAATTCATTCATGGGATGTGGGCGTCACTAGCTAGGCCAGCATTTATTGCCCATCCCTAATTGCTCATGAGTAGTGGTAGTAAGTTGCCTTCTTGAACCGCTGCAGTCCATGTGGTGTAGGTACACCCACAGTGCTGTTAGGGAGGACAGTAAAGGAACAGCGATATATTTCCAAGTCAGGATGGTGTCTTGGAGGGTAACTTGCAGGTGGTGGTGTTCCCATGTGTCTGCTGCCCTTGTCTACCTAGTTGGTAGTGGTCGTGGGTTTGGAAGGTGCCATCTAAGGAGCCTTAGTGAGTTCCCGCAGTTCATCTTGTTGATGGTACACACTGCTGCTACTGTGCGTCAGCGGTGGAGGGCGTGAATGTTTGTGGTTAATGTCAAGCTTCTTGAGTGTTGGAGCTGTACTTATCCAGACAAGTGGAAAGAATTCTATCACACTCCTGACCTGTACTTTGTAGATGGTGGACAGGCTTTGGGGAATCGGGGGGGTGAGTTACACACTGCAGGATTCCTAGTCTCTGACTTGCTCTCGTAGCCAGTTTTTATATGGCTAGTACAGTTGAGTTTCTAGGTAACTCCAGGATATTGATAGCGGGGTATTCAGCGATGGTAATGCCATTGAATGTCAAGGGGCAATGTTAGATTCTTTCTTGTTGGAGATGGTAATTTCCTGGCACTTGTGTGGCACAAATTTTACTTGTTGCTTGTTAGCCCAAGCCTGGATATTGTCCAGGTCTTGCTGCATTTGAACTTTGGCTGCTTCAGTATCTGAAGAGTTGCGAATGGTGCTGAATATTATGCAATCATCAGTGAATATCCCCACTTCTGACCTTATGATGGAAGGAAGATCGTTGGTGAAGCAGCTGAAGATAGCATGGCTTAGGACATTATCCTGAGGAACTCCTGCAGCAATATCCTGGACTGAGATTATTGACCTTGAAAAACCACAACCATCTTCCTTTGCAGTCATACCTAGTACAATCAGCAGAGAGTTTTCCCAGATTCCCACTGACTCCAGTTTTGCTAAGGGTCCTTGATGCCAGTCTCGGTCAAATTGCTGCCTTTATGTTAAAGATAGTCACTCTCACCTCACCTCTGGAATTCAGCTCTTTTGTCCATGTTTGAACCTTGTCTGTAATGAGGTTAGGAGCTGAGTGACCCTGGTGGAGCCTGAACTGGGCATCAGTGAGCAGGTTATTGCTAAGCAAGTGCCGCTTGATAGCGCTGTTGGTTGCCCCTTCCATCACTTTACTGATAAGCAAGAATAGACCGATGGGGCGGTGATCGGCCGGGTTGGGTTTATCCTGCTTTTTGTGTACAGGAGATACCTCAGCAGTTTTCCACCTTGCTGGGTAGATGGCCGTCTTGTAGGTGTACTGTAACAGCTTGGCTAGAGGTGTGGCAAGTTCTGGAGCACAAGTCTTCAGTACTATTGCTGGAATATTGTTAGGGCCCATAGCCTTTGCAGTATCCAGTGCCTTCAGTCGTTTCTTGAATCGAATTGGCTGAAGACTGGCATCTGTGATGCTGGAGCCCTCAGGAGAAGGCCGAGATGGATCATCCATTTGGTACTTCTGGCTGAAGATTGTTGCAAATGCTTCAGCCTTATTTTTTGCACTGACTCCCCCATCATTGTGGGTGGGGATTTTGTGGAGTCTCCTCCTTCAGTGAGTTGTTTACTTGTTCACCACCATTCACAACTGGTAGGACTGCAGAGCTTAGATCTGATCCATTGGCTGTGGGATTGCTTAGCTCTGTCTATCACTTGCTGTTTATGCTGTTTGGCATGCAAGTAGTCTTGTGTTGTAGCTTCACTGGGTTGACACCTCAGTTTTAGGTATGCCTGGTGCTGCTACTGGCATTCCCTCCTGCACTCTTCAATGAACCAGGGTTGATCCCCTGGCTTGGTGATAATGATAGAGTGGGGAATATGCCAGGTTACAGATTGTGGTTGAGTACAATTCTGCTGCTGCTGATGACTCACAGTACCTCATGGTTGCCCAGTCTTGAATTGCTAAATCTGTTCAAAATCTATCCTATTTAGCACAGTGGCAATGTCACACAACACAATGGAGGGTATCCTCAGTGTGAAGATGGGATATACAGCCAGGTCTCTCCTCTTGAACCTTCTTTGGAGTTATATCCTTCTATATTGTCTCTCCATGTCCTTCCTACCAAAATGAATTGGGTCACATTTCTCTGCATTGAACTTCATCTGCCACTTGTCTGCCCATTACACCAACTTGCCTATGTCCTTTTGAAGTTCTACTTTACCTTCCTCACATTTCACAATACTTCCAATTTTATGACATCCCTGAGTTTTGAATTTGTGCCCTGTACACCAAGGTCTAGTTCATTAATATATATCAGGAAAAGCAAGAATTCCATCACTGACCACTACAAACCTTCTTCCAGTCTGAAAAACATCCATTAACCACTACTCTCTATCGTTTCCTATCGTTCAGCCAATATCCATGCTACTACTGTCCTTTTTATTCCATGAGCTACAACTTTGCTCACAAGTCTGTTGTGCGGCACTGTATTGAATGCCCTTTGGAGGTCCATCCATACCACGTCAATAGCGTGATCCTCATCAACCTCCCGTTACCTCTTCATAAAACTTCAGCAAGTTGGTTAAACATGATTTTCCCTTAACAAGTCCATGTTGGCTTTCCTTAATTAACCCGCATTTGTCCAAGTGAATATTAATTTTGTTCCAATTTATTGTTTCTAAAATGTTTCCCGCTACTGAAGTTAAACTGACTGATCTCTTTTTTATTCATTCACGGGATGTGGGCTTCGCTGGCTGGGCCAGCATTTATTGCCCATCCCTAGTTGCCCTTGAGAAGGTGGTGGTGAGCTGCCTGTAGTCACTGGGCTTATCTTTACACCCTTTTTTGAACAAGGGTGTAAAGTTTGCAATTCTCCAGTCTTCAGGCACCACCTGAGTCTAAGAATGACTGGAAAATTATGGCCAGTGTCTCCGCAAGTTCAACTCTCACTTCCCTCAGTATCATTGGACGTATCTCATCTGGTCCTGGTGCCTCAATGTTAACGGATCCAAAATCTCCGCCTTATCAATTTTAAATCCTTCTAGTGTATTAATTACTTCCTCTTTCACTGTGACCTGGCTAGCATCATCTCCCTTGGCAAAGACAGATCCAAGGTGTTCATTTAATACTGGTGTCATGCCCCTGCCTCCAGGCATAAATCAACTTTTTGGTCCCTAATCGGTCCTGCTCCTCCTTTTACCACCCATTTACTATTTATATCTGTAGAAGACTTTGGTATTCCTTTTCATGTTAGCGACTAACTTCTTCCCATGCTCTCTCTTCGATTCTCTTATTTGCTTTTTCACTTCCCCTCTAAACCTTCTATGTTCAGTCTGATTCTCTGTTGTATTTTCCACCTGACATCTGTCATAAGCACACTTTTTCTACTTCATCTTAATTTTTATGCCTTTTGTCATCTAAGGAGCTCTGGATTTGTTTATCTTACTTTTCCCCTTTGTGGGGAAATACCTCGACTATACCCAAACTCTCCATTCTTTGAAGGTAACCCATTGTTCAGGTAATGTTTTTCCTGCCAACCTTTGATTCCAGTTTATCCGACCCAGATCCATTCTTACCCCAATGAAGTTGGCTTTCCCCCAGTTAATTATTCCTATCCTGGATTTGTCATTTCCCATAGCCAACCTAAATTTTATGATACAGTGATCACTGTCCCCTAAATGTTCTATTCATACTTGATCAACTTGGCCCACCTCATTCCCAAGAATCAGGTTCTAACATTGCCTCCTTTCTCATTGGACTGGACACACTGCTGTAGAAAATTTTCCTGAACACACTTTAGGAACACTTGCCCCTCTCTGCCCTTTACACTACTACTATATTTGGATAATTAAAGTCTCCCCATTATAACAACTCTATAATTCTTACACCTCTCTGTAATTTCCCTAAAATTTGTTCCTCTACATCTTCCCCACTAGTTGGTGGCCTATTGACTGCACTGAGCATTGTTATTGCTCCATTTTTGTTCCTTAGCTCTAGCCAAATAGGTTATGTCCTTGACCCCTCTGGAATATCCTCTTTCTCTAGCATTGCAATGCTCTCTTTAAATCAATACTGCCACCCTCCAAACTTTTCTTCCTTTCCTGTCTTTCTTAAACTTTATATATCCAGAAATATTTAACACCTAGTCCTGCCTTTCTTTCAGCCAGGTCTCTGTTATAGTCACAACATAAGAACATAAGGAATAGGAACAGGAATAGACCATTTGGCTCCTCGAGCCTGCTCTGCCATTCAATAAGATCATGGCTGATGTTCTTGTGTTTCGGTTACCATGTTCCCATCTAACCCCGATAACCTTTGACTTCCTTGCCTAGCAAGAATCTATCTACCTCTGCCCTAAAAATATTCAATGACTCCACCTCCACCACCTTCTGAGGCAGAGAATTCCAAAGTCACACAACCCGCTGAGAAAAAATTTCTCCTCATCTCTGTCCTAAAAGGGTGTCCCCTAATTTTAAAACAGTGCCTCCTAGTTCTGGACTCACCCACAAAAGGAAACATCCTTTCCATATCCACCTTGTCAAGGATGTTCAGGTATCAATCTAGTAAACCTCCTTTGAACTGCCTCCAATGCATTGACATCCTTCCTTAAATAAGGAAACCAAAACTGCATAGTATTCGAGGTGTGGTCTCACCAATGCCCTGTATACCGTAACCACAACATCCTTAATTTTATGTTCAAACCCTCTTGAAATAAAGGATGGCATTCCATTAGCCTTCTTAATTACTTGCTGCGCCTGCATACTAATTTATTGTGACTCATGTACTAGAACACCTAGATCCTCTGCACCTCTGAATTATTCAGCCGCTCTCCTTTTAAGTAATACTCTGCTTTTTTGTTCTTCCTGCCAAAGTGAACAACTTCACATTTTCCTACATTAAACTCCATTTGCTAGATCTTGCCCACTCACTTAACCTATCTATATCCATCTGCAACCTCATGTCCTCTTCACAACATACTTTCCTACCTATCTTTGTGTCACCTGCATCATATTTCTACATGGCAATCTGAGCCTGTAACTCACCAATCTTATTTACCCGACTTTGTGCTCTTATGACCACAGACAATGTTAATTGCTGCTTAAACCAAAACCCAAAGGGAAACTTGGCTTACAGGCCACAACCTTTATTTTGTATTCTAATAATGAGAAGACAATGTACCAATTTCAGCAGTAAGAGTAATTCCAGTAACACTTTTGGTTTTTAAAAATTGAAAGTAAAAATATTATTAACAAAGAATAAGAAAACTTAATCACACAAGATTACAGTTACACAATTAAGGTCAGTCTTACAAAACATTTCCCCAAAACTCTCTAACTGGTCAAACCCACAAGTAAACACTTTCCAGACAACACTCCTTTATTGATACTTAAATATTTAATCCAGTAATATCACACAAGGCAAACTGCTGTAGCATCAGTAAAGGTGTAACACATAACCTGTACCCCCTTTCACTTTGCTATGGAATTCACTTCAGAGTAAAACTGCTTGTTGAAGCCCAATACTTGTCAACAGCTCCAGCCATCTCCAGCTTAATAGCTCAACACCTATTCAGCTCAAAGGCTATCTCTAGCTCTCTTTACTTCAACAGCTTTCCACAGTAACTCTAATATACCTTTTTTCCCTGTACCATTATTCATACACCCTTTTGAAAGTCAAACCGTTCCAAATATAAGATCTTTCATGTTTCCACCTTGCCTTTGCTTTTGGGTCAATAAAAATATTATCTTGCCACTACTATTTACCTATGGACTCTTGCAAGATGAAAACATTTTCCTTGTTACCTCTGACTCTCCTTTGAAATTCAACAATCTCTCAACTTATCTAAAAATGCAAATATTAGATCTAACCCAAACTTAACACCTTTAACCTTTTCATGCTTCCAAACACCCAGGCAGCCTGACTCCTATCAACCTCTTGCCCAGTTTAATAAAATCCCTCACACACAGCCTTCTTGATGGAATACCACAATATTGCCAAAATACATTTTTAAAATTCATTCTCAATGCATTCATATACATGCACAATAACCCTGATTTAGACTTTATTACTTTCTCCCTTACTCTGCCCCCACCTATTAACTTACTGTTTCCTAATCTAGTGGTATCTATCTCTCCCAGTATTTTGTGCATCTTGGTATTCCTCTCTGATATTGCCTCGTGGTTCCCACTTCCCTGCCACGTTAGCTTAAACCCGCCCCCAACAGCACGAGCAAATCACCCCACAAGGAACTCAGCCCCATCTGTTTAGGTGCAACTCATCTGGCCTGTACCGGTCCCATCTCCCCCAGAGCCTGAGCCAATGTCCCAAGGATCTAAAGCCCTCCCTCCTGCACCAACTTTCCAGCTATGCATTCATCTGCTTTACCCTCCTATTTTTATACTCACTTGTGCATGGTCCTGGGAGTAATCCAGAGATGACTTCTTTTGAGGTTCTGCTTACTAATTTTCTGCCTTGCTCCCTAAATTCTGACTGGAGGACAGCATCTCACTTTCTGCCTGTGTTGTTCATGCCAATGTAGACCACAAATGCTGGCTGTTCACCCTTCCCCCTCAGGGTGCTCAGCAGCTAGTGACATACTTGACCCTGGCACCAGGGACAGAACACATCATCCCAAATTCATATCTGCAGCTACAGAAAGACTTGTCCATTTCCCTAGTTATTGAATCTCCTATCACTAATGCTCTTCCCTTATTCTTTGTGGCCCCCTGTACATCTGAGCCACCAATGGTGCCATGGACTTGGCTCTGGCTACACGCCCCAAATGAACCATCACTCTCACTGGTATTCAGAACTGAATACTGGTTATAGAGTGGGATACATTCCGGGGACTCCTGCACCACCTGCCTGCTTCTTCTTGACTGTCTGGTGGTCACCCATTCCCCCTCTCCCTGCATACTCTTAAGCTGCAGGGTGACATCTATAAACGTGCTATCCATGAAGCTCTCAACCTCAGACTCACTGGAGCGATGCCAGCTTCTATTCAAGTTCCGAAATCTGAGCTCTAGCTGCTGCAGCTGATGACACTTCCTGCACAAATAGCTATCCAAGACACAAGAAGTATCCTGGAGTTCTCACATTGCAGAGGATGTCCAGTCTAAATGTCCAAATAGCCCTGCCCTTCCTCTATTAGTTAGTGAACATGGTTACTTTTAATAAACCTTACTACTGCTGATAAACCTCACTAATTCTAATAAACCTGACTGCTATTAATAAGCCTTTACCAATACTAATAAACCTTACTAATACTGATAAACTCTTCCAATACTATGCACCTTACTAGGAGTAATAAATTTTACTTACAAATAAGTGAGGAGACTCACCAGCTACCCACTTGTTATTTGCTATTAATACTTAATATTTTTAACATTTTTTAACTTCTAGTTGTTTAGACTCAGTCCCTAAGCAGCTATACTCACCAGCCAATCAACACACGACAGTTTGATGTTATGCTCCAGACACTGTTCCCTCAGGTCCACTCTTTAAACTCCTGCCATTGTCTCACTGCTCCCTCTCAGGTCCACTCTTTAAACTCCTGCCATTGTCTCACTGCTCCCTCTCAGGTCCACTCTTTAAACTCCTGCCATTGTCTCACTGCTCCCTCTCAGGTCTACTCTTTAAACTCCTGCCAATGTCTCACTGCTCCCTCTCAGGTCCACTCTTTAAACTCCTGCCAATGTCTCACTGCTCCCTCTCAGGTCCACTCTTTAAACTCTTGCTGCTGTCTCTTAAAAATGAAATCTTTTCCTTGCTTTATTTACAAAAATGGATACTGGATTACATATGGGACAAAATTGCCTGTAATAAAAGATTTGTGTATAGAAGCAAGATAAGGATGGATACTTACACTGTTGTACACAGTTGCATAGAACAATGATGCATATTGTTTGATCAATGGTTTATGTGGCATCAGCTCATCTGGTCAGCATTAAGGGTGTTACAATCAACAACACCTTGTTCAGCTGACGAGAGTGAGTGTGTGGTGGGAAGAGGAAGAATTGTAACAGGAAAATCTGATAGGGATTCCACTTTTAAGTTATAAGCCATTAACAAGCAATACAAAAGATAAATTTGTCGATGCAAAGGAGGATCAGGTTTGGCAGTGAAGTCCCCACAGCCAAATAGCCTGCTCACTGTGTAGACTCGCACAAATGTTGTTTCATCACCAAGAATTCATTGACGGGCAATAGTGGCCATCATCTACCACTGAACATGATTTTGTTTCAAAACCAGGGACATTTTGAAAGGAAAATACACGAGTTGAATCTCACTTTAAACGGATTTGAAGAAGAAAGCCAAATTAAGCAGACCAACAAACCTGAAGCAAATTAGATAGTTCTATTTTAATACCATCCAATATTCAGGTAGGAACTTGAATATTACTCTGATTTCTATTTTGCTTGTCATTTTAATTTTCCACCCCACTCCCAGCCTACACTGTTCAAATGGAACTCAACGGAAGCCCAGCATTCTGGACCTCAGCAGGGCATAACAGGAAAGTACAGCAACACAGTCAGATGCCAAGCTCCACACACTGACTTTCCTACCACTCTCCTGCAAAACATGCCTCAGGGTGACAGACTTTGCAGCTCCACTCAATCCTCTTTCTGCATGTCCCTCAGATCCTCATCTGTCTACTTGCATGCACCCTTAAACAGTCATCATATCCAAAGGTATGTCCTTCACTCCTCTGAACATAAGCTATTCCTAACATTCCCACCGCCCTGTTTTCTGTATTTGGAGGAGGGCAGATCACATAACTTGGTAAGAATCAGGGTTGTGAGCTTTAGAGGTGGGTAGCCCTCCAGTGACAGACACCTTGGTTGGGCACTGGCAATGCAAGGTTGCCTGCTCCACTGTGAATGTGGTCTGGTATCATAAAGAAGCAGGTGTCAGCAGCAAGCTGCTGTGAGCCTCCTGAGTAGCTTGAGTGTTTGCATGTCAGGTTAGAACCTCTGTCAGGGGCTGGAATCTTTCTACCAAAACCTTGGGTGGAACCGTCCCAGATTTGCACTAGATGTGGTAGCGGGCAGGAAAAGGACATGTTATCCACTGGCCGCAATGGCAGTTTTCGTGCCGTATCATCCCCTTCCTGATGCAACTCACCTCATTAATAATGCATTCCTGAGAAACACATAGGGTCACTAGGGAAGCGAGCTCTGATTCACCCGCCCCATCCATGGCTCTGCTCATCACACGAACATTCCACGCAGTGCCATGCGTCCTGCTCACATTCTCTCCACCTGTTTTCATGGCTGAGAAGCTGACTTACAACAGCAGGGAGAGGTTCCAGGCCGAGGGGTGGAGTGGCCCACTTTAGACCCCTCACTCACTTTGAGGAGTGTGCCATCGTGCTGACTGGTAAGGACGAGGACAGTGTCTGCGACAACGGTGAGGTCAGCGGTGAACACCCACATGACGATCCTGCAGCACATCGTCCCTCTCTCAATGCAACTGTGAGTGCTCTCTCTCCTGCTTTTGACTCTGCTGCCATGCACTAATTATCTCTACTTTGGTTCACAGGGAGCTCTACCAAATGACCAATGCCCTCAGCCAGCCAGTCCTTCAGCTCCATCCACGTCCTCACCTCCAGCCAAGAGGACACCTTCTCCATTGAACAGCTGTCACAGCACTTAACCACACTCTCTACAGCACAGATACACATCACAGTGGGACCTAGGACTGGAGCAGACTCAGGTTCACAATCTAGTGGTCTCCGAATAGACATGTATCCACAGCAGGAGGAAGCAGGTTCAGTCGAGCTCCTCAGCACTTGGAATACTGCTGAGGCATCTGTGAGGTCAGAGTCAAATGACGAGGATTCAGCCTTCCAACTCATCATGGAGAGTCAGCAGGTGTGGAAAAATCATGCAGAGCTATTGGAAGCCCACAACAGAGTGGCATGTGAATCAGAGGAGTGCATCCGCCTGCTCTCTGAAGTGGTGCCCACTTGTGCACGCATTGAGGTCTCCATGGGGAGGGTGACAAATGCCATGGAGACCCTTGTCCAGCAGAACACGGGGATGCATGCAGACTCCATCGCGGTAGTCATGGGTGAGTTCCTGCAATGGCAACGTGAGGGGGAAAACGTGGTACCTTGACATTCCTCCAGGTACTCCTTCCCCTCAAGGATTCAGGCCAGGGCCCATGGGAAGCCAAAGGGAGGAAGAACGGCAGCTGGACACCCCAGGGTCATCCACTCAAGAATCTCAGAGGCTGTCCTCTCCCTCTGAATCCTTTGCCTATGACCCCCTCAACCTCATTCCCTGTCAGCACAGAGGGTGCAGCTGGCCCACAGGAGGAGAGGCAAAGCAAGCCAGGGCCCTCAAGGCCTTGGCTCTCCAGAAGACCCATGCCAAAGTCATCAGAGGCAATAGGATCAAACATTGCACAGGATGTCTCCATCCCATCTGTGGATGTCAGGGCAGTACCCAGAAGTGATAGGCCTAGAAAAGTTAGCAATTTCTGACCACAAGTGGTTGCACAGGTGAACACATTCTGTTACTTTATAATCTGAAAATATATTCACTTGCACTGAGTAATGTTAATGATGTTTTTCAGCTGCACGCAGCTGGACCATGAGAGATTGGGGCGGGGGGTGGGGTGTGTGTGTGTGTGTGTGCGCACGCGCACGTGTCAGTGAATGTGTGCATCTTTCGCAGACCTGTGCAAGCATTCTTGCATGCATGTGGAGCATACCTTCATCATATTCATCTCAATATCCTGAGCATTTTTAATGCTGCCTGCGGGGGCTCTCTTTCAGTTGCTCATCTGAGCTGACCTGCATCTATGCCCACCAATGATCGTACTCCCATGCAGCACCTGTGCCTGCCCAACATGAGGCTCCTCTCACTTTCAATTTAAAAAACAGTCCTTTCCCCTCCCCCAGTCACCTATGTCCTTTCCCCCATCACAGTTGACCAGCCCCCAGCATCACCTTCCACCTCCCCACTGTCACCAACAACCAGAACCCTTTTCTTTCCAGGATGTCCAGGTGAACGTGCACATTCCCTACCTTCCCGAGAATCCCACGCCCATCCACATAGACCTCCCCGACCTCCTCACCCCCAGTGTCTGTGTCTACCTCCAAGTCCCCACCAATCACCCTTGCCATCCCTTCTATCACTACCATCACACTCTCACCCTCGGGCTCACTCTTCCCACTCTCATACTCACCATTCCCACCATTGCCTCAGTTCGCTCCTCAGGAGGCAGTCAGTGACTCCACAGACCTCGCCCTTGCACATTCACCTGGACCTTCTCCCCACCCACCAACTTACTCCCTCCTTCCCCCATCTGGACTCCTCCCCCATACCTGCCCTCCCCCAGCCCCAGACTCCCTTAACCACCCCCTTGGACTCCTCCCTCCCCAAAGTCCTGCCCACCACCCCCTCCACAAATGCCTTTCCTTACACCTTCTTCCTCCCTTACACCTATTTCCTCAATTGCCACATTCTCCCCATTTACACCCTCCTCCCCCCATTCTCCCTCCCCCACTTCCAATCTTATACCCCACCCTCAGTACATCTTCCTCTCCCATTCAAATCTAGAGATTCCTCTCCCGGCCCGACTGATACACCACCCTCTCCCATTCACATCTGGACCTACCACTCCCCACCCTCGACAAATATCCCTAGCAGCCCACAGTCAAGACTGCGATGTAACCCAAAGCAGATCCCAGCCATCTAGTGGAGCTATGTCCATATGAATCCACCCAGCATACGATGCACATGTTTCTCCACAGTGCGGTAGCTGTAGGACTCCAGCATCTTCTGCTCCTCAGATGTCTGCAACGTGAGCAACACCCTAACAGTAAGTCACAGCTTCTGCGGGTCACACTTGTCAAGGTATGTTCTGGGCTGGTGTGTTTTCCCACCGACGTGGGTGCTAAATTTGATGTGGGGTGATGATTCCAGTGAGCAGGCAAGATGATGAGATGCAAATGCATTGAAATTAGGTTCCTGTCATCCTGCAGTGGGAAAGGCGGCCTGCCAGTGACAGGTGGAGCAGACAATTGCAAACTGGTTTCATTACGGTATGAAACCGATTTTTGGCCTTCTTGCCATATTGTCCACTCATACCCGCCAAAATGACTGACACCAATGAGGCCGGAATTTGGTTCCCATTCTCTCTCCCTATGGATAGACAGATGGCTGCTTAGAAGATAGCTGGATCATTTAACAGGACAAACCCTATGCCCTCAGCAGAGGAGAATGATGCGTTCTCAGTCTGGCAGCAAGGATGTGCAATTGAGGATGGGTCAAGTGCTGGTCAGGTGACGTGTCTTCTAGCCAGTTGGGACGTACCTGCCAAGCAACGAAAGCATTCTCTGACAGAATCAGTGCTGTGCAAAGTACCCTCTCAACCTAGGCATTTCTGTATCTGCTCAGTGTAACTGATCAAAACCTTCACAATTTGTCAGTTTTACTGATGCAGCTCCTCTGCTGTGCTCTCATTTTCTCCTTGCTACCAGATTGGGAACTCCGTGATACTGATTCCCTGTTGAAAAAGAGGAATTTCACTGGGGACATCCCTCTTAATTGGTTTCTTAAGTTCAATTGGCTTCCTGCCACTGTTGGGTGGTTAACCGTCAGCACATTCAACCTGCCCCATGGAAAAGTGGGAGGATGCTTGCCCATTGGCAATTTTTCTCATTTTCCTTCTCCCCTATAGCTCTCACCCTCCATTGACCTGGGGAAAACTCCCCGCTGTGTATCAGACCAAATTTCAAGTTTAAAATATTAACATTTACTTTACAAAAGCTAAACGTACAATCAAACCATATTTGCAGTAGACTTTTCACTTAAGTGGAAAAAATAATTGGGATCACACTTTTTAAAAACTAAGCTAACTCTTTGTACATTACTTAAACATGATAATTCCCTTTCATTAAATTTCTTGAGCACTGTGAAGGCTGAATAAATCTAAACTGTTTTATTAAATATTCAAGCTAAATTTTCTCTTTCAGGAGTTTCAAACTGATGGGTTCTCTAGAGATTTTCAAATCAGACTCAGTAACTTGAATCACATTTTAAAAAAAGATAATTCTTGGGGTTTTGACGTCACTGTGAGGTTGATATTTATTGTCTATCCCTAATTATTCTGTACACCTGAGTTGCTTGGTAGGCCACTTCAGGTGTTATAACCATGTTTGAGAGAGGCTGGAGTCACATATAGACCAAGTGTCAGGTTTCCTTCTCTAAAAGGAGATAAATGAACCAGTTGGGTTTGTATGACCTTTCAACAACTTCCCAGTTATTTTTACTGAAATCAGTTTTTTATTCCAAATTTATTTATTCATTCTTTTAAAAAATAAGTTTAAATTCTGAAAGCTACCACAGTGGGAATTGATCTAATATGTATTGATTAGTCCAGTCCTTCAGATTACCAGTCCAATAATTTAACAACCACACAACACTATTAGTCTTTATATACAAAGCAGACTATCTGAATATTTGCAGACAAATGTAACATGGAACGGCTATGTACAAACTGAACTAATCACATCAAATTGTTTAAATTTGAATTATTCCTCTGACAAGAGTTACAATATTTTATCAGGATGTGCGTAATACATGATTCTGATTTTTTTTTAAATGTAAAACATATCCAGTGACATGATTTATGAGAAGAGCCATTAAATCAAAGAGAGGTAAAAACGTTGTCACAAGTAATATGAAAAAGAAATTGCAGCTAGTGTATTAGAGAAGTAACAAAAGCTTCAAAAATTAAGGTAGGGAGACAATATGATGGATATTTAATCAATATTTTTGCCTCACAGGAGAGTGAAACAAGCCTTCAAAGACTTGAAGATGAGGACATGGAAGTGCAACTAATTTTATGCATGAACAGAAGACTTCAGGAAGTAAAAGTCGCAGGAGCAGAGCAAGACCGGCGAGCGATAACAAATGGTGACCTGAGGTCCGAGAGAAGAAACAGAGAGAGATCGGCAAGGGTATAAAAAGCTAGGTTTGGAGTGGACTGATGGCGTTCCAAAAAATAAAAATCCATGTGCAACATCACAGGAAAGCAGATAAGTGGATTGGTTGGTGGGTATTTCTTTTTTTCCTCTGTAAACAAGGGCATTGGTTTAAACTACAAGCCAGGAAATCAAAAATTACAAATTGGTGCAAGTATAATAGAAGTGAATTAATAAGAAACAGTATTAACACGTATCAGGTCTAAAGGCATTAATTAAAATTAATTGTCACAACAAGGTACTAACTAGATTCTAAAAGGGGGAGTAGAGTTTTTTTAAGATCATGGGTGGACAATTGAGACCTGCTGCTTGCAATTCCTGCACCATGTGGGAACTTCAGGACACTTTACGTGTCTTGGGTGACACACGTGTATGGTGTGTCTCCAGTTGCTTCAGCATGTGCTCAGGGCTCCCGAGCTTGAACGGTGTCTGGAATCACTGCCGAGCATCAGAGAGGATGAAAGTTACTGGATTGTATGTTCCAGGAAGTGTCACACCACAGGCAGAGTGTGTTCAGGATAGTTGATGGGTGGCCACCCAGAGGAGTAGGAAAGGGTAATTGATGCTAGGTCAATTACAGCATGCAAAAGATGCTGAGCGAAAAAAAGATGTGTGGTAAAAACAGTGGAAAGGAGTGTGCAAAATCCCTTCCGATGTGGAATCTAAATCACATACGTAAAGTTATCGAAGTGGCTTCCTGTGCAAAAATCTTTAAATTTGCTATGTACAGGACCTTAAGGGAGACCCATGGCGCATAGAGGATAATTTTATTTTGGGATTATGAATTCACCCAAGAATAAGGGCATTTACTTCATCCATTTGAGTACTTTAACATCTTTTGGCTGGCACATTCCATGCTCAACTTTCAATAAAAGAAGCCAATCTAACCACTGAGCTCATTCTCCCCGAAATACAAAAATAAATCTGCAAAATTCCTACATCACTGCATCAACACATTCATTGGGGTTAGCTGGAAAAATATTCATCAACATTTCTATTTAGGACCTCTAGTCAGTTGGTTACACACACACTTGGCAACACTGGGTCATGACATCCAAGCCCTTTTCTTTTATTTGTTCAGGGGATGGGGCATTGCTGGCTAGGCCAGCATTTACTGCCCATCTCTAATTGCCCTTCAGAAGGTGGTGCTGAGTTGCCTTTTTGAACCTCTGCAATTCAAGTGGTGTAGGTACACCTACAGTGCTGCTAGGGAGGGAGCTCCAGGATTTTGGCCCTGCAACATTAAAGGAATGGTGATTTAGTTCTAAATCAGGTTAGTGAGTAGCTTGGAGGGGAACTTCCAGGTGGTGCTGTTCCTATGTGCCTGCTGCTCTAGATGGTAGTGGTCGTGGGTTTGGAAGGTTCTGTCAAAGGAGGCTTGGTGAGCTCCTGCAGTGCATACTGAAGATGGTACACACTGCTGCTACTGTGTGTTAGTGGTCGAGGGAGTGAATGTTTCTGGATGTGGTGCTAATCAAGCAGACTTCTTTGTCCTGGATGGTGTCAAGCTTTTTGAGTGTTGTTGGAGCTGCACTCATCCAGGCAAGTGAGGCGTATTCCACACACTCCTGGCTTGTGCCTTGTAGATGGTTGTCAGGCTTTGGGGAGTCAGGAGGTAAGTTATTTGCCACAGGATTCCTAGCCTCTGACCTGCTCTTGTAGCCACAGTATTTATATGGCAAGTCCAGTTTAGTTTCTGGTCAATGGTAACTTCTAGGATGTTGATAGCAGGGGATTCAACGATGGTAATGCCATTGAAAGTCAAGATTCAAGATTAGATTCTCTCTTGTTGGAAATGGGTAATTTTGTGGCACGAGTGTCACTTGCCACTTGTCAGTCCAAGCTCGGATATTGTCCATGTCTTGCTGCATTTGGGCATGGACTGCTTCGGTATCTGAGAAGTCACGAATGGTGTTGAACACGGTGCAATCATCAGTGGACAATCCCACTTCTGACCTTATGTTGGAAAGTCGGTCATTGGTGAAGCAGCTGAAGATATTCAGCCCCAAAATCACATCCGACTCAACAGCCAGGAGTTGAGTTTTGCTGAGTTTTTCCAGCTATTTTTGTTTTCGTTTCAGACTTCCAGCATCCGCAATATTTTGCTTTTAGCCAGGAAAAGAAATTAGTTGTCAATGGTATTTTTTCCTTTTTTGTCCCTTTGTCAATTCTCTAATTCACTCGTTTTCTGAAAGCACTAAATACGTGCTAGTACAAATTTGAGGTTTCCATGCACCCTCTCATACCCTGCCCAAGTGTCTAATCTTCACACATGAACTTTAACTATTGAGCTACTGGGACATCATAATCGAGTCCAAACCAATGTCCATCTGTCAGTAACGTATGCATTTTCAGCTGGGCTTGCTGGAAGGAAATGCAGACAGCAGAAGCGATTGTTCATTCATTGGCAGAGTCCGAAATGGGTACTGGAGGGTGGAGTGAAAAGGATGAAAGTAGATTGGTGAGGTTAGTGGGCATCCTGGGCAGAAAAGATCCCAAGATCAATCCTGGGCATGCCCTTGTCAGATAACTTTTAATGCTGCATCTTTACATTCTAGAGGTACAATGACAGAATCTCACCTTTATTGCTTTTAGCCGCTCAGCTTCATGTTCCAGATTGTTGAAGCAGTTAGTACAATTGCAGTTATTGCAAAATTCTCCATTTGCAAAACAATCACAGTATCTAAAACGAAAAGTTTAAATTTTATATTAATTGAAGGTTAACAATGTCCATTAATACAAAAAGTCCACAAATACATTAAAATGACAATATGTTAATCACTATCATAATGTGTACCATTCCTGGTAGCTTGGGCAAGGAGGTTAAATAAACTCAGCTTAAATTTTATAAAGGTACTGCAATATAAATACAACAACAAAAAGGGCTGTCACCTATTTTAGTCTTAATAATCTTCTGAGCTGGTCTAGCTGAATGAGGCACAGTGTGTCTGCCATGACCCGTCATGCTGCCTGTATTGAGTGCAAGTGATCAGCTTAATTCCCAGCTGGCAGATCAGCTGTGAACGCAAGCTCCAATGTTGCCTGAATGATTTTCATAGGCAACAGCTTTTCATTACTTGCACTTTTCTCTTAACTGTGGTTTGGCTGGAGGGCGTCAATGGAGTCTGCCAATGTGGCTTCTCCATCACTTGTGGATAAATGGCACTGGGGGAATTCTGTCACTGGCTGGGAGTAGAGAGGGTTAGCCACACCAGTTTTTACATTTAAAAAAAAGGACAAAATTATCAAGATACAAATAGAACGCAAAGAAAAGTAAAGCACAATTATTTTAGCATTGTCAAATGTTCTGTGGCAAATTGCATCAAATGTGCAAGATGAAAATGTGATGTGATGATCAATTGCATTTTTCCCAGCATTAAATTGACCAATTTGAAATCTCTTATTCTTGACATTCACCAAAATTTATTTTTAAACATTTATTAACCATATGTTTTTTTTAAAACAAACATACTTTAAGTTTAGGGTGCCATACATCATAATCTGCTGTATGCAACACTTTTATTCAGTATGTACAAAATTTGTGAGGGCGGAGGGGAGGGGAGTGTTGGAGGTGGTGAGATAAACAAGAATGGCATAGCAGATGAATGATCAAGTTGTCAATTTCAAAAATACCCATAAATTGCTGAGATATTATGTAAATTTATGGCTACAATGGACAAGCCTAGAATACATTATTCAACCATGGAATTACAAGGTGAAATGTCGTGAAGAAATTATTTTTCAAGACTTTTCTTTTTCCCAGGCTGAAGCTTCACACACCAACTTTTTTCTTTTGTTCATCTCAGCACATTGCTCACCCACTGCCCTCAGCTCATTTGGCCATGCCACAAACCCTACCCCTCTGCCAGCAGTGCCTCCCTGATCCCGTCCCCCACAATAATTTATCGAACCTTTTTTTTAAACCAGCTTTCCAAAGTCTCACTGTTCCGCCCTCAATATTTTCAGTCTGTTGAGGCTTCAATCACTAGCTCTCTCTTGGCAGCAATTCCAACTGTATTACTCTTCCAGTGACCATCTCATAGGGCCAGCCTCTCTAATCATCTCTCTATCTTACCTATTCCACTGACTGACTACTGATTCTGCGGACAGGTCATAAATCATATGCCTGTTCCATACTGTCCTGGAGAGTGTTCACTCTCTTGAAAACAAGGCTCCCATTACCTATAATCTAACAGTGAATGAATCTATCACCATCTTGGTATTGACAAAAACCTTGTTTAGATGTAGGGACGCATGCTCATCTGACTACGATTACGAGTATCTCCTGCTCCTATTTCTTATGATGGTGGATCACCACCTGCCTTGCTTAACAGTGATGGAATTAGCATAACTCTTGTCAAGCCCCAGCTCAGCTGCATTCCTTACTACCTTGGTATCTTCACTTCCTCTGGCGAGCTCACTCTCTTCCATTGATCCCACTTCCCTTAAAACTTGCGTGTAATAAACGTTTAAAATTAAATATTGGTGAATGTAACGAATAAGAGATTTCAAATTAATCAATATAATGCTATGGAAAATGCAACTGATCATCACATCACAACTCCTGACATTCCTTGTAAAACGTTTTCAACTTGCATATTTGATGCAAGTTGCTGCAGGGCATTTGACGATGCTAAACTAATTGTTGTGCTTTATCTTTTTTTCTTTGCATTCTATTTGTTTCTTGATAATTTTATCTTCCTTTCTTCTCATGTGAGAACTGGAAGGGCTGGCCCTCTCTACTCTACCAAACTCTATGCCAACTTCCCCACCAATGTCTTTTTACTTTGCACCATAAAACTCCTCACTTTTGCTGATATTAACCTATGCCTCAACTCCCCTGGAATTTCCCTGTTCAATCTTAACTCAATTTCTGCTAAATAAATTCAATCATTTTCAGCCTCTCCACTTTAGAGGTCCCAAACATCGATGAGGTTATCTCTAGGATTACTTTCTGTTCACTCTTACATCTCTTTACAGTCTGCAGCCCCACTGCTGAATAACTCTCCCCAGTTCCTTCACTAATTTATTCTCAAACTCCCTCTCCCCTGAGTCTTCAATTGTGACAAAACCGCTCCCATTATGAATCTTCAGTCTTCTGCCTTTGATGCCCTCATTCTCATGAAATCATTCACCCCTGTTATTTACTGCAAAAATCTCCAGCCTCCCTTGAGTTCAAAGGTCGCCAACATGAATGAACTGGTATGTGTGTGCTAGTCATTCATCACCAAACCTGACTGAATCATATTAAGTACCATCATGTCTTGCTATCTTCAGCAAAGTCTTCCTATTACAGCATGATCAATCTCTAGGTCAGGGATGACCCATGGGTCCTTTTCAAGCATTGGAAGCCATGGTAGAGCAGTCAGGGGAAGGGAATTGAAGGACAAACCAATCATGTATTTGGTCATTTCTAAGATTTAGACCATTCATAAGCTGTGTCAACCGTCATCTGTCCCCCTCAGATCGTCAGAACTCCCACCTCTTCCCTGACCCCCTAACTCCCTTACTTGGAAATTCCTCTCTCATATATCCTACCGTCTCCATAACCAATCCCTTTCCTTAATTCTCTCCCTACTTTCCGTCATTTTAAGTAGTTCTCAATTTAAGTTTCTTCCTATCCATAGCAAAACTGTCACTAATCTCTACACAAACACCTTCGTTTAAGCTCTCCGCTTTTCTTTCTACCTTAAAAAACCCAGAAAAATATTTTGATCAAGCTTTTGTTCATTTCTTCTAATTCTCTCATTATACCTTGCTGCTCAGTCCTTCATCTTTTATTTCTACTCCACTGAGTCATCTTGATATGCTTTCTGCTTTGAAGAAACGATATAAGTTAAAGTTGCTGTTTTTATTGTTGTATATACCCTAGAACTACTTGTGCTATTCATCATCTCAATGTTTGACCACCTGTACTGCACTAGGAAAGCGGAGGGTAGAGGGTGGGGAGGGAAGGTGCTGTTCTGAAATACAGAATTGCAGTGTACTCTTGAATCAGTCTTATTTCTCATCATCTGCAGCACAATACAGATAAAATTAATTGTAATTACAAATTCAGAGGAATATAGTAGCTCTTAAAACAAGAGGCATCATTGTAGTCTAGGTCAGAGGCTATGAAAAGATAGAAAAAAGCAACCAGAAATGCTCTTCAGTAGTCAGATGGAACTTATTCCGACCAATGGGTAATAGATCTGAATAGTTATCAATGAGTATTGAACCAGATAATATGAATTAATTTAAGTAGTAATTAATGATTTCCTGCGGAGAAACATGGTTAAAGGAAATGGCAAGGAGAAAGAGACCTTGATTTTAATTTTAATTAAGAACTGATTTGTTGAGCACAATGGCTGTTTTTTGAACCCAAGAACCTGAGGCACTGTACTAGTTAGGCTGCCAACTGATTGGCCTTTGGCCCTCCATTTGCCATAATACTTCTGTAATCTACTCAACCAATTCCTCATCTCCATCCTCGATGCTCTGTATCAGCAAAGCTTGAGCTGACCAATTGTGAGTAATGTTCATAAATAGGAGAGGAATATCAGACAGCTGGTCTAGCTTGCTCTGCCATTCAATATGATCATGGCTAATCCTGGGCTTCAACTCCACTTTCCTGACCATTCCCTATACCTCTTGATTCATGCATAAGAACCAGGCAATAGCTGTCTCAAACAAAAGAGTGCTTAGCCACCTACCTTTATCGTTCAATGACATTACCATTGCTGAGTACCCCACCAACATCTTGGGAATTACCAATCATTAGAACTCGATTAGCTCAGCCATGTAATTGCTAGAGCTACTAGAATGAAGGCTGTGCAGACTCCAGCAAATAGCTTACCTCTTGTTTCCAAAGGCTCTGCATCACCTTAAAGGCACATACAGAGTGCTGAAATACTCTGCCGTTGCCTGGATCAGTGCAGCTCCAATGCTCAGAATGCTCGACACCATGCATGATAAAGCAGTTCTGCTTGATCCACTAGCCTAAACATTCTCTCCTTCTTCTTCATTTTTCCAGATGAAAATGACCACATTATCTGGGGTGTTTGGTAGGGTTACAGTGGGTATGTAGGTGACTGCCAAGGCTGATCTGTGCCTGGGATGGTCTGCTGCGAATAGGTCGGGATATCGCAGACAAGTTGCTGGCTCGGGATTTCCTCTCCATGCGTTCTCTCTCTGTCTCTGACGTGCGCTTGCTTTCGAAGGAGGCTGCATTGTTTTTTGGTTGCGCCAGATGCAGCAATCCTGCCAAGCTTCTCCCAGGACTCGAAGTCAATATCAAAACTCCTAAGTGAAGTGCAGCATCCTAAACATCCACCCCTTCCACCATCAGCACACTGTGGTTGCAGTATGTATTACCTGTAAGATGTACTGCAGTAACTCACCTTCGAACTCTCCCCTACTACCTAATACCTAGAAGGGGAAGGGCAGCAGGCACATGGGAACACTATTAACTCCAAGTCACACACCATTCTGACTTGGACCTATAATTGCTGTTCTTTCATCTTTACTGGGTTAAAATCCTTCAACTTCCTACCTAATAGCATTGCAGCAGCATCATCACGACATGGTCTTCAATGGATCAAGAAGGCAGCCCACCACCTTCAAAGGCAAACAGGGATGTGCAAAAAGTTATGCCCCTGGCAGCATTGTCCACAACCAGAATCGCCAAACAATCACCAAAAAAAATCCTTTGGGATCGTGTTCTTTTTGCCTGATTATTTCTTTGTGAAGCACCTTGGAACATTTTTCCATACAGGAAGCATTACATAAATGCAAGTTGGTTTTCTTTGATATAATTGAAATATATAACAGAGAGGTTCGATGAAGGTAATATAGTTGATGTGGTGAACATTGACTTCCAAAAGACAATGGATAAAGTGACACAATAGGGTTGCCAGCAAAGTTGAAGCCCATGGAATAAAAAGCACAGTGGCAGCATGAATACAAAGTTGGCTGAGTGACAGGAAATAGAAAAGTGGTGAATGGTTGTTTTGCCGAACTGGAGCAAGATATACAGCAAGGTTCCCCATGATCTTTGTTTTTATTGATACATATTAATGACAAGACATGGGTGTGCAGGGCACAATTTCAAAATTTGTAGATAACACAAAACTTAAAGTATTCTGGACTGTGGGGAGGATAATGATAGGCTTCAAGAGGACATAGGCAGACTGGTGGAATGAGTGGACACATGGCAAATGAAGTTACACGCAGAGAAATGTGAACTGATATATTTTAGTAGAAAGAACGAGAAAAGGCAATATAAAAGATACAATTCTAAAGAGGATGCAACAGAAAAGGGACCTGGGGGGGCATACATGCACAAATGGTTGAAGGTGGCCTGGTGGGTTGAGAAAGCAGTTAATAAGGTATATGGAAACCTGGGCTTTATAATTAGAGTGTACAAAAGCAAGGAAGTTATGGTGAACCTTTATAAAATACTGGTTCAGCCTCAACTGGAGTATGGTGTCGAATTCTGGGCACCATCTTTTAGGAAGGACATGAAAGCATTAGAAAGGATGCAGAAAAGATTTATGAGAATGGTTTCAAGGATAAGATGCTTCAGTTACATGGATAGATTGGCAAAGCCAAGGCTGTTCTCCATGGAGAAGGGAAGATTGACAGGAGATTTCATAGAGGTGTTCAAAATCAGTTCTGATGAAAGGTCACCTTGAGCTGAAATGTTAACTTGGTTTCTCGCCACAGATGCTGCCTGACCTGCTGAGTATTTCCAGCACTAACTGTTTTTGTTTCAGATTTCCAGCATTTGTAATATTTTATTTTACATCAAATCTCAGTCTTGAATACATTCATTGGCTGAGCATCCATAGGACTCTGGGGTAGAGAATTCAAAAAGATTCACAAACCCCAGTGAGAAAATTTCTCACCTTAGTCCTAAATGGCCAACACCTTATCTGTGACTAAAGTTTCTGTTCTGGGCTCCCCAGTCAGGGAAACATCCTCTCAGCACCAACCCTGTAAGGCCCTCTAAGAATTTTATACATTTCAATGAGATCATCTCTCAGACTTCTGATCTCCAGAGAATACTGGCCCATTCTACTCAATCTCTCCTCGTAGGACAGCTCTCTCATTCCACGATCAATCTAGTGAACTCTTATTGTACCCCTTTGAAGGCAAGTATATGCTTTCTTAAGCAACAAGGGCAAAACTGTACACGGTTTCCAAGTATTATCATAACAAAATGTTTCATAACTATAGTAAAACTTCCATACTCTTACTCTCCAACCTGCTTGCAACAAAGGCAAACATACCATTTGCCTTGCTAATTGCTTGCTGTATTTGAATGTTAACCTTGTGATTCCTGAACAAAGACTATAGAACCATAGAACACTACAGCACAGAAAAGAGGCCATTCGGCCCTTCTAGTCTGTGCCGAAATATTATTCCGCTAGTCCCATTGACCTGCACCTAGTCCATAACCTCCAGACCACTCCCATCCATGTATCTATCTAATTTATTTTTAAAACTTAAGAGTGAGCCCGCATTTACCATGTCAGATGGTAGCGCGTTCCACACTCTCACCACTCTTTGAGTGAAGAAGTTCCCCCTAATGCTCCCCCTAAACCTTTCCCCTTTCACTTTAAAGCCATGTCCTCTCGTGTTTATTTCTCCTAATCTAAGTGGAAAGAGTCTACTCGCATTTACTCTGTCTATACCCCTCATAATTTTGTAAACTTCTATCAAATCTCCCCTCATTCTTCTACGCTCCAAGGAATAAAGCCCTACCTGTTTAATCTTTCCCTGTAACTCAACCCCTTAAGACCCGGCAACATCCTAGTAACTCTTCTCTGCACTCTCTCAATCTTACTGATATCCTTCCTGTAGTTAGGCGACCAGAACTGCACACAATACTCCAAAGTTGGCCTCACCAATGTCTTATACAACCTCACCATAACATCCCAACTCCTATACTCAATACTTTGATTTATGAAGGCCAGTATGCCAAAAACTTTCTTTACAACTTTGTCTACCTGTGATGCCACTTTCAGGGAACTATGTATCTGAACTCCCAGATCCCTTTGTTCCTCCGCACTCCTCAGTGCCCTACCATTTACTGTGTATGTCCTACCTTGGTTTGACCTTCCAAAATGTAACACCTCACTTTTCCGCATTAAATTCCATTTGCCATTTTCTGGCCCATTTTTCCAGTTGGTCCAGATCTCTCTGCAAGAAAGCCTTCCTTGCTGTCCACAACGCCTCCAATCTTAGTGTCATCAGCAAAATTGCTGATCCAATTCACCACATTAAGACACCTAAAGGCTTTTAAATAGTAACATTCATGAGTCTCTCACCTTTTAATATCCTGCTTTTTCATCTTTCTTATCTAAATGAGCTTTCATACTTCCCCACATTATACTCAATTTCCCACCTTCTTTCCAACCACTTAACCAGTCTATATCCCTTTACAGTCACTTTGTGCACCCCTCAGAAATAGGAGCTTGGCTAGGCCATTTGACCCTTCAGGCCTGTTCTGCCATTCACGAGATCATGGCTGATCTTCTACCTAACCTACATATTCTCTTAAAAACCCCAAAATCTATCAACCTCTATCTCGAATATACACAACGATCAAGCATCCACAGCTCTCTGAGGTAGAGAGTTTCCAAAATTCATGGCCCTTTGAATTAAGAAGTTTCTCTTCACCTCAGTCCTAAATTGTTGACCCTTTTTTCTAAAGCTGTGAATCTGTGTTATATATTCCTCAGCCAGGGAAACATTTTCTCAGCCTCTCTCACATCAAACCCCTGAAGAATTTTACATGTTTCTATGAGATCACCTAACATTCTTCTAACTTCTCCTCATAGAACAATCCCCTCATCCCAGGATCCAGTCTGGTGAACATTGTTGCATTCCCTCTTAGGAGGGAGCATCCAGAATGCGAGATGTGGCCTCATCAAAGCTCTGTATAATTGGAGGGAGACTGCTTTTCTCTTCTATTCCAATTTCTTTGCAACAAAAGCTAACATATTATTTGCCTTCCTAATTGCTTGCTGTACCTGCATGTTAACTTTCTGTGATTGACAAGGACACTCAGATACCACTGAATTCAAATATTTTCCAGTCTTTCACCATTCAAAAAAAAATGTTGCTTCTTTATTTTTTTCATACTGAAGTGGATAACTTCACACTACACCACATTTTATTCCATCTGCCATGTTTTTTCCCACTTCCTCAACCCATAGACACTCTTCAGCTGCCTCTTTGCGTCTGCCTCACTGTATACTTCATGACTCAGTTTCCTCATCTAAGTCACTAATAGAGATTGTAACTGAGGCCCAAATCCTGATGCTTGCAGTACTCTGCTAGTTACAACTTGCTAACCTGAAAATATCCTGTTAATTCCTACTTTCAGTCTACTAACTAATTCTCAATCCATGTTAATGTATCACCTCTAATCTCATGAGCCCTAATCTTGTGTACAACCTCTTATGTAATACCTTATTGAATGCCTTCTGCAAATCCAAAATGTGATATCCTTTAGTTCCCCCTGATAGTTACACCCCTGAAAAGCATCTCCCCTGACAGGTCCTGTTTTCTCAACTTTCAAATGGCCAGTATTCCAGGAAGGAACAAAGAAAACACTTCAAAGACAATTTGAAGCTTTGCTTGAAGTGTGGCAGCATTGGCATTAATGACTGGGAGGAGCTTGCTACTAAACATTCAAAACGGTGACAACTTGTCCATCAGGTTGCATCACGCTTTGAGTCCAAACACCTTAATGATGAGGCAAAGCGGTGGCAGAGAAGGAAAGAAAAGGCAGAAAAGGAAGCAAATCCTGCACTCCAGGTCTCCCTACCTCGTGGGATGCCCCACGTGCCCAAAGATTTGCAGCCCAAAAATCTGCCTGTTCAGTCACATAAAGACCATGACAGAAACCCTGAGTATATCATCCTTAAATAGAGGCCGACGACACTCCTCAAAAACTAACAGCGTACTGTCTCTTCCCAAGCATGTTGCAACTTCTCAAGTGTCGTTATCAAGGCCGCATTGTAGATTTTTGTTTAGGAACAATATTCTCCTAAACTGTGCAGTTGTACAGCAGCACAAAAGTTCCAAGCACTGAATACCAGCCATGCAAATAAATATAAAAGTACTGCGCACTTAAATGAATCGGCTAGGCACTACACAAAAAATATTAGAGGGAACATTGCTCAAGAACTGGTTCAACAGTTCCCAACTCCTTCCCCACTGGAGCATTAAGAGAAGACTATCCTGTTAGTCTGGGATGGATGTAAAACCAGGTGCCAGAGGTGATACACAGGCAGTTCATCACCCACTCATTAAAAGGTAGTGCATTTAAAACTGAAGATATTTCACAGTACTTGAAGTTGTGGTGTGGGTTGGGGTGGTGGGGCGTTTCAATAAGATGCTTTATGAAAATCGGACATCAGTGTTTGGCAGGATGACTGAAAACATCTTACTTACAGCTTGAGGCACTGAGACTTTGTACAATTACAAGGTTTCCTAGGCCGCGATCCTGATTCTGATGCTGATGACCTACATAAAAGAAAAAGAGGTGAAGAGAGAAAGAAGAAAGAAAAATAAAGTTAACTTAACTGACTGATAAACAGTGACACTTTGCTTAATGTAGGAATTGTGTTTAACAAAGCAGAATTAATTTCAACACCCAAGGAATTTTTGGGATTAAGATGGGTATGCAGACTGCTCTTCATACAAATTAATACAATGTACAGTTTGCTCAAATTGGTGGTCTTACCTTAATTTTTCTTAAAAGAAATCTAACTGAAGGCATTATAAAAGTATGGAATTGTTTCCTCAAATCAGAGGCAACACTGATGATTAAAGCAAGTGTTTCAGTAAAGGCCCACATCTAACAAGCTGATATTGTCTCAACAGGAGTGAAGATTTCATGAATTACAGCTAGAAAAGTCATTGAAATTTTTGAGTCACCAAATGACCTGACTTAAGGCCACAAATGTGAAAGCGCTTCATAAATGCAGTTCAAGTTAATAATTTAGAAGAGAGTGAAACATCAATATATTAAACTCATATTCCTAAATTTTCCTTCCCTTCAAGTGGTCGGTAGGATTACATTTATGTTCTGCTTTGCCAAAATCTTATGAGGAGGAAGAAAAGACATTTGTATTGATAGTACTTTAACTAAAGATGATGAATACAGAAAGCCTAGTGGCCAGAATTATATCAGTTAACACAGGCAAGTTTCCACTGCCCATCAATACATTATTTTAATGTACAGATAAGCTGAAAAATAAAAGAAACCTGAAACTTAGGTTCAAGGAAGTCAACAGCAGAACTTTGATCAGTGTGGAACCACGGTTGTTCACAATTTATATCAATCATTTAGACTTTGGTATCAAAAAATACAATTTATAAGATTATGGTGACAGCAGGTTGGCAGGGAGGGGTAGCTGTGGTGCGGGAATGGCCAATACTGAGGGGGAAAGCAATAAATTACAAGACAACATTGGTAACTTGCAGAATTTGTATATAATTAGCAAATTAATTTCAACACAAATGTCAGGCATTATATTTTGGTAAGAAAAATAACTAGGTCATAATTTATTTGGAAGAGAATAATCTAAGTGGGATGGAGAAGCAAAGGGATCTTGGAATGCAAATACACAAATCACAAAATAACGATAAGGGTATAAAAAAGCAAACCAGGCACTGGGATTTCATCTCTCAAAGTTTAGAATTGTAAAATGAATAAGTTATGCATTAGATGTATTTGGCATTATACTATTCACCTCAACCACTTCCTGTGGTAGAGTTCCACAATCATTGAACCTTGGTTAGACCACACTTACACTGTGCATTCTGGTTGGTACAGTATAAAATGGATAGATACACTGGAGAGAGTGAGAAGATGATTTACAAGGATGATGTGAGGCTATACCCATCAGGAAATGATGAATAGGCTGGGTCTCTTTTCTCTTGATAGAAATCTGAGGGGTGACCAAATGAAGGTTTTTAAATTTATGTTAGATTTTGATAGAATAGACACAGAGAACTTTTCCATTGGGGATAAGCAAAACTAGTGGCCATCAAGAAAGTCACCACGAAATCCATTAGGAAATTCAGCACAAAATGATTTTACATGGAGTGGTGAGACTGTGGAAGTCCCTACCACAAATGCATCTCAAGGCTAGATAAGCATGAGGGAGAAGGAAATAGAGGGGAAATACTGATATAACATTAGGTGAGTGAGGATGGGAGGAGGCTCAAGTGGGGCATAAATGCTAACAAGGACTGGTTGGGCCGAATGGCTTATTACTGTACTGCATATTCAATGTAATTCTATGTAACTCTGCAATCATTATACATGCTAACATTAAGTTTTTTTTAATGACTTACCCATTGATTGGTAGTTTTGCTTGAGTCTGAACATTGGATGTTCCAGAAAACCCATTGTTACTGGATATTGAAACATATGACGTCTGTTGTAACTAATGAAAGAAAAAATTAAATAACTTGTTGCATATTTTGTCACTTTGCGCATCAATTTACTAACATTTTAAATGCCCCAAAATAGTTAAAAAATTACTTATAAGTGCATTATCAAACCAAACATAGTTTCTATGAAGCATTACTTCAATGTACTTTTAGGGAAAATGATAATGCTTCTCAGTTTTCTTCTCCCTTCTCAAGGATAATGTAATACTGGGTATCTTAATGTATGAATTAAAACAACTATTCAGCTGCTGTAAAGATCACAGGGGCCCCCCATTCTGTCATCTCTTGATCTGTATTCACTTTCCATGAGCAGACACAGAGTGGTGGGAAACCTGAATAATGTTTCCTTTTCATAACCAGGGGCATTAATGCTATTTGTAGCATCACAGTAGCTCTCTTTGCTGAGATCAGCAGTGAAACCTGGGATCTTCCGGGCTCCATGGCTTCGATTAACATTAGAGAACACTTATAAATCTAGGAATCAGGGCACATTCACTTGCGTACACTTCAATAATAGGGAGAATGGAATCCTGATCCAACTGGTCAATGTAATTTGTCAATCAAGAATTGAAAGAAATTATTAATTTATATAGTGCTCTTCATGATTTCAGGGCATCTAAAGCACTTTACAGCCAATGAAATACTTCAGAAGTGTAGTAATGGAGGAAATGCTATAGCCAATTTTCACACAGCAAGGTCTCACAAAAAGCAAGGTGATAAAAAAAAATCAGGTTATCTGGTGATTGAAATTGTTGGTTGAGGGATAAATATTGGCCAGGATACAGGGCCAAGTAGTGGCACAAGACCTTTTATGTCCACTCAAGGGAGACTGTTAGACCTCGGTTTAATGTCTCATTTCAAAGATGGCATTTGTACAGTACTGAGGGAATGCTGCATGGTTGTAATCAGCCAAGACTTTGTGCTGAAGTCTTTGGAGTGAAGCTTGAAACCACAACTTTCTGATTTAGAGGTCAGAGTGTTACCACTGAGTCATTTGTTGACATCTGCTATACATGAGCTGTTCAATTATTATATATACTAATTATTGAAGAGTTACAGGATTAGAGTGAAGAATTTGAAAAATGCTGTTCTGTAGATGGAATAATAATTCAAAGGAATGATGGGTTATCTTCAAGCTTAAAAGAGGTCAGTAGCTTTACGTAAATACTGGAACATTACCAAAACTGATGAAGCATCTTACCTGAAATACTCTCTTCACAGATGCTAAGGATCTGTATGATTCCATCCCATCATTTCAGATTTGCAGTTTTTTTAAACTCTCATTCTTTTTTCTTAAATAAAGATATTTATGGATACAGAAAAACTAAAAAGCCTGTAATTATCAGGTGCAATCAATGACAGGATGATATTCTAATCGAAACGTGTTGTTTACCACAGCATGATAATCAGTGCTCGGTGAATTAACAAACATTTTCTTTTGCTTTCAAGGCAAGGACCAGTACCTACTGCGAGCTAAAGCCATTGTTCTTCAGATCACAGATACACAATACCAGGGAAAAACGTAAATAATTAGTGAATCATGATTACAAATATAGTTTTATAGCTGCTTTTATACCACATAAACCCAATAGTTGCACCTGTCCTTTGGGCATAGCCCTCAGCAAACCTCAGTAGGTTTAATTCCCAGTTGCAGCAGACTGTATGATGCAGCGTAATCCAACAGCGCTATAACAGAACCTTGCATGGTATAAAAGCAGCCTTGGGTTTTTAAAGCAAACAACTGAATTAGGTTACATTCATCTTATATTTATGAAAACAACTTAATTTCTGAAAGTCCTAGCAAAGTAATTCTTCCACTTGCCTGTGTAACGTATTGAGCTGGGACAACTGCATAGCCCATGCTGCCAGTTCCAGGCGCTGGTGCCAGAACAGTGCCTGGTGGGAGATTTGTTAAATTAGGCTGGATCTGTGGCAGTGCAGTTGCAGGCATAATGAGTCTCTGTTGGGGCTGGCTGGTGGTAACTATTTGTGTAGTGCTGCCGATGGGTTTAGGAACCACCTAAAGCCAGAATTTAAAAAAAAAGGTGGGTCTTAAAGTTTGAATACCAGCCGCTGCGAAATAGAAAGTTAGGTTTGGTTTGTACACAATCAAACTCAAAAGCGTTTTTTTTTTAAATTAAGTGTTAGATTAATTTGGGTTTGAATTTATCTGCCCGCATTAAAGGAAACTTCAGCAAGGACCAAAGAATTTTCATTTTAGGAGAGGTTTGCAATAACTATTAATGATTACATCCAATCACTTCACAGACTTAAGAAAACAGGTGCACAAAGTGGAGGGAAAAAGTAATGGAAAGGCATTTCAGACTGAAGGGAAACATGGAGTGCTGCCCCCCCAACCATCGCCACCCCTCCCCACCCCACCCCCAACCACCATCCCCACAGGATGGTGTTAGGACAACCGTTCTCTTTGATATACATTAATGACACGAACTTCAATAAAGTTTCAAAGCTTGCAGATGACATGAAATTTGGAAATGGGAGTCAATAGCAAGGAGGGAACTCTCAGAATTCAATAGGACATGCACAAACTGATAAAAGGAGCAGACACATGACAAATGAAATTAACACAGTGAAATAATTTTGCTTGGAAGAGTGAGGAAAGACATAAACTGAATTGTATGATCTTAAAGGGTGCAGGAACAGATAGGGGTGTTATGTGCACAAATTTTTGAAGGTGGCATGACAGCATGACAAGTTGAGATGGTTGTCAAAAAGGTATCTGGGATTCTAGGCTTTATAGACAAAGGTATAGAGTATAAGAACATAAGAAATAGGAACAGGAGTAGACCATTTGGCTCCTCGAGCCTGCTCCGCCATTCAATAAGGTCATGGCTGATGATCTTGTGTTTCAATTTCCACGTTCCCATCTCACCTTGATAATCTTTGACGCCCTTGCCTAACAAGAATCTATCTACCTCTGCCTTAAAAATATTCAATGACCCCGCCTCCACTGCCTTCTCAGTCAGAGAATTCAAAAGTCGCATAACCCTCTGAGAAAAAATTTCTCCTCATCTCTGTCCTAAAAGGGCAACCCCTAATTATAAAACAATGCTCCTAGTTCTGGACTCACCCACAAGAGGAAACATCCTTTCCATATCCACCTTGTCAAGACCCTTCAGGATCCTGTATACTTCTATCAAATCACCCCTCACTCTTATCAACTCCAGTGGAAACAAGCCAAGTCTGTCCAACCTTTCCTCATAAGACAACCCACTCATTCCAGGTATCAATCTTGTAAACCTCCTTTGAACCGCCTCCAATGCACTGACATCCTTCCTTAAATAAGGAGACCAAAACTGCACACAGTATTTGAGGTGCAGTCTCACCAATGCCCTGAATAACTGAAGCATAACGTCCTTACTTTTATGTTCAATCTCTCTTGTAATAAAGGATAGTATTCCATGAGCCTTCTTAATTACTTACTATGTGCCTGCATACTAACTTTTTGTGACTCATACTAGAACACCTAGATCCCTCTGCACCTCAGAATTATGTAGCCGTTCTCCATTTAAGTAATACTCGCCTTTATGTTCTTCCTGCCAAAGTGAACAGCTTTACATTTTCCCACATTAAACTCCATCTGCCAGATCTTTGCCCACTCACTCAACCTATCTATATCCATCTACCACCTCATGTCCTCTTCACAACATTCCTATTTTCCTACTTATCTTCGTGTCACCTGCAAATTTAGTTACCTTGTCTTCACTCCCCTCATCGAAGTCATTAATGTAAATCGTAAAAAACTGAGGCCCCAGTACAGACCCCTGTGAGACTCCACTCGTCAAACCTGTCAATCAGAAAAAGACCCATTTATGCACACTCTCTGCTTTCTGCCAGCCAGCCAATGTTCTATCCATGCTAATATGTTACCCACTATACCATGCACTTTTATTTTCTGAAATAATCTTTGACATGGCATCTTATCAAATGCTTTCTGGAAATCCAAGTAGAGTACGTCTACAGGCTCCCCATTATCCATTGTGCATGCTATTCCATCAAAAACACTAATAAATTAGTTAAACATGATTTTCCTTTCACAAAACCGTGCTGACTCTTCCCTATTGCCTTGAGCTCTTCTAAGTACCCAGCTTTGACCTCCTTAATGATTGATTCTATTGACTTCCCCACGACAGATGTCAAGCTAACCGGCCTATAGTTTCCTGTTTTCTGCCTCCCTCCCTTCTTGAATAGAGGGGTTATATTTGCTACATTCCAATCTGGTGGAACCTTTCCAGAATCTAATGAATTTTGGAAAATTAACACCAGTGTATCAATTACCTCATTAGTCACCTCTTTTAAGACCCTTGGATGTAGTCCATCGGGACCCGGAGACTTGCTAGCCTACAGCTTCAACAATTTGCTCAGTACCGTTTCCCTAGTGATTTAAATATCACCAAGTTCCTTTCTCCCATTCACCTCCTGATTTGCAGCTAATACTGGAGTGTTTTTTGTATCCTTTATTGTGAACACAGAAGCAAAATATTTGTTCATTTCTTCAAAAACAAGGAAGTTATGGTAAATCTTTATAAATCATTGGTTAGGACCCAGCTGGAGTATTGTGGCTAATTCTGGGCATCGCACTTTAGTATGAATGTCAAAACCTTTGACAGGATGCAGAAAAGATTTACTAGAATGATCAGGGATGAAAGGTTTCCATTATGTGGAGTGACTAGAGAAATTGGGGTCGTTTTCAGAACAAAGAAGGTTAAGGAAAAAATTTACGCAAGTGTTCAAAATGGCAAAGGTTTTAATTGAGTAAATAAGGAGAAACTGCTACCAGTGGCAAAAAAGATCAGTAACTAGATGACAGAAATTTAACACGATTGGCAAAAGAACAAGGGACAAGCGGCACATGGAACAGACAGATCTCTTAAAAGAAATGATGGTGTAACGATGTGATGACAGACAAATTTATAGTTAACATTTTAAATATGTTGTATTGTGTTTACAAATGCTGGATCAAACAAAGCGGCACTATTTTACAAAACTTCATGAGTATTAAACCAGTGAACAGTTATTGGAATGCCAGTTTGTTAGTGATGTGGCTGACATTACAATAGATGTAAAGGCAAACTATATAATAACTTTTGGCTTATTACTCACATTTTTTATGCCCTGTGCTGGTGCAATTGGGACAGACATACGAACTTGTGGATTCAGTACAACTGTCTTAGCTGCTTGAGAGAAGTTGAAATGTGTTATAGAACAGGACAAGGTAGATAACTTACTTTAAATATATTATAATTTTACACAACACTTCTTACCCCACAAAAAAACTATGAAATCATATGCTGCTCAGAATATAATTTATAATAACTGGCAATATACAGAGTGGAAACAACTTTTGTAGCTTTGGAAAACTGCTAGTTCAAACGCACAAAGGATTAAAAATAATTTTTAAAAAAAGTAAAGTTGCTCTGCTTCACCAACAGAAGATATGCATGAAGAAACCATTGAGGTTTAAAACCTTGTTCAACTGTGGTTCAAGAGAACTTGTAATAATTTCACATACATGCGTTTACAAAGAGTAGATGAGACGATCCAGTCAGGTGTCCACGCTTCCCTTTCTATACAAATCTAATGATCCTTCATCACAGCATCCAAACGCGCCTTGAACTAATTCAGATTGTGCCTTCTACTTCTCTTGCCCTTGTGCTGAAATAATTTCACGTGCACTCAGGAATAACTTTCTTTTTAAAGTTCATTTAGCATCTTTCAATCTCTATAATGGTCTCCTATTAATCACCCCTTTTCAGGGTTGAAGACTGACCTTTTCATTTAACTCAGTCTTGACAGAAGAATCAGCCTTGACAGCCTTCTTGATAATGCTTTTCAGGGCTTGTGCTTTGATGACAAAAATGAATGCAGTACTCAAAATGTGGCCTGATCAGAGCGGTGTATGATTTTAGCACGACAGCCCAGATTTATACTTTCTTTATTTGGCAATAGCTCAGCATTCATAAGTAAAAATATGGCAATGTAGAAAGGAATTTGAAGGTTAGAAAGTGCAGAATAATAGTTGATGCATGCTTTTTTGTCTGGAAGGATACCGTGATGTCAGTGTTGAAACCAATGCACTTTTATGGATTGGGCCATTGTTGTCCAAAATCAAAATTTTAGGTTCGTGAGATAAATTTGATTAACTGCAAAACAGTCTCTCTGACTTTTACAATTCCTTTAGATTTTAAAAATTGTTGGCGATCTTGAAAAATTAACAATGTAACTAATTTTAAATGTTTTCTTCTTTTTCATCTCAGTCTCATCTTTCCTTCTATTTCATTTTCTGTACTTTGTTTTACATTAAATACTCTGATACATCCCTTTTCAAACTTAGTGCAGCACATTAACGATTCCTCAATCTGGTTGGTTAAGAAGATTCACAGTCACTTGCCCTTGTCATGAAGAGATTAATGTTTATAATGTTATTGGAAATTGTTTTTTTTTAAATAGAGTTTAGTAGTGTCTGTGTCTTAATTGGATTAAAGCCAGCTAGTCTGGGTGCTTTTATGTATAGAAAGAAATAGGTTTGAAATGGTAATTAGATAAACATGGTGAAGTTAGAAACATAAGTGTTAAAGGTGTATATTTGCATTTGTTGAATAAAGCATTCAAGAGTGGGAGTAAAATCTTGCATCTAGCTGGAAGACGCCAAGCAGTGTTTATATTACTAATAAAATTAGTGGGATGAAAATATTGTTAGGAGGTGTAACGTTACAAGTCTGGTGGTACAATGGAAAATTTACATTCAAAGGAAAATCTAGGCATAAACAGAAAGGAATGTGTGTGTGTAAGGCAGAGGCATTTAAGATCTAACCAGCCTGTATGCCTGCAACTGTGTCTTCAATGAACCTTCTTTTTGAATCTGTACAGTCAAATGTGCTTTGCCTGGGGTCTTTTAAGATCTGAGTTTTACTGTTGCCTTAACAGGGATGTAACTGAGAGTCAGATTGATTAGGGGATTTTTGTAATTATAGTAGTAATTTTGTAGACAGGTATTTGTGCTTACAATTTTTCTTGTATTAATAAATGTTTAATTTAGTTTTATAAAAAAACCTTCTCGAGACTCAGCGGTCTTATTTCTACTGAATTCAAAGCCTGCATCTCGAAACATACAAATTGCAAAAATGGATTATGACAATTGTTTCAAGTTTCCCTCTGGGATTTGAACAACTCAGCCCTTACCACCGGCTGTGTCAAAATACCCTGTTCACACAGGTCCCAGGTCCCCAGTAAAGGGTGCAGTGCTGATATGGCCTCTGATTACTGCAAGTTGCAGAGCTGATTTAGAGTTAGGTTTGAGTGTTGTCAGAATACATGTAGAAGTGGACAACATCTGTGGATGATGTCACCAACAGCTATCAAATAGATGAAAAGAAGGTGAAGGACAGTTCCTTGGGGCACCTGAGGCAACAGTGCAAAGACAGAAAGAGGAGTCCTTTTTAAGAGATATTCTGCCTACAATCAAATTCATGTGAAAGGAAGCAAGCAGGCCTTTCCAATTGAGGTGGGCTGAGGTGTTGGAGGCAGATAGTGACTGTATCAAAGACTGCAGAGAGGTTGAGGATAAAGGATAATGTACTCTGATCTTGGTGGATGTAATTTGGGGGTTAGGGCTATTTCAGTGCAGTGACTGGGGTGGAAACTTGATTAGAGCGCTTCAAACAGAGTTTCAGAGTATGAAGTTCCATTTTGGAACAATCTAAACCCATCAAGAAAAGCTAGAGAACAACTTCCATTTTCCCCCACCCTTCCTGCTCTGCTTGCACCTCTCCACATTATTGAAGCAAATACTGAGAACTCAAGATTAGTAAACTAATTACATTGAGCACAGATGTTCCAAAACACGGCACATTTTTGCTCGCGCTTAAATGATTTCTGGAAATTGTAGTGGGCTGAAAATTGCATTTTGTCCACTTGAGGCTACCATGCACACGTGTATCAGCAGAGGAAGAGATAATAAACAATACATGTTTAACAGTTCCTGCAATTTTAAATGTTCCTGGCTGAATATATAACTGTCTCTGTTCCAAGAACTTCACAGAAAAGCAATGATAGTGAATCCTGTTGTTACAAATTCTAAAAGCATAGAGCTACAATAATATTTTGAAGACTACAGAAAGTTCTGCACCAAAATAAAAAATAAAACAAAGCTTTCCATGTTTCTAAATTATATAATATGATGCCTCAAGTGCCTTTTATACTGGAGAGATTTGACTATAATAGGCAGTAGAATTGGATTTTCATGCCCCTGTCTGTGTCAGAACAAAGATGGGAAAACTTGGCCGAAATGATCCAATTCAGAGGTTCCTGCCCCATTCCCGTGATCAGCAATTTTCAGCAGTGTGGGATAGGGGTGCGAGTTCACAAGGTGCTGCCAACTTCACATGATCCTGAGATGTTATATGTTAATTTATAGTTGTTTGGTCGTACAAAATTTATGTATTGCTGAAAAAAAGACAGTTTGTCAAAGCTTTTTTTGTCTTGCACTCATCAGGACAATCGCAAGAATAAGAGGTCTGATTGGTTGGCAAGTAGAGCCTGATTGGTAGAGGCATTGCCATGGAGAATGCACCAATTAATGGTGACTGATAGTTAACTGCCAAGCAGTGTTTGAAATTTAAACCAGGCAACTTGACACTGATTAATCAAGACATTGCCCTGAGGAATGAGTCAGCAAATGGCTATCACTTATTTTGTTTAGCTGAAACAGGCATGATGTGTGTACATGTTCTTTCTGTCCGCAAAGAACAGGGCTCTGTGTGTGAATATATATAGCTTCCAGTACACACAAACGCGCCATGCTGCGAGCCCAACTGACGATCTTAAATTGGTTGTCAGCACAATTTTTGGCACATTGAGTATTATTTAGTAAATATCCAATTGCGGAATCACACCTAATGTTGGGCACTGTATTTTGGATTTTGCAAGGACGGGCTGGTTGGGTACGGTCTGTACCTTTCCTGTTGCAAACAGTGGAAGGGGCATGCTATTTGATATGATCCGCCAGTCTTTTGGACTTCCCAATGTTATTATGGGGCTCAAAGGTTCTGTACATAAGGAATGCTGGATGAGAGCGCTTAGGGAGGTGGGTAAGTGGGCATGGGGAGTGGTGAAAGGGTTGAAGGGGTGTGAAGGGGGTATGAGGTGTGAGTTAGTGGGGGCTCACATCCACAGACTAAGCCAACGTCCCAAGGAATGGAGGCAGGCCTTGTAACCAGACCAAGGCGCCCGTCAACCTCCGCTTTCTCCTCTGGCCTGCTGCCATAGGTGGCAGGTCCAATTCCAACCTGTCTCCTACTCCCTCCCCTATCATGAAAATAGCATCGGCGGGCACTGCCGATCAGGAGGCAGGAGCATGATGTAGGGAAACCTCCAGGTTCCCAGTTCCCACCTCCAAGGTAGAAAAAGCAGCCCCAGAAGTTTTCATATTTTTCTGAAATAAATTTTCTGGAAGAGAAACAGTTGAAGGATTATATGTGGAACCATGGCAAAGTGCTGTGATTTTTTTTAAACTATGGGTAGGACAAGAAGGCAGGCCAGAGCCTACCTCAGCCAGAATGGGGATTAAACTAGACATAGTTCATAGGGATGGGTTACTAAATGGAGTTTACAAATAAAACACTTACTCTTCACATAAAACTATTACTACTCCTTGTAAATCTACCATTAGCCTTTCCCTCCAAACCTTGTAACCATTATAATTATTGGCAGGAAAGCTTTCATTCTTAATACTGACACGAACCAATTCCAAGATCAGAAAATTGACATTTCAGAGATATTTTAATATTGGTTATTAAACTCCACGACTCAGAAAGAATTCCAAAAATTAAATTTTCTTGAATCAAACCTTGTGATAAGGGTTGAGTGTTGGTGCTGGAGCTGGAGTTGACCGTCTGAGGGGAGCCACTGGCTGTCGTTGCAGTAACTAGGCGCACATAATGAAACTTGCTGCCTGGTACTTGTATCTGCTGAACGTTGGGTGGTGTTGCCAGAGGAATGATGGTTTTGAACTGGGTGGCATTCATTGTTCCCACAGTTAGTGTTTGGGCAGCTGGTTTCACCGTCTGCTCAGGAAGTCCATAGAGTGTTCAGTTAAAAACAGATCATGGTATACTTTATAAACCAGGATTCTCAAACTGACAAAAAACAATTGCATTACCCAAAAACCTTTAAGCGGTTTACTTACTAGGCCATTTAAATAAAAAAACTCAAAAATTGTATGATTTGTGCAATGAAAACAATTTTCTTTGCTGGGCTAGCTTTAAAATTGGTTTTGCATTTAAAGTAGCATTTTTGTTTTAATACCAGATCTCTTGTGACACCGCTTATAGTAATTCGGGAGATAGTCTTCTTTCAACTAGGGTGTTACCAAAGTTTGGCATTGCAGAAAACGACAGGACGTGCAAATAACATGCAAAGCTTTTAATACGTAGCTAGTCCATCTCACATATCAATGTATGTGGCGAATGGAGGCTCATTGTGAAATGAGGTTAAAGGAATAGGGGAGCTTTTGGACCACGGTATAGAGATTATAATTCAGTCCCAATTTTAAGGTAACGCATTTAGGGGAGACAATGGCATAGTGGTATTGTTGCTGGACGAACAATCCAGAGACCCAGGGTAATGTTCTGGGGACCCGGGCTCAAATCCCACCACGGCAGATGGTGGAATTTGAATTCAATAAAAATCTGGTATTAAAAGTCTAATGATGATCATGAAATCATTGTTGTAAAAACCCATCTGGTTCACTAATGTCCTTTAGGAAGGAAATCTGCCATCTTTAACTGGCCTTAACTGTGACTCCAGACCCACAGCAATGTGGTTGGCTCTTAAATGCCCTCTGAACAAGAACAATTAGGGATGGGCAATAAATGCTGGTCTAGCTAGCAACGCCCACATCCCATGAATAAAAAAACATTATTTGTAGTTGTAGATAAACTTGCAGTAATTACTGAGACAGATGTAGAGATGGAGCACAGAAAGCTTTCTAAAGCACAGGATAAGGAATGGTGAGACAAAAAAAAGATTCAACGGCATCAGTGTTGGTTTATAAACATGAACATAGAAATTTATGATAAGCAGAAGCTAATGCAAGTGGCAATGGGAACTAAGTTTTTACATACAGGAAGTGTGTACAGAATAAGTTTTTTAATACATTACAGATTGCACGAGTTTACAACAATCATCCAGAATTGCAATTAACATTTATATAATACAATACTTGATGTTTGGGTTAGAAGACAAGAAAACTAATTGATCCATTAAGTTTGCTCTTCCCATAAGATCACTGTTGTGGTTTCTTCCAAATTTATATAAAATTTGAAAAATTGATAGCAAGTTATGATCAAGCCATGGCAATTATATTTTCCACTATTAACATGTATTTATATAGTGCCTTCAATGCAGTAAAAATCCAAACTTGCTTCAAAAATTGGAAATTGAGTAGACTAAAAGCATGGTTGAGGAGGTTTTTAAAGATGGGGATGGCAAGTGGAGGCAGCGGGCTTTAGAAACCTAGTGAAACAAAAAAAGGATAAAAAAAGCACATGGAACAAGATGAGGGTAGAGGTTATGATCTAAAGAATAGGGCCCAAATGTCTGAAGATTATAAACCCATTGAGTACCAATTTCCAAAATTGTTGTTTACTGACGAAATAGCTTTCCCAGTGGTGATCGAAGCTAAAATGATATATAACAGAATGCATAGTTTCAGGTTTCAGTTTAGAGAACATCCCTTAAATGTGAGGGGTTTAGCTAAAAGTTTAATTAGTTTGCAAGTCTCTTCCCTGCATAAAATGCTGTAATATTTTACAAGGAAAACAAACTGATTTAACTAAATCACCAGAAGAATGAGCTTTACAACAGATTACAGAAAGTAGTATGTGGCCTAAATCATGCCACTTCTAAATACAGTTGGTACTGAGTGTTTTCAGCAATCAAGAAGTACGGAGGTAGAGTTTAAGCTTCGAAAATTCTTCACAATTCCAGTGTTGCTGCAAGATCAAATAAAAGATGTTTTCTCTGGGGTGCATGAGGTCTTGCTGCTTGTCCTTACTCTGTTGTACAGTACTCCATCTAGAGTTCCAATGAACAATTGGATAGCTCAACCAGTAAAGTCAATGTTTGAACATGACTCCAGCTTCTCCCCAAATAGCAACTCAGTCACATGATTAAAATACTTCTGAGCAGGGTAGAATAATGATTAAACATGTCTACTTTTGTTTCTTGACCATGTGATTTTCATCTCCATTACTTCATTTTTTCTTCTTCTCTGCTGCCATTTCACTCCGCATCCTCCTCTCATTCAGTTTGATTCTCTCTCTTTCTGTTCCTTTATTTTTCATTTTTTCCTCTTCTTTAAAAACTTTTTTTTAAAATCACAAATGTGGTCAGGGAGCAAGACCAGTGTCAGAACTCAAGCAAACAACTGAATTAGAAGTAACATTATTGGGATTCAAGGGAACTAGAGACAGTGGCATCAGTGGACAGGGTTCAGTGAGAAAGGATGGTGAAGCAAGTTTAATTGTCGAAAGAATCTGGTCACCTCCAGCTGCTGGGTTTCCATAATCTGTTGAGGCTGTGGTGTTTTCATCCTTGGCATAGCAGCCCTATGTGGGCTCCTTTTTTCAAAACGCTAAATGAAAATAGGTGTACAAGCCCAACTGTAAGCCAGCCTCCTCCTTATGAGGAGGTGATGCTACAAAAAGCAGCCATTTCTGAAAAAAGCCTGCTGACTGAAAATCTGATCTGTTACAAGAATTAAACAGCTAACATTCACTTCCACTGTTGTAAAGCTCGTTCTGCTTTCCTCTCTCAAATCAGGGCCTGTTATATTATGGATTGAAAAACAAAAACTAAGTGAGAAAGATCCAGTGAGGGAATTAAGGTAATTAATATCAGCAGAGAAAAAGTACGAGAGAAACTCAAGGGACTAAAATTTGACAAATCCGCAGGACCTGATGGCCTACATCTTAGTGCTCTAAAAGAGATAGCTACAGAGGCAATGGATGTGCTGGCTATGACTTTCCAAAATTCTGGAACAGTCCCATCAGATTGGAAGTTGGCACATGTAACACTGCTATTCAAGAAAGGAGGGGGAGACAAAACAGGAAATTACAGGTCAGTTAACCTGTCATCGGGAAGGTGTGGGAATCTATTACTAAGGAAGTCTTAACAATGCCGGTAGAAAAGTGATTTTACAGGAGGAAAATCCTGTTTGGCAAATTTACAGTTTTTTTTGAGAACTGGTAGCGCAGATAAAGGGGAAAACAGTAGATGTAGACTGGATTTTCAAAAGGTATTCAATAAGCTGCTACACAAAAGGTTAATATACAAGATAAGAACTCATGGAGTTGGGGGTGATATACAAGCATGGATATGGATATAGGGTTGGTTAACCAACAGGAAGTGAAGAGTAGGCATATTTTCAAGTTGACAGGCTGTGATTAATGGCGTACTGCAAAGAGCAGCGCTGTGGCCTCAGCAATTTACAATCTATATTTACGCCTTAGATATATTGTTCTCTGTCTCTTGGCTTACGTTTGTTGGCAATACAAAGCTAGGTCGGAAGGCAAGCGATGAGGAATTCATAAAGAGGCTGCAAGGAGATATAGGCAGGCTAAATGAGTGGACAAGGTGGCAGGTGGAGTAGTAATGTGAGGGAAATATGAGGATATTCATTTTGGTTGTAAATAGAAAAGCAGGCTTTTTTAAAAAAAAAGGCATGAAACTTGCAAACAAAAGCAAAGTACTGTGGATGCTGGAAATCTGAAATTTAAAAAAAAATACTGGAACTATTCAGCAGGTCAGGCAGCATCTGTGGAGGGAAACGGAGTTAACATTTCAGGCCAAGATGACCTTTCATCAGAACTGAAGATAAAAAGAGATCTAAGAAATTTTAAGCCTGTGGAAGTTGGTGGGGGTGGGGGGAGGTTTGGTGCTGGCAATGGGTGAGGGATGGGGCAAGAACAACAAAAAGAAGGGTCTGTGATAGGGTGGATGGCAGGAGACATTAAATGACAAAATATTTCATGTTGCAACAGCCAAAGAGGGTGGTAATGGGTGTAGTAAAGAAACAAAAATTGTGTCCAAATTGATGGAGACAAGCTAGATGGACCAGTCCAAATGCAGCCTGCAGCTATTGTTGGATCATTTCCCTGCCAACCAGCCACCCAAAAAAGGGGAAAAAAAGTGCATAGCAACCGCCTGAATGCAACATGAAGGGATAAAGAAAGAAACAAAACAAGACCAACCCAGCAAAACAAAACAGAGAAGAAAAGGCACACAGTACAAGATGAAGGCAGAGGTTATGATGCAAGCTCAAGGAACAGCACCATATCTTTCAAATTGGTGCACTGCAGTGTTCTGGACTCAGCATTGAGTTGAACAACTTTTGATCATGACCTTTGCCTTCATCTCATTCCATGTTAGATTGGAGTTGTTTATTGCAGTCATACCCGAATAGCCAATTGGCAGCTTGGAATGTTATAATTTCTGTAAATAAACAGACCCCCATCTCCAAAACCTGGGTTATTTTGAAAGCTTGATTAAATATTCAGCTTTTTTTTTCCCCTTTTGGCTATAAGGGAAGGAAATCTACCATTCATACCTGGTCTGGCCTACATATGACACTCCATACCCATAGAAATGTGGTTAACTCTTAAATGCCCTCTGAAATCGCCTACGAAGCCTCTCAGTTGTATCAAACCTCTACAGAGAGAGAAATGAAGAGAGAACTAACCTTATTTGGAGATTTCAGTGGAGAGATAGCAATCTTGTTGGCTGTCTGTTGTGCTGCAGAGTTGAGATTGGACCCAATAGCACCACCTTCAGAAATGGTGATAGTGTTTGGGGCAGCTCCAAGTGCATTCTGAGGAAGGACTCTACCTGCAAAATATCACAAAACCAGAAGTAAATAGATTTAAATACCTGTATACACATTGTAGAATAAAGTTCACATAAAAACAAATCGGTAAATCACAGAGAACATTGGTAGAGTGACCTGTTATAAGGTTCTTGTTGTGGACGGGTTTGGCAATGATGAATTTTGTGATCATTGGTCCTGCAGCAGATGTGCTTGTGCATTTCTTGGCAATCTGTAAAATACATAAACTTCTGTAAAAAGGAAAATAATATATTTTTAAATTAGTCTAAAGTTTCTTTTGCTAGCTTTGTGAATAGGAGGGTGTCTGTAAAGGTACATACGGGAGAAACAATGCTTGGATGGAGACAAGCTAGATGGACCCGGGGTGGGTGGGGGTGGGGGGGGGGGGGGGGGGGGGGGGGGGGGGGCGGAGAGGAAAGAGGGAAAAAAAGAGATAAAACCAAGAGATATGTGGAAAGTAGTAAAAAAGGAGGGGGGGTTCTCTATCACAGACTACCTCAAGCCTACCTTCACTGATCAGTATACGCATTGGGATTCTTGCAGTTCCACACACTCTAAGGCTGGTCTTACCAGCAACCTTATAAATAGGGCCCGAGCCATTTGCTCACCATGCAAACTTGATGCTGAAATAGGGTGTATCAAAGACGGCAGGATGATGGCTAACCTGATCAGATCATTTCACGCTGTACATCACGCAAACTCGAATGGGCCTGAAAAGTGCCCAGTCTATCTCAGATTACCCTGGAAGGGCAGGGCATCTCAAAAATTTGAGCAACAGGTGAAGCTAGCTGTTTTACGCTGCTACTGTACAGTATCGACACGAGTGGTATTCGCCACTGACAGGATGCTGCCATCAAGCCAAAAAGACGTTCTGCCAATCACACAAATGAGTAATGTGGTATATTAATTTCAGTGCTAGTGTGATGCTAGGTATGTAGGCCATACGTTCCAAAGACTGGCAGTTCATATCAAACAGCATGTCCCAGCCGCTGTTCATAACGGGCAAGGTACAGACCGTACCAACCAGCCCATGGTTGCAAAACTCAAAACACAATGTCCAACATTAGATATGATTCAACAATTTTCAAAATTTGCTAAATAATCCTCAACGTACTAAGAATTTAAGATTGTCAGTCGGGTTTATAGTGTGGCACATTTGCATGTACTGGAATCTATATGTATTAATACACAGGGCCCTGTTCTTTGCAGACAGAAAGAACATGTACACACATTGTGCCTGTTTCAGCTAAACAAAATAAATGACAGCCATTCGCTGACTCAGTCCTCAGGGCAATACCTTGACTAATCAGGGTCAAGTTGCCTGGTTTAAATTTCAAACAATGTTTGGCAGTTAACTGTCAGACACCATCACTGGTGCATTCTCCATGGCAATGCCTCTACCAGAGTTCACTTGCCAACTAATCGGTACTCTGTTCACATACAGTATTAATTGCTGTTTCCTCCTTATACTGGTAATCTTGTGAAGTGCCCTGATGAGTGCAAGATGAAAAGCTTCGACATGTCTCTTTCAGCAATACGCAAGTTTGTACTGCCAAATGACCAAAAAAAAAAAGAGAAACAGAACTATTGAAGAGATAGAGAAACAGCAGGAGAAGAACGACAGAACCAGATAGAGATTAAATCCTCTGACTTGCGCACACACCGTTTGGGGTGGATTAATTAATACATACTTAGGTTATGAGTAGCAGACTTTAAGCAAAAATCAGAATCCAGTTACATCATTTAGCCCCATTATGCCTCACGACTTCATGGCACTGGACACTTGGACCCCACCTGACTTTGTAGAATGCAAAGAGATGGACATATAACTGATGCAATTTAAAAATGCTTTTTTAAGATTCTCTAGAATATTCAGTTTTTGATTTCCTCAATACCAATTTTTTGCCTGAAGAGTCTGACTTATTAGTTTTTGTCTGTTTTATAGATACTATTGAAAAGAAGGAGGCAGAAATCCTGCCAGGAATCAGAAAGTTGGCAAGAGAGGAGATTTGTGAAAATAGCTGGAACACAAAAGGAAGAATGTCTTTCTGCAGTAATTTATCAAGGGGATGGAGGAGTAAGGGAGGAGAGGGGAGAATCAGATAAGTGTTTCATGTAAGAAGATTCATACTGCATATTAATTTAGCATCAATAAAAAAGGAAAGCTCAGTGATTTAACTTTGATTTCCATTTTAGTGACTTAGAAGCTGCACGGGCATTCATAGTCATGACTGCAGAACTTTCAGGTCCAATTAAAGTATGGTGGCCTTAATTCCAAAAAAAACTTTACATGCACTACTGAAATGGCTAAGGAGGAGTGATAATGAGATTATAATGCAATTGCTTTGAATATAGTGGAAACTTCATTATTTATTCTCTACTATGAGAGAGAATGAGTTATGGAAGCTATTATCTCATTGCACTGTCCTTTAACATTAACCTCTCCTGTCGAACATGAATCAATCTCACGGCCTACAACAGACTGAATTCAAATTTTATTGTACTGCACTTGCCCGCATTTCTGTGACTAATGCATTGCTGTGCCATATTCTTCTTATTCATTCACAGAATGTGGGCTTCGCTGGCTGGGCCAGCATTTATTGCCCATTCCTAGTTGTCCTTGAGAAGGTGGTGGGGAGCTGCCTTCTTGAATCGCTGCAGTCTGTGTGGTGTAGGTACACCCACAGTGATGTTAGGAAGGGAGTTCAAGGATTTTGACCCAGCAACAGTGAAGGAACGGCGATATATTTCCAAGTCAGGATGGTGAATGACTTGGAGGGGAACTTTCAGACGGTGGTGTTCCCATATTAGTATGGCCAAATTGTGTGGCTTCTCGCTAACATTCCTATTTGCTTTCAGTGGGGAAATTATGTTCCACTGTATAGTCATTTCAGTTTGAGCTCTCCAACCACCTCAAAAGACATTACATTGAATAGTAAATCCAGCATGATGAAAACGTTCTTCAATCCTTTTAACTGCCTGAGTATTCACCAAAAGTGGCTTTTAAGTCAAAAGTGCACACTGTAGATTTGGGATCCAACTAAGGATATGCAAAGAAATTAATTGTTGCAACTATTAGCATGTAAAAGAAAGCAAGGCATACTCAAGGACAGCTGTATCCTGGTGCCCCCAATCTTCCTATCTCCCACTGCAGACTGTAAAATGAAGCTACTAGTAACATGGCACAATAATATTTTAAACCAAAACTAAATAAAGTAGTTAGCTCTTTTTTTAAGATTGGTTGCAGTTTTTAAAGCCAAATCTGATTGCTTTAAACTGTAAATTTTCCCAAGCCAAATGCCACCTGAGATTTAATATACTTATTAAAATGGATTCCATCTAAAGGGAAAGATTCAGTACAAATCTATAAGTTCTTAACTGGGCATTCATGAGGAGCTGAGGGCCATCAGCAGCAACAGCAAAATTGTATTCCATCACATCTATAACCTCATGGCCCAGCATATCACTCAGTTTAGCCTTACCATCACGCCAGGGGACCAATCCTGGTTCAATGAGGAGCGCAGAAAAATATATCAGGAGCAGAACAGGAATACCAAAAAATAAGGTTGCAACCTGCTGCAGCTGCAACACAGGACTACATGCATGCGAAACAGCAGAAACAGCATGCAACAGAGTTAAGTGGTCCCACAACCAACTAATCGGATCAAAACTCTGCAATTCTGCAACATCCAATTGTGAATGGTGGTGGACAAATGAACAACTAATTGGAGAAGGATTCACAAACATCACCATCCTATAGGCTGAAACATTTGCAGTCATCTTCAGCCAGAAGTGCCATGTGGTGATCCATTTCGGTCTCCTCCTGAGGACCCCAGCATCATAGATGTGAGTCTTTGGCCAATTCGATTCACTCCAAGTAATATCAACAAATGCTGAACACACTGGGTATTGAAAGGGTATGGGGGCTGACAACATCCTGGCTGCAGTACAGAAGACATGTTCCAGAACCAGCCATGCTCCTAGCCAAGCAGTTTCAGCAAAACCACAACACAACTATCCGACCATGTGGAAAATTGTCCATATATGTCCTGCCTTCAAAAAGCAGGATAAATTCAACCTGGCTGTAATAACGGATTTTGTTTTCATATTTTGGGGAATATTCTGTAAAGAAGAGAGTGTGTGTGTGTGTGTGTGTGTGTGTGTGTGTGTGTGTGTGTGTGTGTGTGTGTGTGTGTGTGTGTGTGTGTGTGTGCGCGCGCGCGCGTGCGAGATTTTATTAAGCTAGGCAAGGGGTTGATAGGAGTCAGGCTGTCTGGGTGTTTGGAAACATGAAAAGGTTAAAGATGTTAAGTTTGAGACACAAGTAAATAGATTAGATCTAACATTTTCATTTTTAAGTTGGGAGGTATTTTGAATTTCAAAGGAGTATCGGGGTAACAAGGAAAATGTTTGCATCTTGCAGGAGTTCACTGGCAAATAGTAGTGGGGATTTTTATTCACCCAAAAGCAAAGACATGATGAGACATGAAAGATCTTATATTTGGAAGGGTTTGAGCTTCAAAGGGGTGTGAGAACAATGGGACTGAGATGAAAGGGGGAAAAAATATATTTGAGTTACTGTGGATAGCTGTTGAGTTAGCTATTGAACTGGATAGCTGTTGAGCCATTAAAATGGAGATGGCTGGGAGCTGTTTGAGCTGTTGAGAAGTATTGGCTGCAGCAAGCAGTTTTATTCTGAAGTGAATTCCATAGCAAAGTGGAAGGGGGTACAAGTCATGTGGTACACCTTTATTGATGCTACAGCATTCTGCCTTGTAGGATTACATATTTAAATATCTATAAGGGAGTGTTGCCTGGAAAGTGTTTACTTGTGGATTTGACCAAGTGGTGTGTTTTGGGGAATGTTTTGTAAGACTGACCTTAATTGTATAACTATAATCCTGTGTGTTTAAGTCTTTTTTGTTAATAAAACTTTTACTTTTAATTTTAAAACACCGAAAAGTGTTACTGGACCTCTTACTGCTGAGATTGGTACGCCTTCCTCTCGTTATTAGAATACAAAAAAAAGGTTGTGGCTCGTAAGCCAAGTTTCCCTCTGGGATTTGGTTTGCGCAGCAATTAGCACTGGCTGTGGCCATAACATGGCCAATTACCCTCCCATTCCTCTATTCCTGATCATCAGCGAAGTGATGGAAGGCGTCGTTGACAGTGCTATCAAGCATCACCCACTCAGCAGTAACCTGCTCACCGATGCTCAGTGTGGGTTCCACTCGGACCACTCTGCCTCTGACCTCGCTACAGCCTTGGTCCAAACAAAAAAGCTGAAACCCAGAGGTGAGGTGAGATGAGAGTGATTGCCCTTGACATCAAGGCAGCCTTTGACAAGAGTTTGTTATCAAGGAGCCCGAGCAAAACTGAAGTCAATGAGAATCAGGTGGTGGGGGGGGAGAAGATGGACTCACCATTAGTTGGAGTCATATCAAGCACAAAGGGAGATGGTTGTGGTTATTGGAGGACAATCATCTCAGTCTCATGACACTGCTCCAGGGGTTCCTCAGAGTAGTGTCCTAGGCCCAGCCGTCTCATCAGTGATCTTTCCTCCAACATTAGGTCAGAAGTGAGGAATCTGCTGATGGTGCAGTGTTCAGTACCATTCACAATTCCTCAGAAGCTGAAGCAGTCCATGTCCACATGCAAAAAGACCTGGACAACAACCAAGTGGCAAGTAGCATTTGCACCAGGCAATGACCATCTCCATCTTTCCTTGATGTTTATCAGCATGATCATTGCCAAATCCCTCACCATCAATATCCTGCGGTTTACCATTGACCAGAAACTGAATTGGACAAGCCATATGAATACTGTGGCTACAAGAACAGGTCAGAGACAGGTGAATTCTGTGGTGATTAACTCACTTCCCGACTCCCAAAGCCTGTCCACCATCTACAAGGCATAAGTCAGGAGTGTGATGGAATACTCCCCACTTGCCTTGAATGTTGTTGGGATGGCACTCATCAGGAAGCTTGACACTATCCATAAAGTTACTGAACAGAATTTAATAAAACAGAACCACAAGATAATGCTCTACCACCTCGCTCAACTCCCCACTGGGGTGGCGGTGAGAAACACACAAAGTCTAGGCTGCTGCCTACCAGTGCCGGTCACTCTCAAGGTGCAAACCTGCCCCAGTAGAAGCCAGGCCCAGACACAGTTATGGATCCTCTGGGGTACATGGCTGGGCATAGTGAGCCTCCGTCAGCAGAGGAACATGCACAGGACAGAGAGAGCACGCAGCCTACGGTGACTCCTCCTTGACAGGCAGCGGCCCTAGTGGCTGATACCTGTTCAGTCCAAAGCCAAGACCTACTGCCACAGTTCTCCAGTTCCCTGTCAGCTGCTTTCACCAGTTGCTACACAGTGCACTATGCCAAGCATGTAAAGGCTAGAGTCCTCGTCTACCTGACTGTCAAGATCCTGGAGCTAGCAGAACGAAGAGGACAAACTGCATCATCCCCTACCACCTCCAGCTCACCTTCAGCAATGGCGTGATATCAACAAGCTGCTGAAAGGGTATCATAACCAGGGCGCAGTCCTACGCAACATCCAGGCTATGCTACTACCCAGGAAAACCAGGTACCTCAGCAAGCTAAAAGGACAAGAACAGAAAAAAAGAGTGGGATGGAGGAACCTGTGATTGGACGACCTGGAGCAACATGGGAGAGACATATGATTGAGAGAACAGCTCCTCACAGATTCTCTCTCCTGCACTCACTGGTCCTCCAATCAAAATACCTGGGGTGGCATTTCTTGAATATTTCACCCATAATTGAATTTTTGGGGGCTATATATGTGGTTTCCAAGGCAAATCCATCCACCACTCCCATGTATTTGAACCCTGCTCATGACCACCTTCCCAATGGCAATTAGGAATGTGCAATAAATGCTGGCCTTGCCAAGCAATGGTTATATCCCATCAATAAATACTTTAAAAATTGCAGCCAGTTTCAACAGTCAGCTTTTCAGGATTCTTTGGCTTTGCCATTACACCTCAAGAAAAAATACAGCTATGAGGCATGTGAATTTAAACCTCAAGGATAATATGGCTCTTCAGGAGAGAAACTAATTTAATGACCTGTGAACATGCACTGCAAACAGTATCATAGTTAAACTAAACCTAGCATGCTAGGAGCTTTCCAGGGGAGCCTGATAACCATTGTCTCTTCTAACATCTTCTGCTTGAATGCAAAAAGAAAACAGAAAAGCCCCTATGAACCCCAGCCATACATATTCAAGAATTTGACTTCAGTATTATAAAATAATATCCCAGCTTGGATTTAAGACTGCAACATCACAAATGGCAACAATCAGCTCAAGTTGCTCATCAATTCAAACCCTCCGATGCATTACTGCTTTACAATATTTAGCTTCTGGGTTATCTTAAATCTGGGTGAATTAACTGCAGCTTGTAAATGATACATTGTCAATAAGTTGGAGATAATTTGTTAACTTCAACAAATACAGCTCCAAATGTTATCTGCATTGACCATCCTCAAATATTTAGGGGGAGAAATAGAACAACAAACTTTTGGAAGAAGCTCCACACAACTCCTTGTAGAGGTAAAATGCTTTGCTTTCATGGCGGTTTTTCCACATTTGCCTGGTATGTGAATTTTTTTTGAAGTGCCGCATTTTATATTACTTCCTTCACTTGTAGGGGACTTCACTGTTGGATGTTCAAATACACCAGTTTTGACTTACTCCTCAAGAAAATTACTGATGTTCATACTTTACCTCTGAATGCAAGGTGAATTCTCAATGCAAAAGCCTGTTCCATCGACATAATAAAAAACATAATATTTTTCTTACGTAATAAAAGTAAAAAACTGCGGATGCTGGAAATCCGAAACAAAAACAAAAATACCTGGAAAAACTCAGCAAGTCTGACAGCATCTGTGGAGAGGAACACAGTTAACATTTCAAGTCTGTATGACTCTTCAACAGAACTAAGGAAAAATAGAAAAGGCGTGAAATATAAGCTGGTTTAAGGGGGGTGGGACAGGTAGAGCTGGATAGAGGGCCAGTGTAGGTGGAGATTGCCAAAAGATGTCATAGACAAAAAGACAAAGAGGTGCTGATGGTGATGATATTAGCTAAGAAATGTGCTAATGGGGACATTAAAGGTAGAAAGCAGGACGAGCAAGGTACAGATAACCCTAGTGGGGGTGGGGTGGGAGAAAGGGATTGAAATAGGCTAAAAGGTAGAGATAAAACAATGGATGGAAATAAATTTAAAAATAATGGAACTAGGTGGGAAAAGAAAAATATATATAAATTATTGGAAAAAGGAGGATCAGAAAGGGGGTGGGGATGGAGGACAGAGTTCATGATCTAAAGTTGTTGAACTCAATATTCAGTCCGGAAGGCTGCAAAGTGCCTAGTTGGAAGATGAGGTGCTGTTCCTCCAGTTTGCGTTGAACTTCACTGGAACATTGCAGCAGGCCAAGGACGGACATGTGGGCATGAGAGCAGGGTGGTGTGTTGAAACGGCAAGCGACAGGGAGGTCTGGGTCATGCTTGTGGACAGACTGAAGGTGTTCCGCAAAGCGGTCACCCAGTCTGCATTTGGTCTTTTCAATCTAGAGGAAACCGCATTGGGAGCAGCGAATGCAGTAGACTAAATTGAGGGAACTGCAAGTGAAATGCTACTTCACTTGAAAGGAGTGTTTGGGTCCCTGGATGGTGAGGAGGGGGGAAGCAAAGGGGCAGGTGTTGCACCTTCCATGGTTGCATTGTAAGGTACCATGGGAGGGGGTTGAGGGGTAGGGGGTGATGGAGGAGTGGACCAGGGTGTCCTGGAGGAATGATCCCTGCAGAAAGCTGCCGGGGCGGGTGTGCGGGGGTGTGTGTGTGCGGGGGTGTGTGTGTGTGAAGGGAAGATGTGTTTGGTGGTGGCATCATGCTGAAGTTGGCGGAAATGACGGAGGATGATCCTTTGAATGCGGAGGCTGGTGGGGTGATAAGTGAGGACAAGGGGGACCCTATCATGTTTCTGGGAGGGAGAGGAAGGTGAGAGGGCGGAAAACCTTGGTTAAGGAAGAAGGAAGACATGTCAGAGGAACTGTTTTAGAAAGTGGCATCATCAGAGCAGATGCGACGGAGGCGAAGGAACCGAGAGAATGGGATGGAGTCCTTACAGGAAGCGGGGTGTGAGGAGCTGTAGTCAAGGTAGCTGTGGGAGTCGGTGGGCTTGTAATGAATATTGGAGAACAGTCTATCACCAGACATTGAGACAGAGAGGTCAAGGAAGGGAAGGGAAGTGCCAGAGATGAACCATGTGAAAATGATGAAGGGGTGGAAATTGGAAGCAAAATTAATAAATTTTTCCAGGTCCAGATGAGAGCATGAAGCAGCACCGAAGCAGTCATCGACGTACCGGAGAAAGAGTTGTGGGAGGGGGGGCTGGAGTAGGACTAGAACAAGGAATGTTCCACATACCCCATAAAGAGACAGGCATAACTGGGGCCCATGTGGGGATTGTTTGGGCCTTTTTTCTTCTTGCTTTCATTCTTTCATGCTTTTCTTGCACCCTAAAATCAGTCTCAATAGAAAATAAAATCTGGTCTATTTTTGCAGAAACTTGAGCTCTGAGTTGCGGAGATCGAGCAGCAGCTGGAGTCACTGCGGTGCAACTTCTAGGCTGAGGATTACATGGATAGCACATTTAGAGAGCTGGTCACACCGCAGCTAAGAAGTACACAGGCAGAGGAGGAGTGGGTGACCGCCAAGAGTATCTATGTGAAACAGGCATGTAGTGCAGGAATCCCCGAGACCATCTCGCTCTCCAACCGCTTTTCCATTTTGGATGCTGATGAGTGAGATGGTTCCTCAGAGAGCTGTAGCAAGGGCCAACTTTGTGGCACTACAGGTGGCTCAGCTGCACAGGACGGGAGGAGGAAGAGTATAAGTGCTATAGTAGTAGGGGATTCCATAGTAAGGGGAGCAGACAGGCGTTTCTGTGGCGGAAGGCGTGACTCCAGGATGGTGTGTTGCCTCCCTGTGCCAGGGTCAGGATGGCTGCAGGGCTTTCTTTTGGGGGGAGGCTGAAAGGCTAGAGGTCATGGTCCATATTGGGACCAACGACATAGGTAGGAAAGGGCTGAGGTCCTGAAAGCAGATTTTAGGGAGTTAGGAAGGGAATTAAAAAGCAGAATCTCAAGAGCAGTAATCTCAGGATTACTCCCAGTGCCACATGCTAGTGAGCCTAAGAATAGGAAGATTGAATAGTTCAACACATGGCTGGTGAAATGGAGTAGGAGGGAGGGCTTTAGATTTATGAGGCATTGGGATCGGTTCTAGGGCAGGTGGGACTTGTACAAGGACGGGTTACACATTAACAAATCTGATCAAATTTTTTGAGGAGGTAACCAGAAGTGTTGATGAGGGTAATGCATTTGATGTGGTCTACATGGACTTTAGTAAGGCTTTTGATAAGGTCCCTCAAGGCAGACATGTCAAGAAAATTAGAGCCCATGGGATCCATGGCAAAGTGGCACGTTGGATCCAAAATTGACTGAGAGGCAGGAAGCAAAGGGTGATGATAGGGGGACATTTCTATGACTGGAAGTCTGTTTCCAGTTGGGTTCCACAGGGCTCGATGCTGGGACCCTTGCTGTTTGTGGTGTACATAAATGATTTAGACTTAAATATAGGGGGTATGATCAGGAGTTTGCAGATGACACAAAATTTGGTAGGGTAGTAAATATTGAGGAGGATAGCGTAAACTGCATGAGGATGTCAATGGACTGGTCAGGTGGACAGGGTGGTGGCAAATGGAATTCAACCCAGAAAAGTGAGAGGTAATGCACTTGGGGAGGGCTAACAAGGCAAGGGATTACATTGTGAATGGTAGGATGCTATAAAAGTACTTAGATCAGAGGGACTTTGGTGTGCATATCCACAGATCCCTGAAGGAAGCAGGGCAGGCAGATGAGGTGGTTAATGCATAATATGGGATACTTGCCTTTATTAGCCGAGGCATAGAATACAAAAGCAGGGAGGCTATGCTGGAACTGTATAAAACTCTGGTTGGGCTACAACTGGAGTACTGCGTGCAGTTCTGGTCACCACATTATAGGAAAGATGTGAAACAAAACAGAAAATGCTGGAAAAACTCAGCAGGTCTGGCAGCATCTATGGAGAGAGAAACAGAGTTGACATTTCAAGTCCGTATTATAAGGTGGATAGGAGGGCACTTTTTCCATTAGTAGATGGGTCAATAACCAGGGGGCATAGATTTAAGATAAGAGGTAGAGGGATAAGGGAAGAGTTGAGGAGAAATTCTTTCACCCAGAGGGTGGTGGGCTATGGACCACGTGCTGGGAAATGGGATTAGTGTAGTCAGATCTTTGTTGACTGACATGGACATGATGGGCTGAATGGCCTCCTTCTGTGCTGTAAGCGTCTACGAATCTGTTAACAGGACTGGGGTTAAAGTCCTCGTGGGGAGGTTTGCTGGTACTGTTGGGGAGAATTTAAAACTAGATTAGCAGGGGAATAGAAACCTGAGGGGAAATTCAGAGTGGAGAGGAGAAAAACTAGCAGTGGGAAGTAGAGACGTATCAACTGATAACAAGGACATATCAGAGAGTGATATCATGGTAGAGAGAATAGTTGGAGAGTTTCATAGAATTAGAGTAGGCAATAGTAAGTCATTAGATGGGGTCAGAATAACAGGGAAAATAAAAAAACCTAAATCAGGGTTCATGTACATGTATGTGAATGCACTGAGTGTGGTTCATAAGTTTGGTGAACTGCAGGCACAGGTTGACAAATGAAAATATTATATCATTGCTATAACAGAGACCTGGCTCAAAGAAGGGCAGAACTGGGCGTTAAATATTCCTGGGTGCAAGGTGTTTAGGAGAAGCAGGAAAAGAAGAGAAAGTGGGGGGGTGTGATACTGTTGATAAAAGATGGCATTACAGCACTGGAGAGAGAGGATGTTCCAGAGGGATCAAGGACGGAATCTCTCTGGCTAGAAGTAAGGAATGAAAAAGGTGCAATAACATTGATCAGTGTAGAATATAGACCACCAACTAGATAAAGGGATGTGGAGAAACAAATTTTCAAAGAAATTACAAGAGAGGTGCAAGTATTATAGAGTAATCATAATGGGGGGCTTCAATTATCCAAATATAGACTGGAATAGGAATAGTACAAAGGGACAAGAGGAGTGAATGTCCCTGGAATGTGTTCAAGATAATTTTCTGCAGCAGTATGTTTCCAGTCCAACGAGAGGACATGCACTTTTGGACCTGATTCTGGGAAAAGAGTTAGCCCAAGTGGATCAAATATCAGTGGGCGAGCCTCCAGGTGACAGTGACCATTGTGTCACAATGTTTAGGTTGGTCATGGAAAAGGACAGGGGCATAATCTAGAGCACGGATAATCAATTGGGGGAAATCCAACTTCGATGGGGTGAGAATGCATTGAGTCAAGTGAGTTGGAATCAAATGCTGGCAGAAAGGACAGTAGCTGAATAATGGGCCACCTTCAAGGAAAAGTTATTGCAGGCAATGCCAAGGTATATTCCCTTGAAGGGGAAAGGTATGACAATAAATCCAGAACACTCTGGATGAGAAGTGAGATAGAGGTGAAGATGAAAAGAAAGAAGTGCGCTTGTGACCGATATCAGGTAAAAAAATATAATGGAGAATCAGGCAGAATATAGAAGGATCAGAGAGGAAACTAATAAGAAAAGCAAGGAGAGAGCATGAAAGGAGGCTGGCAGCTAACATAAAAAGGAATTGGAAGGTCTTCTATAAGCATGTAAATAATAAAAGGGTAGTAAAAGAAAGAGTAGGGCCAGTTAGGGACAGAAAAAGAGGACTTACATGTGGAGGCTGGAGAAATGACGGAGGTATTCAATGAGTACTTTGCATCTGTCTTTACAAAGGAAGAAGATGCTACCCAGGCCAAAGTGGGAGAGGAATTAACTGGCACACCAGAAGAATTTGCAATTGGGGAGGAGGTGGTGTTAGAAAGGCTATCTTTACTTAAAATAGATAAGGTACCAGGGCAGGATGAGGGAAGTGAGTGTGGAAATTGCAGAGGCACTAGTGATAATCTTCCAGTCTTCCTTAGACACAGGGGAGCTGCCAAATGACTGGAGAATTGTGAATGTTACACCATTGTTCAAAAAAAAGGGTGCAAGGATAAAGCTGGCAACTACAGATCAGTCAGTTTGACCTCAGTGGCAGGGAAACCTCTGGAAACTATAGTATGGGATAAAATCAAGAGTCACTTAGAGAAGTGCAGGATAATTAAGGAAAGCCTGCATGGATTCATTAGGGGAAAATCACATTCAACTAATTTGCTGGAGTTTTTTGAGGTGGTAATAGAGAAGGTTGATAAGAGAATCGTTGTTGATGTGGTGTATATGGATTTTCAAAAGGCATTTGATACAGTGCCACACAACAGACTTGTTAGCAAAATTCTAGCTCAGGAATAAAAGGGAAAGTAGGTACTTGGATAAGAACTTGGCAGAGTGACAGGAAACAGAGAGTAGTGATAAATGGTTGTTTTTCAGATTGGAGGAAGGTTTGTAGTGGAGTCCCCCAGGAGTCAGTGTTGGGACTCATGCTCTTCCTGATATATATTAATGACCTAGACTGTGGTGTGCAGGGCATGATTTCAAAATTTGCAGATGATACGAAGATTGGAAATGTTGTCAACTGTGATGGGAATAGTCTCGAACTTCAAAAGGACAAAGACATGTTAGCAGATTGGACAAACAAGTGGCAGATGAAGTTCAATGCAGAGAAGTGTGAGGCGATCCATTTTGGAAGGAAGGATATGGTGAGACGATATAAAATAAAGGGAGAGATTAAAGGAGGTGCAGGAACAGAGGGATCTCAATGTATATGTACACGTGTCAGTGAAGATGGCATGACAATTTGAGAAAGCAGATAATAAAGTATATAGTATCTTAGGCTTTATTAATAGGGGCATTGAATACAAGGGTAAGGAAGTCATGTTGAACTTGTATAAGACACTAGTTAGGCCTCATCTGGAGTACTGTGTCCAGTTCTGGGTGCCATACTTGAGGAAGAGTGTAAAGGCATTGGGAAGAGTACAATGGAAATTCACAAGAATGATTCCAGGGATAAAGAACTATAAGGATAGTTTTGGAGAGTTTGGGACTCTCTTCCTTGGAGAAAAGGCAGCTGAGATGAGACTTGATAAAGGTATTCAAGATCTTGAGGGGTATGGACAGGGTAAATAGTGAGAAACTGTTCCTACTCAAGAGAACATCAAGAACTAGAGGGCACAGATTCAAAATAATTGGCAAAAGGAGTAAATGTGATGTGAGGAAAAATTTTTTCACTAGAGGGTGGTTGGACTCTGGAACGAACTTCCTGAAAGGGTGGTGGAGGCAGGTTCAATTATATTCAAAAGGGAATTGGGATTCCTACCTGAAAAGAAACAACATGCAAGGTTATGGGGATTAGGCAGGGGAGTGGGGCTAGGTGGAATGCTCGTTCAGAGAGCCAGTGCAGAATTGATGGGCTGAATGGCCTACTTCTGCACTGTAAAGATTCCGTGATCTGTGAAAGGCTCAGTTCACAACTTCAGCAGAAATTATTTATAAACCATCAAAGCATTATAATTTGCTTTGGGGTCTGGTTAATACAGTAGGTTAGACAATGACAACCTTACACCTCTGGGACCTGGGTTCAAATCCAGCCCAGACTGATGACAGGCTAAATTCAGTCACTTGGCAATGAGGGTCCTATATAAATCCAATTTGACAGACTCAATTCAGTCCAAGTGAGTATGAGCCGACAGCACAAACTGTCCATGAGTGGTTTTCAAACAGCTGGTTTTCAAACAAGGGATCAAAGTATGTCCATAAACAAGATGATATTTCAACATGTCTGGAGCATACTGCACAGCAAGAACAACATCATTAATCTTAATAAAAACAAAAAAACTGCGGATGCTGGAAATCCAAAACAAAAACAGAATTACCTGGAAAAACTCAGCAGGTCTGGCAGCATCGGCGGAGAAGAAAAGAGTTGACGTTTCGAGTCCTCATGGCCCTTCGACAGAACTACAATCTTATACTGTACCAAGTCCCATTCGCCCGTCTGTTCTTGCATCAGACCTACATCGGCTTATGGTCAGCAATGTTTCCAACTGCATTTTCTCAATTTTTTTTGAATCACTCATGACCTCATTCCTCCCTATCTCAACCTCCTACAACTTCCCTACACCACCCCACCCCCACAAACACTCCATACCACCGAGATCTGGTCTTTTGGGGAAGTCCTCCCTTTCTCTACTGTTGACAATGTACATTCAATTATTGTGGCCCTACACTCTGGAATTACCTGCCCAAGCCTATTTGCCTTTCAATCCCCTTCTCTTATTAAAAGCCATCTATTTTATCAATTTTTGAAGCCACTCTTTAACATCTCCTTCTTTGAATAGGTGTTTATTTTTAGTTGGTTACACCCATGAAACATTCTTCCACATTAAATTTGCAATATAAATGCAATGCAAGTTGTTGAAAATGCTGTATTCTTCTATACCTACAGAAAGCTTTTTGCACACTTTCTAAATACGAATTAACATATTCTCCAAGGGTTGCCTATCAGAAATTGGAACATGGGACCTTCCAGAGTATTTTAATATTTAAAGCATTAGCATCTTGGCACTAACATCCTTTAAACCGATTAGCTCAAAACGTCATTGTAATATTACTGATACTATATTCACATTTCTCTTTATTATTCAGAATTAGTTTACTGTTATGCATATCATATTAAATCATTTGTTTCAAGTTGTCAATAAATTGCATTTGAAGTCTATTACAACACTTTCAATTTTAACAACAGTTTCTGTCTTTGAATGGAAGCCGATTGAGCCACAACAGCCAATGGAATTTGAAAGTGCTGTAGCAGCATTTCTTTCAGTACATTTGAGGCCATCCCTTCAGCTGCCTAAGCCTCAAGCTCTGGAATTCTCTGCCTACCCTTATCTGTTTCTCTCCCCTCCTTTAAATTGCTACTAAATCTACCTTGACCAAATTTTTATTCGGTTGTCCCAAAAATCACTGAGACCCGGTACAAATTTTGTACAGTAATGCACCTGAGATGTCCCATTTGGATGCTTTATAGGTTGAAGGTGCTATACTTGCCTGTTGTTTTATTGCAATTTATGATTCTGTGGTCATGCGCACAGACAAACCGTGTATCACAAGAACAAAACAGAGCAGAGCAGGATTTCAATCATGAGTAAAAATCTGATTAATCTAAGACTAAAGACCTTTCATTTTATGGTCCAGAGTAGCACAAAGTAACTTTAAAAAAAGATTTGAGACTGGTGTTTGATTAGGGTTACTGCCAAAATAGTATTTAACAGTAAGGCAGGAACACCTTGCCCTCCCTACCACAACCCAGAAAGAGTACCAAGGAAAAATTCAAAACTTCAATGTAAATGTGATGGAATTATTATACATGATTAAAGTTCTGATAACCAAGTAAATCTTCAGGGTTAGTTGGTATGTTAACCAGAATGTTCAGAGATTTGCGAGACACTGACAATTATGGACACTGCAAGAAACACCAAGAGATCAGAAAAAGGCTAATGTGGTACCCCTATTCAAAATAGGTAACAAAACAGACACAGGCAACTACAGAGTTATTAGTCATACGAACATACAAACAAGGAGCTGGAGTAGGCCATTCAGCCCCTCGAGTCTGCTCCGCCATTTAATAAGATCATGCCTGATCTCACATGAAATCTGCATCCCACATTCTCCCGATAACCTATCACCCCCTTGCTTACCAAGAATCTATCCAACTCTGTCTTAAAAATATTCAAAGACTCTGCTTCTACCACCTTTTCAGGAAGAGTGTTTCAAAGACACACAACCCTGAGTGAAAAAAATTTCGCCCCTTAAATGGGCAACTCATTTTTAAGCAGTGACCCCTAGTTCTAGGTTTTTCCACAAGAAAAAAAATCCTCTTCATATTGACCCTGTCAAGATCCCTCAGGGTCTTATATGTTTCAATCAAGCCGCCTCTTACCCTAAAGTCCAGCGGATACAAGCCTAGTCTGTCCAACCTTTCCTCATAAAACAACCCACCCATTCAAGGTATTAGTCCGGTGAACCTTCTCTGAACTGCTTCCAATGAATTTACATCCCTTCCTTAAATAAGGTGACCAATACTGTACACAGTACTCCAAATGTGGTCTCACTAGTGCCCTGTACAACTGAAACACAACCTCCCTACTTTTGTATTCAATTCCCCTCACGATAAATGATAACATTCTATTACCTTTCCTAATTACTTGCTGTACTTGCAAATTGGCCTTTTGTGATTTATGCACAGGACACCCAGATCTCTCTGCACCTCAGAGCTCTGCAATCCCTCACTATTTAGGTAATATGCTTCTCTTTTATTCTTCCTGCCAAAATGGACAATTTCACATTTTCCAACATTATACTCCATTTGCCAGATCTTTGCCCACTCACTTAAACTTTCTATATCTTTTTGTAACCTCATGTCCTCTTCACAACTTATTTTCCTACCTATCTTTCTGTCACCAGCAAACTTGGCAACCATCCCTTCAGTCGCTCCATCCAAGTCATTTATATAAACAGTTGAGGCCCCAGCACTGATCCCAGCACTCATTACATCTTGCCAACCTGAAAAAGACCTATTCATGCTGACTCTCTACTTTGTGTTAGACAGCCAATCTTCTATTCATGCCAATATATTACCCCTCCATACTGAGAGCTTTTATTTTCCACAATAACCTTTGATGTGGCACTTTACCAAATGCCTTCTGGGAATCTAAGTGCAGTACATCCTCCGGTTCCCCTTTATCCACAACACATGTTACTTCCTCAAAAAACTCCAATAAGTTGATTAAATACAATTTCTCATTCACAAAACCACGTTGGCTTTGCCTGATGACCTTGAGCTTATCCAAGTGCCCTGCTATAACTTCTTTAATAATAGCGTCTAACATTTTCCCTCTGACAGATGTTAAGCTAACTGGTCTGTAGTTTCCAGTTGTCTGTCTCCCTCCCTTTTTGAATAACTGAGTCACATTTGCTGTCTTCCAATCTAATGGGACCTTCCCAAACCTAGGCGAATTTTAGAAAATTAAAACCATTGTATCAACTATCTCACTAGACACTTCTTTTAAGACCCTAGGATGAAGTCCATCAGGACCCAGGCTCTTGTCAGCCCACAGCTCCAGAAATGTACTCAATACCACTTCTCTGGTGACTGTAATTTTCCTGACTTCCTTCCCCGATTTGATTTCCTGGTTTATAGCTACTTCTGGGATGTTACTTGTATCCTCCATATGAGGCAAAATACCTGTTCAATTAATCTGCCATCTCCTTGTTTTCCGTTACCAATTCTCCAGGCTCATTTTTTATAGGACTAACGCTTATTTTGTTAATTCTTTTCTTTTTAAGATATTTATATAAACTCGTACTACCTGTTTTTATATTTCTGGCTAGCCTTCTCGTATACTCTAATTTTTCCTTCCTTTTTAGTCTTTTAGTCATTCTTTGCTGTTCGTTATATTCTGTTCAATCTTCTGACCTGCTACCTGTCTTTGCACAATTACATGTTTTTTCTTTGATACTATCTTTAACCTTTCTAGTTAACCATGGATGAGGTGTCCATCCCTTAGACTTGTTCTGACTCGTTGGAATGTATCTATTCTGTGCATGCCGAAATATCCCTTTAAACCACTGCATCTCTATTGACCTATCCCTCAACCTGATTTGCCAATTCACATTAGACAGCTCGGCTTTCATGCCCTCATTATTGCCCTTATTTAAATTTAAAAACTTAGTCTCAGACCCACTCCTCTCTCCCTCAAACTGAATGTAAAATTCTTAGTCTTACCTCAATTTCATGCAAATTAAATGAATCGATCAGGAGTAAACTTGAGGAACATACGATAAGTTAACAGCAGTTAACACAGGTTTATATATAGAACATACTGCCTGATCAACACACCTTGATTTCTTTGAGGAAGTGACAACCCAGTCACTTACAGCAAACATGACATTGTGCACATGGGCTTCCAAAACATATTTTGTGAATGGCATTGAAATAATCAAGGATGAAGTTTAAAGAAACCCACCTTTTAGAAGACTTAATGTTCAACATGTAGAGCTAATGCACAGCAGTAATCAATAAAGCCAATAGGTGACTGACTGAACCATATTGTCAAAACTGTAGGATGCGTCAGAGGAAATCACATCAAACTGGATAGTGCTCTTGTCAGAACACACCAAATACTATGTCCAGTTCTGGTTGCTGAGCAACAAGAGATATTCAGATGTCAGAGGCACTGCAGAGGAGAGCCATGAGGCTGATCCCTCATCAGGAATATGATCACTACTAAATAGTGGAAAACATAGGGTTTTTACGTCTAAAAATAGGTATTGGAGAAATGATCTTACAAAGTTATATAAAAATAGTATGGAAGTGGTTAATCTTGAAGGTTACTTTAAATGAAATAGTAGCACTTCAACAGGCACTTGAACAAATTCAAACTGGTTAAAACAAAAATTGATATCTGGAGGTTTTTTTCAGGCAATTAATAATCACATGGAATTCATTTCTGTTCAAAGTGGTGGAGGCTAAGACACTGGAATCATAAACTGAAAGCGGCAACGAAATTAAGAGAAAGATAATTTCTTTTATTTTTTTTCCAGGGGATGTAGGCATCACTGGCTAATTCAGCATTTATTGCCTATCCTTAATTGCCCTCAAGAAGGTGGTGGTTAGCCGCCATCTTGAACTGCTGAGCCAAGTGGTGTAGGCACATGTACAGTGCTGTTAGCAAAGGGGGAATGCTAATCCAGCGCTTTTCACAAACTCAGGGCATCCAAAGCACTTTGCAGTTAACTAAGTAACTTTTGGAGTGTAGTCACTGTTGCAGTGTAGGAAATACGGCTGCCAATTTGTGCACAGCAAGCTCCCATGAACAGTAATGTGATAATGACCAGATAACCTGTTTTTAGGATGTTGATTGAGCCAGGATTCTGCTTTGCCCTGCTCTTCTTTTAAATAGTGCCATCTGAGAGTGCAGATAGGTTCTTGGTTTTTAACATGTCACCTGGAAGATTGACACCTCTAGAACGTTGGTCTAGATTTTTGTGCCTGGGTCTCTGGAGTGGGACTTGAATTCATGACCTTCTGACTCAGAGATATGAGTGGTACCAACTGTGATTTGTAAGTGTAAGGCTACTCCATATGAATTAAGTTGGACCAAATCTTGTGATCTCTTATATTTAGCATTTCTTACTAGGGAATGAAATAAACCATCAGAAGTGATGAACCCAGCATTCACAGCAATGAATGTGAAAGCCCTTTAGAAAAGAAACAGGGCTAATCCCAGAGTCAAGCTGGCTGTGGGGCAAGAAAAAGGGAGAGTGAGAGAGAGAGAGAGAGATAGGGAAATAAATTAACGAGACAGAGAAAAGAAGCTGGGAGAAAAGACAATGTTCTAATGCCACTTAGTTGTGGCCTATGACCCACTTGACAGGCACAGCTTACTGCTTTTATCCAACTATACTGCAAACCATCCTCATGCGGCATATTTACTAATGACAATGTCACATGAGGCTTTTCCTATGCTGACACCTACAGGTCTGTCATTAAAGAACTGTCATTCAATAACTTCATCAGCTATACAATCTATAAAGTTTCAGTACAGTCATTGAATCTTATTAGAAAACTCTCATCACTTACCTGGTTTTGTGTAGGTTGAGCTGATGCATTTAGAGATGGATTCCCGGAACTCAACACATTTGATACTCCAGTTACCGCTTTTCCCTCAACTCTTCCACCAAGAGTAACCACCTTTATTTGTTTCTGCACCTGCGGGTCCATAGCTTGTAATTGAGATGAGACTTGAAGGTGGGCTGCTTGACTCGGCGGTAATGAAAGTACAATGGACTGTCGAGACTTTCCGAGAGTAGTTACAACCAGCTGCTGTCCGACTGGCTCTGACTTGATAGTTTGGCTGGAGATGTTGTAATCAGAGGGTTCTGATACTGGGTTAAGGACAATCTGACTTGCTGCTAAAGATATTGGTGTTCCAACAGTTGTGGTTGGGAGGCTGATTTTACCAGTAGTCTTTGATGTACTATCATCAGGATTAATTTCCATTTTTATACTTGGGTCACCTAAAACAAGTGGGGTAGCATTATTTGTCAACACAGTGACATGGTCTGCAATGCTCGACAGAATCTCAGAGTTCTTGCCTTCATTTGGATCTATAATTTCCTCGAGCTCAGTTTCCATGGGAACTGGATCCCCATGCTCTGATGTTATTGTGACAGCCTCAATACTGTCATCTTCAATGATGGTTGTGTCCATTATCTCCTCAGGAAGCAGGCTGTTCACCTCAGCCGACACCACCTCCATGTTAACAACGCAGATACTTTGTAAGGACTGGGTAACTGAAACAAAAAGGGGACGAGAAAAGTAAAATCTGCTTTTGCAACAACTGAAATAACCATAGATCAGGTTTTAAAAATAGACTTGACAAAAAGAAAAGTTCTCTCAGTATTTGCCCTTGGTGGCCAGCTCAATGAGTACTCTACTTTTACTAATATTAACAGTAGGAGAGTTAACAAAAGCTTAGTCAAAGCAAAAGGTTTTAAAGAGGATCTTAAAAGTAGAAGGGGTAGAGGGATTTAGGGAGGGAATTTCAGAACTTAGGGCCCAGACAGTTGAAGGCCACCAATGGTGAAAGTGGCACGAGTGAGGTGGGGTAGGGGGGTTCATTTTATGGTTCCAGGGGGGCTCAAAATGGGTCCTAGCCCACATTGCCCGATATCAGCCCACACAACTAAGGTTGCCAGGCTTCCTGCCTGTTATGGGCCCCTCCTGCCTGGGGTAAAATACCAGTGGCGACAGCATGAGGCCTCAATAGGCACATGGGCAGACTGGCTGCCCAATGCCTCCCATAACATTTCAGACAGGTCAGGGATGGGTGGGTAGCTGGCAGGAAAGCCACCCACTGGATTTTACATCTCCCCCCCCACCCCACCAACAGTCTTCAAAGCTGCCTGGAGGGGAGTACAAAATCCAGCCCAAGGATGACAATTTTATAAAGGAGCTGTTCGGAGATCAGGAGCCAAGGTAGATCAGCAAGCACAGGGCTGATGGATGGGATTTGATGCATTATAGAATTATAAAATGGTTACAGCAGAGAAGGAGGCTACATGGCTCATTGTATCCATGCTGGATCTTGACAAGAGCAACTAACTCCCATACCCTTTGCCCACAACCATGCAAATTTTCTTTCTTCAGGGGCTTATCCCATCTTTTTTGAAGCCCCAATTTAATCTGCCTCCAACACACTCAAGTCGTGAATTCCAGATACTAATGATTCACTGCTTAAAAAAAGTTTCTTTCATGTCACCGTTGATTCTATGGCCAAATACCTTAAAAGTGTCCCATGGTTCTCACCCCTTCCAACAATGGGAATTGTTTCAATCTAATCTGCTTACACTTCTCAATTTTGAATGCCTCTATCAAATCTTGTCTCAATTTCTCCAAGGACGATATAGATGGGTTGGTGGAATGGGCGGTAAAGTGGCAGATGGATTTTAACATAGTGAAGTGTGAGGTCATACATTTAGGGAGGTCAGACAGTTATAGGGATTACACAATAAATGGGAATATACTAAGAAGGGTAGATGAAGTGAGAGATCTTGGCGTACAGGTACACAGGTCCCTGAAGGCAACAGTTCAAGTAGACAAGGTTATAAAGAAGGCATATGGAATGCTCTCCTTCATTGGCAGAGTATAGAATATAAAAGTAAGGATATAATGTTGGAATTGTATAAACATTAGTGAGACCACAACTGGAGTAGTGTGTGCAGTTCTGGTCACCACATTACAGGAAAGACATAATAGCTCTGGAGAGTGTCCAGAGGAGGTTTACAAGAATGTTGCCAGGGTTAGAAAAGTTTGGCTATAAGGAGAGATTACATAGGTTGGGGTTATTTTCCTTAAAACAAAGAAGGCTGAGAGGTGACTTGATTGAAGTGTACAAAATTATGGGGGGGATAGAGTGGACAGGATAAAATTGTTCCCTTGGTGGCGAATTCCAGAACCAGGGGACATAGATTCAAGATAAGTGGCAGAAGGTGTAGGGGGAACATGAGGAAGAACTTTTTTACGCAGAGGGTAGTGGGTGTCTGGAATTCGTTGCCCAAGTTGGTGGTAGAGGCAGGAACTCTAAACTCTTTTAAAAAATACCTGGATCTGCACCTTAAGTGCTGTAAACTGCAGGGCTATGGGCTGGGTGCAGGAAGGTGGGATTAGAAAGGGCACCTGAGTGTCCTTGGGCTGGCATGGGCAAGATAGGTCGAATGGCCTCCTTCTGTGCTGTAACTTTGCTATGGTTCTATGAGAACAATCCCAGCTTCTCCAATCTATCCATGTAACTGAAGCCCTCATCCTTGGAACTATTCTTGTAAATCTTGGTTACACGCTCTCTAAAACGTTCACTTCCCTCCGAAATGTGGTGCTCAGAATTGAAAAGAATACTTTAATTGAGGCCGCACCAGAGTTTTATAAAGGTTTTTCATAACTTCTTTGCCTTTGTGCTCTATGGTCTATTTATAAAAGCCAGGATCCCATGTGCCTTTTAGCTACTTTCTCAAAGTGCCTTTCTAGCTTCATCAATTTGCACACATGTACCCTCAGGTCTCTCTATTCCTGATCCCCTTTAGAATTGTGCCCTTTATTTTATATTGCCTTTCCTCAGTCTTCCTACCAAAATGTACCACTTCACACTTGCTACATTAAATTTCAACTGCCGCGGATTGGCCCATTCCAGCAGTCTGACTATGTCCTCTTGAAGTCTATCATGATCCTCCTCACAGTTCATAATACATCTAAGCTTTGTGTCAATTGCACATTTTGAAATTGTGCCCTAGTCCTAGTCCTAGCACCAATCCCTTAAGAGCCCCCTGTATACCTTCTTCTAGTCTGAAAATAACATTCACTACTCTGTTCACTGTCACTCATTTGACTTCATATCCATGCTGCCATTTCATTTTATTTCCTGGGGTTCAACTTTGCTGGCAAGTCTATTTTGTGGCACTTTATCAAAATGCCTTTTGAAAGTCTAAACACAACACAAGCTGATTACCTTCATCAACTATTTCTGTTACCTCATCAAAAAAACTCAATCAAGTTAGTTAAGCACAATTTGTCATGAACAAATCCATGCTGGTTTTCCCTAATTAATGTGCCCTTGCCCAAGTGACTGTTGATTTTGTCGTGGATTAATGTCTCTAAAAGTTTTCCTGCCACCAAGGTTAAAGTGACTGGCTTGTAGTTGTTGGATTTATCCTTACACCCTTTTTTGAACAAGGATGTAACATGTGCAATTCTCCAGTCCTCTGGCACTGCCGCAGAATCCAAGGAAGACCGGAAGGTGATGGCCCGCATCGCCGCAATTTCCACCCATACTTCCCTCAGCATCCTTGATTGCATCCCATCCAGTCCCGGTGACGTATCAACTTTAAGTACAGTCTTTCTAATGCCTCCTCTTTAGCAATTTTTAGCCCATTTGGTGTCTTAATTACCTCCTCTTTCATTAATATTTGGGCAGCATCTTCTTCCTTGGTAACCTTCAGTACCTCAGCCATGCTCTCTACCTTCATGTGTAGAAACCCTTTTGGTCCCTAATCAGCACCCACTTCCTCTTACAACCTTTTAACTATTTATAAGTTGACAGAAGACTTTTGGATTCCCTTTTATATTAGCTGCCAGTCTCCTCTTCTAGTCTCTCTTTGCTTATCACTTTTCCTCTGAACTTTCTATTTTCAGCCTGGCTTATCAACCTGATGTCCATCACACGCACTCTTTTTCTGCTTCAACTTACTGTGTTTACCTCCCTCGCTATCCAGAAAGCTCTTTCTTTGGTTGCCCTACCTTTCCCCTTTGTAGAATGCACCTTAGTTGTACCCTAATCATCTCCTCTTCAAAAGCAGTCCATCGTTTCCCTACAGTCCTGCCTGCCAATCTTTGATTCCAATTTACCTGAGGAAGATCCGCTCTCCTCTAATCTAGTATTTTTAGTTTTGGTTGCTCCTTGTTCTTTTCCATGGCCAGCCTAAACCTTATATCACTATTGTTTAAAAGTTCCCTGATTAACACTTGATCCACTTGACCCACCTCATTCCCAAGAGCCAGATCCAGCAATGCCTCCTTCCTCATTGGGCTGGAAACATCAATAAAATTAGGATAAGCTCACTCGAGTTTTGGATAAGTCCAAGTTTATGGAGTCCAGAAGATGAGAGTCAGTCCAGGAGATGCTTAGAATAGTCCAGTCTGAAGGAAACAAAAGCGCAGGTGAAGGTTTCAGCAACAGCTGGGCTAAGGCACGGGTGAAGACAGGCAATATTATGGAAATGTAAGTAAGCAATAATGCTGATAGCAAGGATAAGTGGTCAGAAGCTCAGTTCTGGGTCAAAGGTTAAATCAAGGTTATTCATGATCTAATGCAACCTAAGACAGTGGTCAGAGAACATGGACTAAATAACTAGGGAATAGAGTTTGTAATGAGGAGTGAAGACAATGACTTTGGTCTTCCCACTGTTATTTAGAAGACGCTTCTGCTTATCTAACACTATGTCAACAAGCAACGTCAGAGGCAGTTGTGTGTGGGGGTGGGGGGGGTGGTTTGAGAAAGACAAGGAGCAAACAAAAGGGCGGACGAGCATTGGGGTGGGTGACCAAGCAGAAATATAGATGAATTTTAAATAGGCACTTCTAAACTCACAAGCAAAGTTGCATGTTGATTTAAAAGTTATATGCAAATAATTGACAATTAATATGAAAAATGCTGAATGTTTTTAAAAGTTGCATATGAACTTACTCTACTTCAGATTTTTGATTCAAAATATCTTCTGTAGTTACATGTTGATAGTTATCCAGTCTTTGGCATGGACATTTCTTTTGAATACAACAATTAATGGGATCTGTGATGTATTCATATACAGAAATAAGGTGTGTGTGTGTGTGTATGTGTGTCTGCTGCGTAGATATATATAAATATATATGTGTGTGTGTGTGTATATATATATATATATATATATAAAAATAAATAGTGTTGATAACAACTTGTGCCATGAACTCATCTTTGCAGACCTAGAATCTGAAATACCTAATTTGAACACTAGATCAGTGAGGTTTATGTCCTTGCAGATGGAGAACCTGGCACTGTTGGGAAATGTGCTTTTTTTCCTTCATTTTGAAGCTTTGTTTATATCTGTTACTGGACCAGCACCACTGCAATATAGTCATGGAATCCAAGAGGGTCTAAACTACTCCAACAGCACTATGTTCATAATTATTATGGACACATATGCAGCCAAAAACAGATAATGAGATTAAATCGACAAATTACACACAGGTTATGACCAATACTTGTAATTTTTTTTGGAGTGCGTGGGTGATTTTTTTTCTTTAAGTGCGCGGCTCCTATCATTTTTCTTTGCACAGTTGCACACACATGGTAATTTGATGTGTGGCTTGTGTGGGAACCTTTGGCTTGCTGTATGGCTGCACAGCTTAAAGGGAATATTGTTACGAAAACCATTAGGCCAAATAATGGCATATTTCATGGACAAACGCTAACATTTGGTTGCACACACCAAGCTCAGAGCTCACGGCTGAAGCTCATGATAATAGCAGTGAATTAAAACACCACAATACTTAAATCAGTGGCTGAGAAAGATGTGCCCTTGTGTTGGAGTGGAGGAGAAACTTAATACACACTCCTCAGTTGCACCCGAGGCATCTCCTCCAAAAGCAGCCCATTATTCTGCTACAGTTTTCCATAGAGGGACAGTAGCCTAGTGATAATGTTACTGGGCTAATAATCCAGAGGTCTGGACTAATGCTTGGGAGAAACAAGTTCAAATTCCACCATGGCAGCTGGGGGAATTTAAATTCAATTAGTTAATAAATCTGGAATAAAATGCTAGTCTCACTAATAATCATGCAACTATCAGATTGTCATAAAAACCCATCTGGTTCACTAATGTTTTTCAGGGAGGAAATCTGCTGTCCTTGGCTGGTCTGGCCTATATGTGACTCCAGATCCTTGGTAATGTAGTTGACTCTTAACTGTCCTAGCAAGCCACTCAATTGTATCAAACTGCTACAGGAAAAAAACACTCTCAAGGGCAATAAATGCTGGCCTTACCAGTGATGTTCACATTTCAAGGATCAATATATATTCAAAAAAATCACTACTGTGGCCTTATTTGTTTGAAGCATATACTCAATGGGGAAAGCGGAATGCATTTACTAGTTCAAAGGAAAAAAGGAGTCTATTCCACCCCCCTACATCCAAGCATGCTAAACCATGCCCTCCGATAGTAGTTAGCATAGGTTGCCATGAATTTTTAACATGCTGTATCAGTGATAAAGAGAAGAGGCATCAGAGCTGCACCTGATTTTTCTTAATCCATTGCCCAAAGGAGTCCCAGGTTTGATCCTTGATCCAAGCTGAGTTACCTCATCTCATTATGAGTAGCACTAAGGTGCTAAAACTGACCTCTGGCCAAGGGAGGGAAAAATCCTGGATTTCCCCGAATTCATCAACATTCAATGAGACAGGCTGGAATAAAAAAGACAGACAGAAGAAAAAGCATATTATAGCCTGGTTGGGATACTCTCTGCAGCTGAACAGCCCATCAGCAGTTCCCATATAGACTGGTTTACCAGATTAAGAGAAGGCAAGGAGACAGGGTGTGGGAGTCAAGAGATTTTTTTTGAGGATTGGGTGATGACAGGGAGAGCACCCAAGGAGTGTGAACCATTTACAATTAGCTGCCATGGAGGCTTCATCAATGCCCTTGAAACTGTTGTCACCTTTTAGGTTCACTTCAGTTTCCCCAGTTAGGTTCCTACCCCACACGGTACAGTGACCAATAAAATCTGATTCAGTGATCATGGTGCATTATTTCTCCATGACTTTCTGCAGCTTTTGACACAGTTGATAATGTCATCCTCCACCAATGCCTTTCTACTACCCAGCTCAATGGGACTGCTTTCATTTCGTCCTACTGTTAATAATCCAATCATTGCCAGAACATTGTAGCTATACCTCTGTTACAATCGCTGGACAGTCACCTTGGGAGTCATCCAAACATTCATCCATTGACTATACCCCAACCTCTCCTCCACCCCCGACCCCTTTATCTAAATGTCATCCTTTGGTGTCATCATCCACATAAACTGAGTCAGTTTACATACGTATGCGGATGTCCACTGATAACCTGGATGGCCACAATTGCTTTTCCTTCTAAACTTCAGTTCACTCAAATTCCTGCCCATTTCCTGCTCCGCACCAAGTCTGAGTTGCTCATCACCCCAGTCTTTGCTGTCCAAAATTGACTTCCAGTTTCACATTTAAAATTCTTAGCTTTTTTAAATTCCTTCATGGTCTTGTTCCTCCCCATTTCTAAAGTCCTCCCCCTACCCCTTGCTAGAGAGAAAAGGGAGATTGGGATCTCACTTTGTGAGAAAAGATAGGGATGCGGGGATGATGACAGCAATTTTCAAAGGGAGTGGAAGCTGTAAGCGTATGTTGGCTAGCTAGCAGTTAAATTATGTTCTTATGTTCTAAATGAAGGTGGGATTGAGTGAGCAGGATATTGATCTCTTGGATGAGATAAGCTTGAAGAGAGCATGGGGGGAGATAGAGAAGCTTGAGAGACAGGCAGAAGTTCAGGGCTAGGTTGAGAGGATATGTGGGAGAATGTTTGACGTAGTAGGAAAAGACAGGAAAGTAGCAGTAGAGGCAATTGAAGGGGTGGTGCCTAAATGACAAAATAACTTTGTTAGTAATGAGGATGAAGGCACTGGCAGAGAGGTTTAAAGACATAACTGACAACAGATAAAAGGAGCCTGGTCTTATCGTTGTTTTCTAGGTTAAAGCAAGCATAGTGGATTGCTTTTTCAGAAAACAAATTATAATGAAGGATTCAGGGGAATGAAGAGAGTCAGGGTGCACTAGCTAACTTAAGGAGAAACACACTATCATAATATGGGCCAAATGGCACCTTTGAGTACAAGACTCCAGAGCCTCAAGTGGTACCTACAGGAATGTTCCCTCTTTCTCTTTTCCCTATTTCTCAGAACCTGTTCCTTCATCAATCTGGGGGTGCATTTGGTCAGTGGTCAGCTCCGTCCGGGCCAATTAATTACTTTTGATGATTCGTCAAAATTCATTATAATGTCACGGGATCTAGCCACCAGTTTGCATGCATCAATGTCCCACAAACAGCGAGAAAAATGATCAGTTAGTCTGTTTTCATGATGTTGATTGAGTAATAAGTGCGGGCCAGAGCATAGGAAGAATTCCCCTGCTTTTCTTTGAACAGTGCCACGAGACCATTTATGACCCACAGGGGGCAGGAGGGATTAAACATTTCAACCAAAAGGAAGTTTTCCATTGTAAATAGCTTAAGTGATAATACATACTAGAGATGTTTTTCATGAGATCTAGTTTGTCAATATTTCAAAAATAATTGTTGCCCTTTTTAGGCACACATTTTAACCCAAAAAAAAATATGAGCAGACAACTCTAGCTTTTTCCACACAAAGTGGTGGAATGGGGAAGTAGCAGTATGACTTCCACAAACTGTCCTTCAATTTTCTTTGGAGAAAGCAGGTATTTTTTTCCCCACAGAGCATCTTAATGGTGAAGAATGCATTATGGAAATGATGGGCATAAATGCGCATCTATTATTGCAATGGTACAACTCATTAGGAAGCAATGTATTAAACCTTCCAAATAGTGATGTTTCACTCAACTGACAGGATTTACAATGTCAACCCAAGGTTCTAGAAATAATTGAAGTGTACGTCAAAATGGTAGTGACGCTACAGCACTTTATACAAGTTACTTCCAGCTGAGCAGGCTAACAGGCAGCCACTGTTAGCACAACAGCTGTTGTCTCTGTACTTTTGCATCAAAAATTGCATTGGCCCTTGGTTTGCTACACATTCCTTCACTTTAACAGGCCATACAGCAATTGCAACCAAGAGGAAACACAAGTGGCTTGCTTGATTTCTGCTAAATAATCTCTGAACCAATCACCGAGAGGAGTGTAGAAGCAGCAAGGGAGATAACATTACTCATCCACACTGTGGGAAACTACTTAGTCTCTGAACAGCTATTTCCTACAACACAACTGAAATAAGAACCATATCACATAGCAAAATGCCAAGGAGCACATTACTGTAACACATGATGGTGCCCCAAATTGCTGCATCACCATTCCAGAGTAACATTTTACCATGAAGTTCCTTTACAAATTGGCTTACAAAAAATAGATAGCTGACAGATAATTTAGGAGTTATCGATTTTCAGGATGTTGTGGACATTCATAAATTATAAAAGATTGCCTGTTATAATATGATTTCTATTAATTACATGATAACAATTAATATCATGCCAACCATCTATTATTACTTTATATATATTTCAATATATTCTTTCCAGAAAAAGTAGTCAAGTTGTTTAAATAGCCAAACAACTACAACATTATAGATCAGCTGAAATGAATAAGGTCCTTTCTTCCCTAATAGTATTTATGCTAGATTCTTTGGAGTTTTAATTTTCTAGTTTCTCCAACCCTTTGCATCAACTGTGACACATACTGGCGCAAGAAATAGTTTGCATACAGAATGTGATTCAAACAACAAGTTTACATCTTGAACCTTGACAGCGAGCATTAGCAGGCTCTTAGACTTATTTTCTGGGTCTTCTTTGCATTTTGTTGATCTGAAATAAGCTAAATAATAATGGCTAATTCAATAAAGTGACATAATTAACTGGTTTCCTACAATTTTGCTCATCCCCCACGTTTCAGTGTTGGATAATTTGGAGACTAATACAGAAGCACAAAACTGCGGGTGCTGGAAATCTGAAATAGAAACACAAAACGTTGTAAATACTCAGCAGGTCAGGCAGTATCTGTGGGGAGAAACAGCGTTCATGTTTCAGGTTGAGATGACCTTACATTTCTATCTTTCTTCAGTTCTGACAAAAGAGCTTTTAAGCCAGTGGAAGGTGGGTGCGGGGTGATGGAGGGCAGGAGATATTGAGTAACAAAAGATTTCATGATGCAGCAGCCAAAGAGAGTAGTAATGGATATAGTAAAGAAAAAGTTGTGTCCAAATGAGGCATAAATGGCTACATAGCAGCCATCTGAAACATGAAGGAGTAAAGAAACAAGGCAAGACCAACCTAGCAAAACAACAAAATAAAAGATAAAGCACACAGAACATAAGGAAGACAGAGGTTATGATCTAAAGTTGTTGAACTTAACGTTGAGCCCAGAAGGCTGTACAGTACCTAGTCAAAGGTTAAAGGTGCTGTTCCTCGAGTTTGCATTGAGCTTCACTGGAATAATGGAGCAGACCATGGACAGAAAGTCAGCATTGGAACAAGGTGGAGAATTAAAATGACAAGAACCGGAAGCTCAGGGTCGTGCTTGTGGACTGAACAGAGGTGTTCCGCAGTGATCACCTAGTCTAAGTTTGGTCTCCCCAGTATAGAGGGGGCTACATAATGAACAGAGGATACAGTATATTAAATTGAAAGAGGTAAATCACTGTTTCACCTGGAAGGACCCTTGGATGATGAGAAGGGAGGAGTTGAAATGACAGGTGTTGCATCTCCTGCGTTTGCACAGAAGGGTGCTGCAGGGAAGAAACGTGGTGTTCAGGGTGACTGAAGAGTTGACCAGGGTGTCACAGAGGAAACAGTCCCTTCAGAATGCTGAAAAGGGAGGGGAGGGAAAGATGTGTTTGGTGATGGATTTATGCTGGAGTTAGCAGAAATGGTAGAGGATGATCAGTTCAATACAGAGGCTGGTAGGTTGGAAGGGGAGGACAAGGGGAAACCTATCATGATTCTGGGAACGAGGGGAAGGGGTGAGATAAGCGCATGAAATGGATCGGACATGGTGGAGGGCCCTGTCAATCAGGCAGGGGTAGAAAGTTGCATCAGCGGAACAGACAAAATGGAATCAAGGACTTATAGGAGGTAGAGTGTCAGGAAAATAGTTGAGGTAGCTGTGGGAGTCTGTGGGTTTGTAGTGCACATTAGTTGATAGGTTAACTCCAGAAATAGAGGCAGAGAAGTCGAGGAAGGGAAGGATAGAGTCAAAGATGGACCGGGTGAAGGGAACAAAGTTCATGGCGAGAGCAGGAGGCAGCACCGATTCAGTCATCAATATACTGGGAAAACAGATGAGGGAGGGGACCTGAGCAGTACTGGAATAATGAATGTTCCACATATCCCACAAAAAGGTAGGCATAACTAGGACTCATGTGGGTACTCATAGCAACACCCTTTATTTGGATAAAGGGAGTAAAGTCAAAAGGGGGAGTTGTTCAGAGTGAGAACAAGCTCAGCCAGGTGGAGGAGGGTGATGGTGGGTGGGGGCTGGTTTGGATTCAGGTTGAAGAAGAAGCGAAGAGCTTCGAGACCTTCCTGGTGGGGGATGGAGGTATAGAGGGATTGAATGTTGAATGTCCATGGTGTAGAGGAAGTGGAAACTGTTGAAATCACGGAGTGCATTGGAAGAGTTGTGGATGTAGGTAGTAAGAGTTTGTACAAGGGAAGAAAAAATGAGTCAAGATAGGAAGAAATAAGTTCAGTGGGACAGGAACAGGCTGACATAATGACGTGACCAGGACATTCTTGTTTATGGATTATGAATAAATTGGAATTTTGCTCATCTAACCATGTGAGTACTGAACACAATAAGCAAACATAGCTTGTTGGAAGATTACAGCTTTACATATTTGCACTAACCTTCATTATCTCCAGTTACCATCCCTATTCCTCCTTCAGCAAGGGGAACAGTTAGTGTTTTTAAAAGTCATACTTATCAAGTTATCTCGTTAATCGTGTTAATGCTCAGACTTATTCTTCTCCACCACCATGTAGAGAAAACAATCAAAACAGATCAAGCCAAACAAACAATCTCTTTCCAGCTAACCCATAGATAAAATATCTCATTAACTCAAGTATGGGTCATCATGGTTGAAGTAAAGAAGCAGATTTTATTCCTCTCTGGAATTTCCTTCCAATACTCTTCCTCCTTTCCATTTCCCCTTTTCTTAAGGAACTCCATACACCCAGCTCTGGCTAAGCGTCTGATCACCCCTTCAAATCACTCCTCCTTTGGTTTGTGCCCATTTTTGTCCGATTACATCCGTGTAAACCTGGAGGCATTCTTCTATACTAAAAAGTGCTTATATAAATACAAGCGGTCATCTTTCAAATACTTCACAGAAAGAGACACTGAACCTTTGTCAAGGAATGAAGAGCAATGCCTGGAGGTTTGCTTAACCAAACAGATGGGTTTTCAGGAAGCTTTTAGAAATGTAGAGAGAAACGAACCTTGGAAGAGGTTTAGGGAAGAAGCTCCTATGAGTATGACTGAAGTGATTGAAGACTGTGTCACAATGATGGAGCAGGAAGAGGGGAATGGAAATGTAAAGAAGGTCAGTCAGAACACCTGAAGCAGCCCAAGGGGGAAAAAGGTCCAGCTGAAAAGAGAAGTGAGGTCATGATGGAATTTGTAGGAGATTGAGGATTTTTAAAGTCAATATGTTGGGGAGTGAGAATTGAGAACAGGCCAATGAGGAAAGGGGTAACAGGTAGGAGAGGCAGTGAAAAGACATGAGTAGAGGTGACTGATGTTTTGAAGTGGCAGCTAGCTGCTTGATGATGATTAGAACATGTATGAAACAGATGTGGGTTGGACAGGGCAACAAGACTTTGCCCAGCCTTGTTTAGCTTGAATGTGCAGTAAGCAAATGGAATGGAGACAAAGCTAAAGGGAGCTAATTACTTTACAGAGATGTTTTTTATTCTTTCATGGGATATGGTGTCACTGGCTAAGCCCACATTTTTTTTGCCCATACCCAATTTCCCTTAAGGCGGTGATGGTGAGCCGCCTTGTTGAACTGCTGCAGTCCTTGTGGTGTAGGTACCCCCACAGGGCTGTTAATGAGGGAGTTCCAGGATTTTGACCCAGCGACAGCAAAGGAACGGCAATATAGTTCCAAGTCAGGATGTTGTGTGGCTTGGAGGGGAACTTGCAGATAGTGGTGTTCCAATGTGTCTGCTGCTCTTGTCCTTCTAGATGATGGGAGTCAGGGGTTTGGAATGTGTTGTTGGAAGAGCTTTGGTGAGTTGCAGTGCATCTTGTAGATGCTACACACTGCTGCCACTAGGCATCAGTGATAGAGGGAGTAGACGTTGGAGGTGGTGAATGGGGTGCCACTTAAGCGGGCTGCTTTGTCCTGGATAGTGTCAAGCTTCGAATGTTGTTGGAGCTGCACTCATCCAGGCAAATGGAGAGTATTCCATCACATTCCTCACTTGTGCCTTGTAAATGGCAGCAGGCTTTGAGGAGTCAGGAGGTGTATTCTCCCAGGATACTGATAGTTACAAACACATGAACTAGGAACAGGAGTAGACCACTCGGCCCCTCAAGCTTGCCTGACCTTGGCTCAGTCATTCCTTCTGGGTCAAAATCCTAGAATTCTACCCCTAACTGCATCTTGGGAATATTACGTCACAACCTTCTCGTGGACAACTGGGAATAGGCAATAAATGCAAGCCTCATTAGCAATGCCCCATCCCATGAACAAGAAAAAAAAAGTGAAGGTTACAGATATGTATTGACAGCCAGAGTTAAAATAGGATACAGTGCTTGTTGTGACCAAGCAAACTGTAATCTGTTAAAAACAGCCACAGGTTTGAAACCCATCTCATTCACTTAAGCCTTTTATGGAAGGAAATCTGTCATCCTTACCTGGTCTGGCCCACACATGACTCCAGACCCGCAGCAATGTGGTTGACACTTAAATGCCCTCTGAAATGGCCCAGCAAGCATTCAGTTCAAACATGGACAAAAGAGCTGAACTCCCGAGGTGAGGTGAGAGTGACTGCTCTTGACATCAAGGCAGCATTTGAGTGTGGCATCAGGGAGCACTAGCAAAACTGGAGTCAACGGGAATCAGGGGGAAAACTCTCCGCTGGTTCGAATCAGACCTAGCATAATGGAAAATGTTTGTGGTTATTGGAGGCACGTCATCTCAGCTCTAAGACATCACTGCAGGAGTTCCTCAGGTTAATGTCCTAGGTCCAACCACCTTCAGCTGCTTCATCATCAATGACCTTCCTTCCACCATAAGGGCAGAGATGCTCGCTAATGATCGCACAATGTTCAGCAACATTCGCGACTCCTCAGATACTAAAGCGATATCCAGGCTTGGGCTGACAAGTGGCAAGTAACATTCGCACCACATAAGTGTTAGGCAATGGCCATCTCCAACAAGAGAGAATCCAAACATTGCCCCTTGATGTTCAATGGCATTACCATCACTGAATCCCTCACTATCAACGTCCTGGGGGTTACCACTGACCAGAAACTGAACTGGACTAACTATATAAATACTGTGGCTACAAGAGCACTAACTAGGAATCGTGCAACAAGTAACTCACCTCCTGACTTCCCAAAGCCTGTCAGGAGTGTGATGGAACACTCCTCACTTGCTTGAGTGCAGCTCTCACACCGCTCAAGAAGCTTGACACGACCTTGGATTAGTGCACTTGTAACGTCATGGCATACGAGGCAATGGGCCTAGTGCTGGAAAATGGGATTAGAATAGTTAGGTACTTGTTTGACCAGCACAGGCTCGATGGGCCAAAGGGACCTTTTCTGTGCTACAGACCTCTATGACTCTATGACAAAGCAGCCTGCTTAATTGGCACCACACCCACAATCATTCACTCCCTCCACCGCCGACACACAGTAGCAGTGTGTACCACCTGCAAGATGCACTGCAGGAATTCACCAAGGCTCCTTCAACAGCACCTTCCAAAACCATAACCACAACCATCTAGAAGGCCAAGGGCAGCAGAGAGACAGGAAGAGCACCACCTGGAAGTTCCCCTCCAGGTCAGTCACCATCCTGACTTGGAAATATATCATCATTCCTTCACTGTCGCTGGGTCAAAATCCTGGAATTCCCTTCCTAACAGCAAATGTGGATGTACCTACACCACATGGACTGCAGCAATTCAAGAAGGCAGCTCACCACCACCTTTTTAAGGGCAACGAGCGATGGGCAATAAATGCAGGCCCAGCCAGCAAAGCCATGAATGAATAATAATGAAGAAAAAATATCAGTGAGAGTATACAAATACTGTGGAGCTACACTCAACAACCTCACAGGTCAGGGCGAAATTATATTTGAATTTTCTGCATGTGCTAAAATAGAAAGGGGATTAAATAATTGGGCAAGAATTAATGAAAGAATAAGCAGTGGGGATCGTAGGCTTGATGGAATGAATAGCCTGTACTTGTTCTATGCTTTTGACTAACCCCAAGCTAAAAAGAAAAGCATCCTGTAACTAAGTCATTGTGACATTTCAATTTCCCACACCAAATATTAGCTCCTTTTACATGAGTGCTACAAAGACAAGAATGTAGCCAATGACAACTTTGCAATTCAAAGAGGACAAGCAAGTGGTTTATAGTTGTTCCCCAGCAGAAATGTCAATAAAAATAGACAAGTAGCCACAGACAAAAAAAAAACTCATTGGTTGAAAGCATTTGCCACAGGCTACTGCATATAAATACAAGTTCTTTATTATTCCCATTTTCAAATTCATCCAAGGCCCTGTTTCCCAACCCTCTCCCCAAACAAACTTCTCCAGCCCTCTTTCCTCGTCTGCACCACCCTCTGATAGTTCGACTTTTGCCCACAGCATGTTACCTTCTCCTTTCCATATTGCCATTGGTCACACAACCTACATCACAGAATGATGCACACAGGAAGCCATTGTGCCAAAGCAATTTTGCAACATTCTTTGTAATTTGCTCCTTGCTAGATCTCTCACTAATTTTAAAACTTTTGTCGACTTTCTGTAACCTTGCCCCCAAGTGAGATGTTTTGCTACATTAAAGGTGATAGACCGTTAACTTGTAGGTGTTGAAGTCTAATAAAATATCTGAAAATTGGAGCTAAACATCCATGTCCACAGACAACATCACCAGCTGTTAAACAGGATCATTGCCTCCAATGTTGAAACAGAGCTGATAATGTAATCAGGTTAACAGTTGTGAATATGACCATTACAATTTAGCTGTACATTCTGGGAGGGGGATGGGGGTTAATGTCTATATATGCGGTGTGCGCTCTAAAAATTAATATGACAGCTGGGTAAAGAAGAGGTCCAGGAATTAGGATTTTTGCGACATTCATTTTATGCATGACCTCTATTTGCTTTACCTTTATTGGTAAAAACCCTAAACAGAAATGCCACGAAGTACTGCTTCTTGGCTCATGAAATTTATCATACATTAAGTGAATGATCTCACATCGTACTTAGAACGGGCAAACTTGATGGCTAGACAACTTCCAAACGTAACCTTTGTGAGGCGGAATCTGGGCATACGTTACTGTATCTTTAAGAGAGCCACGTCTCTCTAGACGATCTCAAAAAGGAAAACAGAACTGCAGGCCTTTGCAGCCGAATTGTTCGTGCTTGGCAAGGAAATCTGACGTGTTACAAGCGTGACATCTGGGTGTAAAAAGGGAGAATGTGTCATTTTGTGATTGTGCGGCCGGGGAGAGTCCAAAGCCAGCTCAGGCTTTTCAGACTAGGCTCGGGTGTATTATTAGGCAGGGATTGCATTTCGAAAGGTCCGCCATTTTCACCTCGTCATCACATTTCCAGAGAAAGGCAGGGCCTGAACGAGACTGGGAGACACACAAAATAATACGAAAAAACCGCGGAAAAAAAACTTAACAGGAAATAACACAGTTGTCAAACAAACCCCACAAACATTCAGTCTGACGCCCTGGCGTATTCCCCCACCCCTCCACCACCACCACCACCCCCCCCCCCCAAAAAAAAACAAACTTACAAATCAACAATCTACCTGCTGGAAATAAAATCTCCAACACAAAAATACACTTCTCCCTCCAGTTCAAATCGCTGGCGGCTAACGGAAATGATTCCTGTATATAGACAGCACGAAAAGAAAACTAGACTCGGGATTTGTTCTGCCCGTTCCTGATAACATTGACAGTACAAAGCCTTTTGGATCATTATCCCAGGGGCGGGGGAATCTGTAACTAGGGAGATCAGTCAGCAGCCAAGATTAAACTCCATCATGAAATGTTACAACTGCAACACAAATCCGGACACAGCAACTACTTAGATTAATAACATTTTAAAAACGCAGATCATTTTTGAAGTGCTCACCGGTGTAAATATATTTTCTGAACAGTGAGTTATGATGTTGACCGTGAACCTCTCATGACCCAGAAATGTATTAGTTACACAATATGAATATTATGCTTCAATATAACAAAAACGAGACCCACGGCTGAAGTATGGGGGAAGGAGTTTCAAACAAATTAAGGTGACATAAAAGGAGGAACAAAGGGGTAAGCGGACGATCAAAGAACTGTCACCAGAGCAGAGTCTCGAAAAAGGAGAGTCAATGAAGCGACTGAAGCAAGACCGGGGACAACTTCAACTGGAGACATCTCAGACTGAGCAGGGGGGGCTCCGGCCCCAGCCCGGATCGGGGGGGCTTCACTCTCATTTAAGCACAGGGGCCATCAGCCGGTGTTCCCGAAGCTCTGGAAGCCGCCCAGCCCCTGTCTCCTTGCCCGCTCGCCGTCAGTCACATCAGGGCCAGAGGCAGTGCTGAAGCCTCTCCCCCACCTTCAGACATAAACACACCCGTTTCGCTGACGGCGCTCTCAGTAACTCACCGGCTATGCTGCCCGGGCCGCTCGGAGCTGAAAGCGGGCGGCATGGAGGATCCTGCCCGCTGCTTGGTGCCTGGGGCCTGAGGCGGCGCTACTGCTCCCGGTTACCACACACACAGCCCTCGTCACCGGGAGACCGACCGTGTTTGTTCAAAATAACGCGCCCAGCGCCATTCCTCCTGCTCTAACATCCCATAATATCACACGGCACCCCGGGAGACCACGGTCCCGCTCCGCGGAGCACGTCACCGCCCCTCCCCCGGCTTTCGTCATCGCATGGTGGCTCTGCGGGATTGCGTCATGACGTTCATCATCTCCCCAACACGCACGGCGCGGCTTTCGTAACCCCGCCCACTCTGTTACCAGTGTGCTCAACATTGACAAAAATAAAAATACCTGGAAGAAGTCAGCAGGTCTGGCAGCATCTGCGGAGAGGAACATAGTTAACGTTTCGAGTCTGTATGACTTTTCAACAGAACTAAGTAAAATAGAAAAGAGGTGAGTTTTTCCAGGTATTTTTATTTTTGTTTTGGATTTCCAGCATCCGCAGTTTTTTACTTTTATCTTAGTGCTCAACATTGACCCTGCTCACTTTTCCACCACTATTGTTGAGGGTCACCATGGGTTGGAGTCATGCGAATATACGAAATAGGAGCAGAAGTAGGCCATTTGGCCCCTCAAACCTGCTCCTCTATTCAATAAGATCATGACTGAGCTGTTTGTGTTTGAGTTCTACATTCCCATCTATGCCCGATAGCTTTTGATTCCCTTACCTAACAAGGATCCAACTACCTTTGCCTTAAAAATATTCAGTGACCCCACTTCTACTGCCCTCTGAGGCAGATAGTTCCAAAGTCACAGAACTCTCTGAGAGAAAAAAATTCTCCTCATCTCTGTCCTATAAGGGTGACACCTAATTATAAATAGTGTCCCCAAGCTCTGGTTTCACCCACAAGAGGAAACGTCCTTTCCACGTCCACCTTGTCAAGACCATTTAGAATCTTATATACTTCAATCAAGCCTTCTAAACTCCAGTGGAAACAAGCCCCATCTGTCTAACCTTTCCTCATAAGACAACCTGCTCATTACAGGTATTAATCTAGTAAACCTCCTCTGAACCGCCTTCAACACATTTACGCCCTTCCTTAAATGAGGAGACCAAAACACACAGTATCCAAGATGCGGTCTCACCAATGCCCTGCATAACTGAAGCACCCTTACTTTAATGTTCAATTCCTTGCATAGTAAAGGATGACATTCCATTAGCCTTCTTGATTACATGCTGTACCTGCATATTAACTTTCTGTGACTCATGCATGAGAACAAATAGATCCCTCTGCACCTCTAAATTCTACGGTCTTTCTCTGTTTAAGTAATACTCTGCTTTTTTGTTCTTCCTGCCAAAGTGAACAACTTCATATTTTCCCACATTATAATTCATCTGCCAGATTTTTGCCCACTCACTCAACTTATCTATATCCATCTACAAAGTCCTTATGCCTTCTTCACAACACACTTTCCTACCTATCTTTGTGACAGCTGAAAATTTAGCTACCATTCCTTCACTCCCCTCATCGAAGTTATTGATGTAAATTATAAAAAGTTAAGGCCCCAGTACAGACTCCTGCGGGATCCCTCTAGTCACATCCTGCCAATCAGACAAAGACCCATTTATGCATACTGCCTATTTTTCTGCCTCATTCCCTTCTTGAATATAGGGGTTATATTTGCTACCTTCCAGTCTGATGGAACCTTTCCATAATTCAGGGAATTTTGGAAAATTAACACCAACGCATCTACTACCTCATTAGCCATCCCTTTTAAGACCCTAGGATGAAGTCCATCTGGACCCAAAGACTTATAAGCCCACAGCTCCATCAGTTTGCTCAGTACAGCTTCCCTAGTGATTATAATTTCACCAAGTCCCTCTCTCCCCTCCACCTCCTGATTTATATCTATTACTGGAATGTTTTTTATATCCTCTCATTAAAATCTGGTTTATTGAGAATTACATAGAAATTACAACATTCAAAAACTGAACTCCAAGTCATTGTCGACATTTTCTCTGAAGCATATGAGGAACTGGGCCTTTCATTAAACACCCAGAAAATAAACAGTCCTCTTCCAACCAGTTCCCACAGCAAGATGCCTCCCCCAGTCGATTAAGATCAATTGCAAGATCCGGAAAATGTGGACCGTTTTCTATATCTTGGGAGCCTTTTCTTGACAGAGCCAAACAGAGATGACAAAATTCATCATTGCCTTCAATGTGCCAGCTCAGCCTTTGGCCGACTGAGGAATGGAGTATTTGAGGATCAGGATCTCAAACCCAAGACTAAGGTCATTATTTAGCAGGCAGCAGTGGTCCTCGTGCTTTTATACCCTGAGGAGACTTCCACAACTTACAATAGGCATCTCAAAGCACACTGGAGAACTACCACCAATGGTCCCTTCGCAAGGTCCACCAAATCCAGTGACAAGAAAGGTGGCCCAATAGCAATGTCCTCTCCCAAGCCAACCTTCCTGGCATCAAGGTGCTAATCACTCAAAATGAGCTTTGCTGGGCAGAACATATAGTTCGTATGCCTGACACCAGAGCCTTGAAGTCACTGCTCTATTTGGAATTTGGTCGCAAAAGAACACTTCCAAATGGACAGCAGAAACGTTTCAGGGATGTCCTGAAAGCATCTCTGAAAAATTCAAACATCCCCAATGACTCATTGCAGACCCTGACTTGTGGCTAACCAAAATGGAGAAGACTTACCTGGGAAGGCACCAAACACATTGAGACCCTTTGTCAGGAACATACAGAGGTGAAATTAAGGCATTGGATGGAGCACACAAACCTTCAAACAACCCATCTTCCCAACTCTTTAAGCACCTCCTGCCCTGCATGTGGCAGGATCTGCGGATCATACATTAGAAGTATCAGCCATCTCAGAACTTATCAAACTGGACTGGAAGCATGTCATCCTCAATCTCATGGGAATGCCCAAGAGAAGAGAGACAATAGTGCAATGGGCTAAAGAAAAAACAAATTCTGCAATGGATTTCCTCTCACTCCACACCTGCCCCCCCCCCACCCTTTACCAAACTAATTACTCTAAATTTCTTCCAAGTTTTAGAAAAATTCAACATTATCATAAACATGACCACCCTCCAACTGGGTCATCCCTCTGCTCGGTTCTTTGTGTGATACCATTTACAGTAACTGTCTCTAAGTGTTTGAAATTTTCTCTGTTGCAAATAGCTGCTGGCAAAACCCAGCCTAAGAACCACTCTAAAGGTGTCTGGATCTACAAAATAATGTTTCTTCTTCCATTTTACTCCACTCTGAAAGTGTGAAATAGCAGGCCTTCATGAACTAATGCAGACAGTACAGGGATTGAACTAACGCTATTGGCATTATTCTGTCTCATATTCTAGCTGTCTAGCCAACTGAGCTAACCACAGTCTGATTTAGGCTTAGGCTGTTGCCAGGGAGAGGGTTGGAGTCAGTAGCCATGGAGAAAAGTTTGGAATGGAAACCGAAAACAATGGCCTCTGTCTTCCCAATATTTAATTGGAGGAAATTTCAGCTTATCCATACTGGATGTCAGAGAAGCAGTTTGATAATTCAGCAATGGGGAGAGGTGAAAGAGGTGGTGGTGAGGTAGAACTAGGTATCTTCAGTATACATGTGAAAAGTAACACAGTGAATAGAAGGGGGCCTGTCTAGATCTTTGGGGGAAACCATAGGTAATAATGTGGGAGCAGGAAGATAAACCATTGCAAGTGATATTATTACAATTAGATAGATAAGAATGGAACCTTTTGTGAGCAGTCCCACCCAGCTGGATCACAATGGGGAGGTATTGGAGGGGGATGGTGTGGCTAACCATTTAAGAGGCTACAGAAAGATGAGGAGTGATAGTTTACTTTTTTCACTGTCACATAGGGCGTCATTTGGTGCTGTGGCAGGGACAAAACCTGATTGGACAGATTCAAAAATGGAGTTCTGGTAAAGATGGGCAGGGATTTGGGAGATACGAGACATTCTTGGACCTTGAAAGGGAGGTTGAAGACGGGACTGTAATTTGCAAGGATGGTGGGGTCAAGAATTTTTTTTGCAGAGAGCATTGATAACAGCAGATTTAAAGAGAGAGGGACAATACCTGAAGAGGGAGAGACATTGGTAATAGTGGCTAACATGGGGCCCAGGAGGGAATTGGGTGGTCAACTGCTTTATGGGAATATGGTTGAGGAAGCAAGAGGTGAGTCTCATGGATAGGATGTACTCAGAGGGGACATGAGGGGAGATAGGAGAGAAACTGGAGAAAGATATGAGTTCAGAGTTAGGGTTAGGGGGGGGGTTTTGGAGGAAGTTTGACCCAGTGGGCTAGTGGAAGACAGGGATGCAGCAGATGCAGCTAATCAGATGGAATTGATCTTTAGTAACAAAGAAGTCCAGGAGCTTCTCACGCTTATTGTTGGAGGTGAGGGTGGAGGAGACAGGGCAGAATGGTTTAAGAAATTTGCGGTATAGAAAAGAAGACAGAAGTTACCTTGTATAACCCTGGATGGTGAGCAGTTTTAGCAAAAAATCCACACAGTCATATAAAAAAATGGCCTCTTGATGAGAAAATAAAGGTTGCACAGTATCCAACACTGTACTCTAAAAAGGAGTTAAAGCCTTTTGAAGAGGGGAGATAAAAAGGGACAAGGATTGTCAACAAAAGGAAGGAGAAAATGTGATAATAATGAAAAAATATTCATGACTGTCAAAAATAAACACAGCTCCATATACTAAGAGGTGCATAGCCATTCAGCTCCTTAACTTATTACAGCCTTGATGCAAACATGGACAAAAGAATTCAACTCAATGGGTGAGGTGAGAATGACTGTCCTTGACATCAAGGCAGCATTTGACCAAGCATAGCATCAAGGAACCCACAGAAATCCAGCTCTGAACTGTTCTTATAGCCCCACAGCACTTATATGGCTGATCCAGTTAAGTTTCTGGTCAACGGCAACCCCAGCAAGATGCTGATATTGGGATATTCAGCGATGGTAATGCCAATGAATGTCAAGGAGAAATGGTTAGAGTTTCTCTTGTTGGAGATGATCATTGCCTGGCACTTGTGTAATGCTATTGTTACTTACCAGTTATCAGCCCAAGCCTGAATGTTGTCCAGGTCTTGCTGCGTATGGACATGGATTGCTTCAGTATCTGAGGAGTTGTGAATGGTGCTGAACATTGAGCAATCATCAGCGAACATCCCCACTTCTGACCTTATGATGGAAGGAAGGTCATTGATGAAACAGTTGAAGATGGTTTGGCCTAGTACTCTCCCCTATGGAACTTCTGCAGCGATGCCCTGGGACTAAGATGATGAACCTCCGACAACCACATTTATCTTCCTTTGTGCTAGGTATGACTCCAACCAGTGGAGAATTTTTCCCCTGAGTTCCAATGACTTTGTTATGCTTGGTCTCCTTGAAGCTACACTCAGTCAGAAAAAAAGAGCCAACTGTCTGATTTTTTTTCCCCTTTCAAGTTCAGAGGTACTGAGACCAATTGTAATATGCTAATTATTGCCCTATATGAGGTCAAATAGTTCAGCTCAAACCAGGAATTGATTTGAGTTCTGTCTGGCACTGGGCTACAAATATGTCTAGCATCAGTTACTGAAGTTCAACCTCATGATACAAGTTTGAAAAGATTGATGCAGTACTGAAACAAAATACAATTTCACAATAGCATGTTATCATATTTTCAGGTCATATATCAATGATTTGTGTAGCAGGAATATAATCATGAGAAGAGAGTTAATGCACAACTTCTTAGTCTTTGCCTTGGATAAGTGGATGATACAGTGGGATAAATACTGGGATTGAAATATAGCCCAATCTACCTGCTGATTGAACGTAGACCTGTGTTAAATGAATTGTTTAATTTCTAATGAAAAATAACTAATCTTTCTAAACCACAGGATAGAAGAAGGCTGATGTAGGAAATGACAAAACATCAGATAAGTGTATCAAGAGAGTACTGTGAGTTAGAACTGAGGTTCCTTGATGGGCAGAGAGCAAAATTTATTCTATGTTTAACTGTGTTTGATGTTGGATCCCGTAAAATTGATTTTTTTTCTCATTTGCCACCTATAATATCAGAAAACATACCAAAAAAGTGCCCATATAATTTAAAATAACACAGCAGACACAACAGAATTCAACTTTCATGACTGTATGTTAACATTATTTTTATGTTGACATTACTATTGGTTTGAAAAGTGTTGCGTGTTTTAGAAAAACAAATTTATTAAGCCTCTATCCAAAAATTGGTTTTGTATTGAGCTCGCAGTACAGAGCTCCTGGAGCTGTACAATGCTTTAAAAATTGCCATATCCATATTGACGAGTCAGCCCAATTTAAAATAATACAATCACTGTTCAAAGATCTGGTGACAGAGATATATATGTTATTATCATTGGCCTTCAATGGACTGAAATAAAGGTTTTGTGGAGAGAAGATTGTGAGAGGGATTTCATTTTGGTTTTGTGCCAGAACTGAAAATTCTGTGATTATCTGGAGAGAAAATTATCACTGAAAACAGATTAAGGTATCTTATTTCAATGTTTCTCTATCATCAAACCCTTTCCACCTGGAAAAAGATAACATTAAAAGTTCATGCCTTGAAAAATCACGTCTGTGAACACAGGACAGCATTTCAGAGTAGGGAAGTAATGCTAGAACTCTATAAAACATGACTTAGGCTGCTGCTAGAATATAGTGTACAGTTTTGTTCACTACATTACAAAGAAATAGATCCTTTCTATCCACTCTGTCTCGGTCCCTCATTATTTTATACACTCAATTAAATCTCCCCTCAGCCTCCTCTATTCCAAAGAAACCAACTTCAGCCTTTCCAGTCTTTCCTCATAGTTAAAATTCTCCAGTCCTGGAGAATTCTGTACCCTCTCTGGTGTGAATAGGAAGGTCCTATTTCCCTTAATAGAGAGGTCAATAGCCAAGCAACATAGATTTAAAGTAATTGGCAGAAAGATTAAAGGGAAATGAGGGGAAATTCTTTCACCCAGAGTGTGGTAGAACTCACTGCCTGAAAAGAGGCAGAAACTCTCAACACTTTTAAAAAGTATTTTGACATGCATTTGAAGCGCTGTAACCAATAAGGTTATGCACCAAAAGCCGCCTTCTGTGTTGTAAATTTCTATGATTCTATATGTAAGGAATAGTTATCTTCAAAGGTTTCCTAGTGTTTTGATCTTTTCAGGACTACAGGTAAATTATACAGTACAACACACTTCTTATTTTATCATATTTAAACATATATATGTTTCTTAGTGATTTGGAACAACAACTTGCATTCTATAGCATGTTATGCACAAAAATGCACTTCACAAAGGGGAAACAAAGTGTTAAAAGGGATGACTGAAAGCTTGATCAGAGAGATATCCTTTGAGATTTTTAAAGGTAGTGTGGAGAGATTTGGTGAAGAATTTGGAAGAGCATAACTGAAAGCTCTGCCAGTGATGGTGGAGTGGAGGAAGGGTGAATCACAAAGTGTCAAAGTGGGAGGGTCCTAGGACATGGAAGTGGATGCAAGGTTGGAGAGAACTGTCAAGAAAGGATGAGGCATGCAAGAGTTTATTGATGAGGGCAAGGACTTTAAATTTGATCTTTTGAGGAAAAGAAGCCAATGTATGTCAGTGTGGAGATGGAAGATAGTTGATCAGCTCTTAATCCAGAACAGAATGTGACTGGTGGAGTTTTGAATGATGGAGTTTGGTAAGGAGACGGACAGGGAATTCAAGTCTGAGATGATGAACGTGAAGGCATGAATAGGAAAGGTAGGGATGGAGGTGGGTAATGCTTTGGATGTGGGAATAAAGGATCTTGGGATGGGATTTGAAACTCAACTCTGATGAAACTGAAAGCAAGAAAGAATGGATGAAGGCTGTGGGAAAAGAATTGGTAGAAAAATAAATTCTACATGACACCTGGATGCACTGTACTGCAAACAGAAGAATAAAACATGCTGTTTTAAAAGCTTGCACACTTAACACTAAGAAACACAGCAGAAAGCCTGCTTTCACTCAATAGGTTTGGAATTAAAATATTTCAATATAACTTTAGATATTATGTTCTCTTCTGCTTTCTGTACTACGAGGGGCTAAATCTCCATTCTCTCTTGCAATTTAGCGGCTTTATTGCCAGTGGAGATTTCATGTACATAGCCTATGTAAATAACACAGACAAACTGTTAGCATCTATTAATTAAGTTGCAGTTGCCGTATGTTACTCACTAAGTGTGCTCCATGATCACTACATTGGAAACATTATCAATGGCTACCATTGCACTACCTAATGGGATACGGACTCTGTCTATACATCAAGCAACCATGACCGTTCCGAAGAATGGTATAAGAACTGGCACAACTTCAACGACATTGGAGTAGCTGAATTATGATATATTTGATCTATTAATTACAATTGCACCAGAATAAAATGTATAAACTTACAGAAAGTAGAGGAACGTTATAAAAATCCGATAACACTGAAACTGAAGGATAAGTAGATTGGGATGACCTTGATAAATTCATTGATCCGTGCTGACTTCAGACTATCCAGGGTAATGGATTCCACAAACATCATATAGAAATTCTTATCAGTGTTTATTCTGCAGAGGAAGTTAGCCACGGGCGGATTTATTCATTTCCATAAATAGGAACATAGCACCTAACCATGATAATACTAAATAATAGTTTTATTAATATTCTTTGTGGTAACACTGCTGATAACATTGACACATCGCCCATTCCTAAAATAATCCCTCCAGTCACAATTTATTTTGTGGAAACAGCCGAAGATCGTGCATCTATCAACTCATGCAGGACTATCTTTCCCAATCTTATTTTATATTTGCTAAGTTCTTGTCTGAGACAGTGGAAATTCTGGGAATAGGGTAAAGCAGCTGCATTCACCACATTCTATGAAGTCAAGGAAAGACTGGGATATGTGGAAATGCTGAGGAAAAGTAAACTGCAATTTTTATTTCCCTCAATGCAGTTGCAGCACCGATTGGATTCCCTGCCCCTCATCCAATGGAGATTGCTGTGAAGTGAACTCAATACTTTCATCGAATTGATTTCAACCTCTTGTTAACTTCAGCTGATTTGCTGCATTCACACATTTTGTACTTTTTTTCTCTCCTGTTCTGACTCTCACGAGGGAATAGTTCCACAGGCTCCAGCAATCGTCCTGTATTTCAGTCTGTGGACCTTCTTCATCTTTGACCTTAGACAATTAGTGGGGGCAGGACATCCCAAAGTGGATGGTGATGAAGCACAAGAGTTGCCTCACTTCACATCTATAGATCCAGCAGAGATCGTAAGAAAGTAACCAAGAATGTCAACCCCTTCCTATATTTCTCCTTCCTAGTTCGAATTACCGAGAGCATCGTTTAGGAACAATTTCAACACAATACAGAGTTATTTAAGCGAGATGGAAATGGAAATTGAGATCATACACAACTGAAAACAGTTACTGGTTTTAAATTACTGGATAGATGTGGTCCGAACGCAATCTTACTGGAAAAATTAGAGGGTAACTTAAGATGATAAAGTTGACCCTTCAGTCCATTTGATCTTATCTGAACAGAGGTCCTATCTCTCTATTCAGATAGACATTAGGCAAACAGTGATGGGAAGGCGGTCAGTTTGGTATTGGGGAAGGGATAAAAATCGCAAATGCACAATGTGTCACGTATTGATTTAGTTGCGAGCACCAATTCTCTGAATCCTCCCTTACAGGATGCGGTGCTACTGCTACTGGAGGATTACTACAGACCTCCAAAGGGCAGATGGCGCTGTTGCTCCGGGTGACGGACGGAGAGCAGCTCTTGTGGTCGGGAGAAGCTCGTTGCTGGAGGCGGGGGAATATGGCGGCGGCGGCGATGAGGCAGGAGTTAGCTGTGTTGATGAACTCCAGCGGCTCCCACAAGGATCTGGCCGGCAAGTGAGTAAAACAAGGAGACTGGGTGAGCGTGTGCAGGCCGCGGCCCGATCGCCGGCAGCTGGAGAAGGCAGTTGGTGGAGCTCTGGCTTCTAACGGCCCAGACTCAGCAGCCCTCCCCGAGCCTGGAGACCGGTTATCATTACAGAGCCGTCAGCCAGGTTGATGTCTCAGTGGTAAATGTGACTCGGCGCTCCATGGGCTTGTGTCAGTCTTGTCTAGTGAAACTATCTCGCCTCTTGCCTCCAGGCTGGGATCTCCAGGTTACCTGAGGTTTAAAATCTATTCTCACATTTGATAGATTTGGGTGGGGGATCAGATTCCTCCTGTCAATTTTTAGCAAAATATCTAAATAAGTATCATTTTTTACTCATTAACCTTTTTTGCTAAAATTATTGACAACATGGATTTTTGTTTCCACCATTCATGGATTTCATGATTCAAGGAGCTCCCTAACCCCGTGGTTTGAAGACATCAACCCATGTTTATCATGATTGCCCCAGATCCAATCTTCAGTCTGTGTGGTGACTGTTATCGGGTACCCAAGATTAGAGAGGGATTCTTGCTGTACGGGTTTAAGCTGGGGCGTAATATCCTTTGCAGTTAAATCTCCTTCAAGGACTCATTGTCCAGGCTCTCTCATAAGAAGAATGACCAATTACGCACAGTATTTGAAGGTACTAATGGCCATGGTGTGACCATGGCCATAGATGAACGCAGATGTGGGATTTGTCCCTGAAATGCTGAGATTACTGGTGCAAAGCACCATTATTGGCCAATATGTTCATACCATGTCAGTTCGATACAACTGATGTGAGCACGACTTTGTGCTCTTTAATTGTGAGCAAATAGTGTGGTTTTTTTTCAAGCGTAAATGTAAGGATGTTGATCCTGAGGAAAGAACAAGTAGAGCTGGCAAAAGGTAAATGGGAAATACAATTCTTCCTATTTAGACTGAGAGTTCTTTTTTACCAGTTCTTGACTACAGTGTGTTATTTCCTTGAAAAAGGGAATTGTGTGAGTGGGACATGAATCTCCAGAAAGAGGATTCAGCAAAAAAAAATGTTTTGAGAACCTCTATCCTAGCATGTCAATCACTGCCTTAGCAGAGAAAGAGAAAAGATTGGAAGAAAAAAAAGATACTCTTTAAATTATAAAGAAGAACTGTTTCTAAGAAGAGCAACTTGATTTTATACAGCTTGTATTTATTATATCTGGTACTATATATTCCTGCTATTATGTTCAGTGGAATTAAGTTAATTGCATTTTTAAATGCTATAGGTCGCAGGAACCTATCTGTTGAGAACAAAAAACAAACTGATTATAAGTCACCGCATTTCAAAACATAAAATGGCTTTAAAACATTTTTAAATGAAAACTGGTATATGAATGCAACAATTATTCAATTTTGATATTGTCACTAGGATTTCATTCAAACATAATGTTGGACAGCCAATTATATTTTGACTGTCCGAATTTAGGTGTGTCTTGAAAGAACAGTTTGAGCTGTAGAATTGTAGGGAAAACATGCTTGAGTTATTAAAACACGATGTCATTTGATATTATGATTTATGGTGGCACAGCTTTCAGTGGCCTTTGCTTGGAATGGTTTCCTTTCCAGCAGCATTCATTGTGATTTTCACATTGTTACTGCTTTGGAGAGTTAGAACAATAGTAATGGTTGGACTTTGTTCACACACAAGATGTAATAGAATTGGTATCTTCACTTAACCATTCCTTGTTGAAACATATATTTAAGGAAGAAAGCTTTCTTAAAGACTTTACATTAGTAGTACATTTTTGAGATTGTTGCACATCTTATTTTTAAGTTGTCACAGCTTATTTTTATAATGTAGGCTCTGATGTTAAACCTAAGACTTTTCTGATTTGAATGTAACAAATGATATACTGAGGCATCAGGATAGACTATAAAATTCCTTTAAAAATTGTGCAGCTGCATTTTAAATTAAACCCCTTGGACTTAGACAACCCTTCTTGATATTCCTGTGGAAATGTAATTACATTATGTGCCGTTCCCAACTTAATTCATGATGGCATTTGAAGTTTTTAATTCACTTGCTACCTTAACCCGATTGCAAGTCCATCCTCAGTATCTTGCAGATTGTCACTTAAGGCTATCTTTGAATAGGAATTTGTGAAAGTAGTACTGTCCTGTATTCAGGGAAGCCTTTGTTATTTGCTATTTTCTAGATGTCATGTTTGATTTTTGTTCACTTGGGGTAACCTTAGCAATCAGATAAGCCTCTGTCAAATTTTACTCCCTGGTGCTGATGAAACCAGATGAATACAGGATAGACATCAGGGTTTTGAGGCACAGGATGTTTATTCAAGGCTGATTCTGGTTAAATAATCTTACAAGTGATTGCAATATCAATCACGTTTGTGCCTTGTTATTGTTTGCTCCATGGGTCACAGAAATTTTTAAAATTGTATTTGGGAGGAAAAACTGAAAGTAGGTGCAGGTAACATGATGAATGGTAATCACACCGAGAAGTACAACTGTCAGCATGGTGATAGTGGGAACTGCTTTCCTGGTATAAGATCAGTCTCTTCCATGTGCTTACGTTGATGGTATTTAGTTGCAAAGAGAGAATGTTTTTCATACCTGATATTTTCCTATAATAGGTTGATGAAAGAATACTGGCTACCTTTAGTTTATAAAATCAGCATGTCTCAAAAAGAACACTGCTGAACTGGAGAGGCCTCAGAAAAGCAACAAGGATAATTTAGGACTTTGGTGCTCTAAATTATTTACAGCATCTTGTGATACTGATGTGTTTTAGCTAGAGAATAGATATAATGTCGGTTTTTAAAATGCTATATAGATAATATAGTGGCAAGCAGATTTCTTAAATTGCACTGGGAACGAAGACCTGGAGTAAACAATATAAAATGAACAAGCCTCAGGCAAGATGTGAGACTAAAATTTTTCCTTCAGAGCTTTGGATGTGTGGAATCAATTCCTGGCTAGTAGTGCCTAGATCTTAAACAAAAACAAAAACAGAATTACCTGGAAAAACTCAGCAGGTCTGGCAACATCGGCGGAGAAGAAGAGTTGACGTTTCGAGTCCTCACGACCCTTCGACAGAACAGTTCTGTCGAAGGGTCATGCGGACTCGAAACGTCAACTCTTTTCTTCTCCGCTGATGCTGCCAGACCTGCTGAGTTTTTCCAGGTAATTCTGTTTTTGTTTTTGTTTTGGATTTCCAGCATCCGCAGTTTTTTTGTTTTTATCTCAGTGCCTAGATCTTGCCTCACTAGCCTCATAGACTGTTGTTAAAGAGGATATCCTGTTGACTGGATTTTCCCCCCTTTGTTGGTGGGGGTTTGAAGGGAGAGGGGGCCATTAACAAGCTGTAAGACCTGTGTATCTAGACTTCCAAAAGAGTTTTTTTAATTAAAGCACTGCGTGTAAACATTCTTTACAAAATATGTGTAGTGTAAGCAAGGGTGGATGCCAATTTATTAATTAGTAATTGACTAAACAGAAGGCAGGCAATGCTAGTAAGAAGAACTAAATTGCCTTGAGGAGAACTATTGAATGAGGTGCTGAGATGTCTGTGATGGGATTCCCTCCCATGTTTGGTATGAATAAATGATCTGGAACCAGGTTCAGCAACCTGTGGCTCCGAAGCCATATATAGCTCTTTAACATCCATTTTGTGACTCTGAACCTAATCCTGTTGAATTGCATTAACATGAAAAAAGCCTAAAAAAATTAAGAGCTGCATTTTTATTGTCATAATGAAAGGCTAATGATGCTTCATATTATGGTTTCATATCATTATTTTAGCAAAAAGCATCATGTTCTAAATAAACCTGTTGGAGTGTATAGCTATACCATGGTTATAGATAATGCATTTTGGTTGAAGGAATATAGCTGAGATGATAAATTCTTCTGAATGTGCTGAAATAAGCTTTTTTATCCCCAGCATCAATTGTCAAAAAATGGCCTTAATTCTACACCACTTAAATTAAAAGTTTGTTTTAAAGATGACATTACTGACAAAGTTCGGGTTTAAAAAAAGGTCAAATCAGTGTTAGATCTACCTTAATTCTAAATATTTTTCTATTTATATATGTAATTTATGTATTCTACCAGAGACACCTGCAATTTGCCAAGTATTTGCTTCATAAATGCCAAATTTTCATCTTGCCACTCCCAGTAGCTTTTATCTTGGGCAAATATTTTTTAAATAGTTCTTCAGGTAAAAATGGTTGCTGACCCCTGATCTGGAGTCAAAGCTGGAATTTCAGGAAGACATTTAAGACTGCTGCAGGGACGGTTTTGTGAGGTATGTGCCCATTGGATCAATGGCAAAGTAGTAGTGTGGATTGTTGTGTGGCTGATTGGTCAGCAGAGGAAAGGTGAAGTGTGGAGAGCTGTTTGAGGGAAAATTAATTGCTGGTGTGCAATCCCACCACAGGCATTTGTATTGGAAGTGGTGTTTGTTTAACAAATTTTATAAATGGTTTAACAGAATGGAATATTGTCCAAGATGTTTTAATTTTGTGAGTGACAGCAAATTAGATATGATGACCAATCACAATACTTACTGATGTTTGCTAATTCAAAGGCATATTGATCAGACTTCGTTTAGGGACAGATAGGTGGCTGGTGTTACTTTCCACCTGTGCGAAATTCCAAGATCAGGACGAGGAACAAAGAATGTAGTTTACACATTAAATGACAAATGTGCTTGAGGCAACAGCAGGAAAGAGATCCGGGGGTTTGTATGGATATGTTGTTAAAAGCATTGGTTCCATGTTTGTAAATGTGGAGGAAACCAATAAAATGCAGGATGTATTGCTAACTGAGAGGTTTGTAAGTCTAAGCATCTGGTGACGTAGTTATGTTTTGCCTTGACGATGCCATACCTGAGTGCATTGTTGAGTTTTGTTCTCCTTATTACATGAAAGATGTATAATTTTTGGCTGGAATCCAATAGCAGGATAGGAGGTCAATTCCTGAGCTTGGAGGGCTGATTTATGAGGGAGGATTCTCTGCCTTAGTCTCTGCAGAAGAGGAGGGAATTTATCGATAGAGGTCTAAGAATTTCACTTGTAAAGAAGTTCTTCTGTTGAGTACAGCATTCAGAAGTTGAGGAACACAAATGTTGAGTCTCAAAAGAAAATAGGAACCTTGGGTAGCACTTTTTTTCATAACAGGGTGATAGAATGACAAAACATTACCAGTGGAGGTAGGGGAACAGAAAACCATGGCAGGTTTCAAAAAAGGATTGGATGAATTCCTGATAATGTCAACCTTGGCTCAGAGGTTGCACTCTCACCTCCGATTTTGAAGGTCATAGGTACAAGCTTTAAGCTGCAGGCTTGGCACATAATCTAGACTGACCCTTCAGTGCAGTACTGAGGGAGTGCTGCACTGTTGCAGGTGGTTTAGTCTTTCATCCAAATGGATGTAAAAGATCTCTTGCCACTACTTGAGGAGGAGCAGAGGAGTCCCAGCCAATTTTTGTACCTTAACCAGTATCACTAAAGCAAATTATCTGATTTGCAACCCATCTTGTTGTTTATGGACCTTGTTTTGTGTAAATTAACTGCTATATTTGCATACATTACAATAGTCATTGTGTTTATGTAGGAGCATAGCAGGAGTAGGCCATTCAACCTCTTAGGCCACTTCAAAGGTCCTTCATTAGAAGCTTGGTGCTTTAGGACATTCTGAGGTCATGAATGGCGCAATAGAAATGCAAGTTTGGGATGAAAGTGGGGAGGCAGTGACATAGTGTAATGTCACTGGACTAGTCATCCAGAGGCCCGGCTAATGCTTTGGGGACATGGGTTCAAATCCCACCTTGGCAGCTTTCGAAATTTAAATTCGATCAGTAAATCTGGAATATAAAGCTAGTCTCAGTGATGGTGACCATGACAACTATTATTGATTGTTGTAAAAACCCATCTGGTTCACTCATATCCTATTGTCTTTAAATCTGCCATCCTATATGTGACTCCAGACCCACAGTAATGCGGTTGACTCTTAACTGCTCTCTGCAAAGGCCTAACAAGCCACTCAGTTCAATTAGGGATGGGCAACAAACGCTGGCCTTATCAGTGACGCCCATATCTCATGAAAGGAAAAAAAAAGAAATACAGAACTATGGTAAGGAAACTGCAGACTCTGACAGCTTGATCTAAGACTGTTGATAGGGTTGACTGAGGAGAGGGTGGCCATAAGGGCCATAATGGTCTTTTGCCTAAAGCATTACTATGTAAAGATAAGCTAACAGAATTAACAAAGTGAATCTGAAATAATAATTGCACGTATGCTAGGAGAGTACGTTAGGTGGATTGAGTGTGCAGGATGTACATCAACATTTCTTTTGGTGTGATCTACTTCACAAACAGGTTGGCAAGAAAGGTACTTGAGGCCAACATATTGGACTCATTTAAGGAACAGCTGCTATAATGGAAATGAAGGTGTGATATGCCAGAAGATATTAAATATGCTGAAGAGCTTTCTTTATCTGAGCTGATCTTGTGGTTAATTGATGTCATGTGAATAAACTTGTTAAACACGGTACCTGAATATAGGATTGCAGAATAGGATAAGTATTGAGTTGCACAATTAATCAAATGCCCTGTGCAACATGATGGTTTCTGAGTAGCTAGGTCACAGATATCACAGCAAGGAAAGCAGCTGGTATGGAATGCACAGTGTGGAATCAAAGGTCAAATCGTTTTTGCAAAGTTTTATTTAATTTTTCTTTGAACTTTTCAAAAGATTAAGTGATTTTGTGAATGAATGATCTGTGGAAGGAATGGTCACAGTGGGCAAGTTCCATATTTTCCTACTTTCAAACATACTCACATATGGAGTAAAAATAGTTCTGTGAAAATCATTCCCAGAATGATTGCATGAATGTGATGAATATTACAGCATATTATAAAGATCTAGCCTGAAGCATACTGATATGAATGTGAGGTCAGTAATTATAGATAACATGACCACCATTGCAGCTATATTGATAATTTTTTTCTAACTGCATTATGATATGCTTTAAGAACATAAGGAGCAGTGTAAGCCATTTGGGCCTTCAAGCCTGCTGTACCATTCTATAATGGCTGATCTGATTGTGGCTTCAAGTCCACTTTTCTGTCTGCACACTCCACCCCACCCCAACAAACCCCATAATTTTGACTCCTTTAATTTAATTTAATTTAGCCAACCCATCTATCCCTCAGCAAACTTCTTTGCATCCTCCTCATCATTTACTTTCCCACTTAACTTTATACTATATTGTTGCAAACTTGGATACATTTCACTCAGTTCCTTTATCTAATTAATTAATATAGATTGCAAGTAGCTGAGGCCCAAGTGCTGATTGTTCAGTACTTAGTTAGCTACAGCCAACCAACCTAAAAATGTCCCAGTTATTCCTACTCTCTGTTTTCTGTTCATTTACCAATCTATTCATGTATACCCCAGTCATATTACCACAGTCAGATGAGCTCTATTTTTGTATAATAGCCTCTTGTGTGGCACATTATTGAATAACTTTTGAAAATCTAAATACACTATGTAAGCATTTAACAGAAGGGATAGGGAGAGGCCTTATATATACTTGATGGCACCGTTGTAGGGAGTGTGCAGGGACAGAAGGACCTGAGGACTTATGAGTGTAGATCTTTGAAGGTGGATGACATATTGAGAGAGATTAGCAAAACATTTGGGATCTTAGGCTTCATAAATAGAGGTATTGAGTGCCAAAGCAAAAAAGTTATGCTGAACCTTTATAAAGCTGTCGTTAGGGCTCACCTGGAGTATTGCATCCAGTTCTGGCACCACGTTTTAGGAAGAATATGAGGGTCTCTGAGTTGGTCCAGAGGAGATGTACCAGAGTGATTTTAGGGATGGGGGATTTTAGCTACATTATTGGATTGGAGAAGTTGGAATTGTTCTTGGAGCAAAGAAAGTTGAGGGGAGATTTGATAGAATTGTACAAGATGATGTCAGGTTTAGATAAGGTAGACAAAGAAATGCTATTCCCATTAGCTGATGATGCAAGGACCAGAGGACACAGATTTAAGGTTTTGGAAAGAAATAGAGGGGGGAATGTGAGGAAGAACATTTTGACATAGCAGCTAGCAATAAGCTGGAAGTGGAAGTGATGATGATCAATGATTTCAAAAGGAAATTGGATGGGCGCTTCAGGGAATTAAACTTGCAGAGCTACGGGGATGGAGTGGGGGAATGGTATTGACTGGATTGGCCTACAGGGAGCCAGCATGGACTTGATGGGCAGAATGCCAGCCTTCTGTGCCATAATAACTCTGTGACTACATTCACTGTTTCCTCCTTATCCATTATACTAGTTACCCCTCAAATTTGTCAAAAATGATTGCCCTTTCATAATTCCCTGTTGACTCTGCTTAATCATATTATGATTTTTTTTAAGTGCCCTGGTACCATGTCTCTAACAATAGATTCTAGCATTTTATCTACTACTGATGTTACGCTAGCTAGTCTTTCTCTCTTCCTCTTCCAAAGAACAGGGTCATTAATTATTTCCCAGTTGTTGTGGGGGGGGGGGGGTTCTTGTCTGTACATGTGTGTGTACTTATGCAAGTGAACAGGTTACATCTAACATAAGAGGAGAGTTTATTTGAATATCAGAGGAGATTCAGAGGTGTCAAGTAACGTGTTTACGTCTTGCAGGAGTTCCATAGGTAAAAAGGAAGGGTTTATTATATTTTATTGATCTAGAAGCAAAGGCAAGGTAGAAACATGAAAGATCTTATATTTGGAAGGATTTGAGTTTCAAAGAGGTGTGAAAGCAATGGAACCTGAAATGGAGGGGAAAATAGGTACTTTAGAGTTACTGTGGAAAGCTTAGGTAGGTTTTCAGCTGTTGAGGTGGAGGTGTGAGATGTACCAGCTGGAGCTGTGGCTGAGAGAGGATGCAGTTTGAATCAACCAGCCAGTCAAACCAGAAAAATCTTGGGCTGGAAAAAGGAGTTTTCATTTGAAGCTTGGATTTTCACAGCAGAGTGGAAGAGAGTTACAGGTCATGTAATATGTCTTTTTTGAAGCTACAGCAGTTTTCCTTGGGTAATATTACTTGATTTTTTTTTAAATAGATAAACATCAATGGGGAATGTTGCCTGTAAGATGTTTACTTATGGGTCTGACCAAGTGGACAGTCTTTTTGGGGGAATGTTTTGTAAGACCAAATTTAACTGTGTTACTGTAATCTTGTGTGCTTAAGTTTTCTTTCATTCTTGTTATTAAGACTTTTAATTTTTAAAATCCCAGAAGTGTTACTGGGCTTCTTACTGCTGAGATCAGTATGCCTTCTAGTTTACAGAATAAAAAAAAAGGCTATGGCCCATAAGCCAAGTTTCCCTCTAGGATTTGGTTTACGCAGCAATTAACATCGGTTATGGCCATAATAATACAGGGCGTCAGGTTCAGGGGATTTGTTGCCACTTGGTACTGGAGAAATTAATGGGACTATCTCTTAAATTGATTTCAAGTTCTCATTCTCAATAAACTATTGGTTTCCCCATTATTTCGGGATCTTTTTGTGTCTTCTACTGTGAAGCCAGATACTAAGTATTTGTTTAATGTCTCTGCCATTTCCTTACTTCCCATTATAATTTCACCCGTCTTTGCCTCTAATGGGCCTACGTTACCTTTCACTTATCTCTTCCTAGTTACATGTCTATAGAAATGTTTACCATCTGTTTTTATGTCTCTTGCCATTCTACTCTCTCGTTCTCTTCTCTTTTCTTATCAATCTCTTGTCCCTGCTTTGCTGAATTCAAAAACCTTCCCAATCCTTGGGCTTATCACTCTTTGTGGCAACATTATATGCCTCTTCCTTTGAACTAATACAATCTTTAACTCCTCTAGCTACAGTTGAGCCACTTTGCTGTGGGCTTTTTATGCTGTAAAGGAATGCGTATTTGTTGCAAGTTATGTATTAATTTTTTCAATGTAGTTTCCAAATCTACCGTAACCACTCACCCCTCATACCTGTGTAGTTTGCTTTTTTCGGATTTAAGACCCTAGTTTCGGAGTTAACTGAGTCACTTTAAAATTCTATATAAATTTCTTATCATATGGTCATTTCCTTAGAGGCCCCTTTACTATGAATATTAAATAACACTTTCTCATTGCACAATATTCAATCCAAAATAGCCTGTTCCCTAGTTGGTTCCTCAATATACTGACCTAGAAAACTATCTCGTATGCATTCCGCGAACTCATCCTCCACATTGACTGCAAAAGCTCGTCGTAACATAAACTGAATGCAAAACACCACTCCAAGATTGTATTAAAAACTTTGTTTTCAAAGCCCTGTGAATTTATTAACCAATGTTCAGTATTGTAATAAAGACAAAGTGCTGGAAATACTCAGGTCTTGCAGCATCAGAGAAGGAGAGTCATATTCGATTCAAAACATTAACTCTGTTTCTCTCTCCATGGGTGCTGCCAGACCTGTTGAATATTTTCAGCACCGTCTGTGTTTATTTCAGGGCTCTAGCATCAACTGTATTTTGCTTTTAGTTCCATATTGTTTAGTGGTCAGAAATACAAACAATAGGATGTAATTTTATGTGTATGAATATGTTTTCTGATTATGGTACAGATTTAGCCTTTTATTATTTCTGTCTGATTTGTTCAGTTAGCCAGCTACACTCGAGTTCACATCAGGTCTGTAGTCTAATAAATCTAGATTATAGCTGCCCTAATCATCCTGTGCTAAAGTGCTTGTTCCAATTTCCTTCTCCTATCGCTTGACTGGCATGCTGAGATACAGTTCCCTTGTCAATGTAACCTTCCAGTACCTTGCGCAAATAACCATTTTTCATGTGTCTAGATGGTGAGTGCTAATAAGCTATTTAGGTGTGGTATTATGATACAACTGATGGTAAAGGCTGAGTTGCTCAAATCCCAGAGGGAAACTTGAAACAACTGTCATAACCCATTTTTGCAATTTGTATGTTTTGAGATGCAGGCTTTGAATTCAGTAGTAATAAGACCACTGAGCCTGAAGAGGTTTTTTATAAAAAAGCTAAATTAAATATTTATTAATTCAAGAAAAATTGTAAGCCCACACATTTTCCTACAAAATTATTACTATAATAACTACAAAAATGCCCTGATTAATCTGACTCCCAGTTACACCCCCTTTAAGGTAATAGTAAAACTCATAAATTTTAAAGAGACACCTGGCAGAGCACACCCTGGACTGTCGCATTCAAAATGAGTTTCTTTCAGCCCGGGGTCCTTGCAGACAGACTTGAGGTATACAGGCTGGAGGCTTCTTGATGGATCTTAAAATGCCTTTGACTTACACACAATCTCCTTTCTCCTTTATACAGACCTTTCTCTTTGAATGTAAATTTTCCATTGTATTACTGGATTTTTAGCTTTTCTTCTAACAATAATATCCTTTGATTCCACCAATTTTATTAATAAGCTGAAAAAATGAACACATTGCTTGGCGTCTCCTAGCTAGGTTCAAGATTTCACCCATTCTTTTGAATGGTTTATTTAAAAATGCAAATTTCCCCCTTGACACCTATGTTTCTTCCCCATGTTTATCTAATTACCATTTCAGACCTATCTCTTTCTATACATCAAAGCCTCTAGACCAGCTGGCTTTAATTCAATTAAGACACACACAGATACATACACATAGACACCACTAAACTCTATTTAAAAAAAATAATTTCCAATAACATTATAGATATTAATCTCTTCATGACATGCGGTGTGGATTATAGCTGAATGCAGCATCCACAAATGTATACTTTGGAGTGAGAACCTTGAGCTGTCCCCTCTACTCTTCTCAGACAGGGAGGTCATTTGGCCAATTGCAGCACTTTTACTGTTGCTCTGCTTGAGTTTGGTCAGCTAAACTGAGCACTGTCTATGACCTGATTCTGGGATCCCCTCATTCGTAAGGCTTAGAACTTAAGCTAGTAATTTTAATTCTTCACTTTGACACAGATATCCTTGACGCCAATTAACTTTAACTGGAACTATTGTTTATGTAGGTTTATAAAAACAAGAAATGATATAATCTTTAAAAATTGTAACTTCCCATAAAAGCCCTGAAATACAATTTTGTGTAAAGACTGTGCCATTTGATTCCTGACAGCTTTTTGTCCCCTTTAATAGATATCGCCAGATCCTGGAAAAAGCCTTGCAATTAACAGGGGCTGAGCAACTGGAGGCTTTGAAAGCCTTTGTCGAGGCTAGTGAGTATTGCATTTTATATATTGTGTACTATATTCAGCAAAGATTGTATTATGCCTTACATGCTATATTTTTTATCAACACTCTGATCAAAAAATATCTCCATCACACTCTCCCAGTTTGAGGTGGCTGTCTTCCCCTGTCCATTGACACACCTGCCCCAAGTTCAAACTAACAAAAACAGAATTACCTGGAAAAACTCAGCAGGTCTGGCAGCATCGGCGGAGAAGAAAAGAGTTGACGTTTCGAGTCCTCGTGACCCTTCGACAGAACTTGAGTTCGAGTCCAAGAAAGAGTTGAAATATAAGCTGGTTTAAGGTGTGTGTGTGGGGGGCGGAGAGATAGAGAGAGAGAGAGGTGGGGGGGGTGGGGTGTGGTTGTAGGGACAAACAAGCAGTGATAGAAGCAGATCATCAAAAGATGTCAACGACAATAGTACAATAGAACACATAGGTGTTAAAGTTAAAGTTGGTGATATTATCTAAACGAATGTGCTAATTAAGAATGGATGGTAGGGCACTCAAGGTATAGCTCTAGTGGGGTTTTTTTTATATAATGGAAATAGGTGGGAAAAGGAAAATCTTTATAATTTATTGGGGAAAAAAAAGGGAAGGGGGAAAACAGAAAGGGGGTGGGGATGGGGGAGGGAGCTCACGACCTAAAGTTGTTGAATTCAGTATTCAGTCCGGAAGGCTGTAAAGTCCCTAGTCGGAAGATGAGGTGTGGTTCCTCCAGTTTACGTTGGGCTTCACTGGAACAATGCAGCAAGCCAAGGACAGACATGTCCTTCAAACTAACAATCTTCTCATCTACATCCCAGCTCATGATGACATTTTTCTCCCCTTGTCCCCCTTTTCATCTGATCCCCCCCTGCACAATTGTGCTGACACTGCAATGTATCCCATCACCACTCCCCCCAATTTCGGAGTGGCATTCTCTTCATGTGACTTATCTTACCTACTGCTGACCTAAGTAACACATTTCACTATATCCTATTGGCAAGAACTTTCTCCATGAGAAAGGAGGGTGGACATGGGGAGAGAAGGGCAGAGAGAGATGGAGAAGGAGGATGGAGGGAGAGAGAGGGGAATGCAGCGATGGTTGGGAAAAGAGATGAGGCACCAGTGTTTTTCCTTTACAGGGGGAAGTGGGTATGTGGCTTAATTTTTTTTAGTGTAGTAGTTTGCCAGTTTTCTTCAGTGGTGGGGGGAAATGGGATGCGTGCAGTGTATGGGTACCAGGACTTTTTTTTTGCTTCAGTGTGATGGTGGGTTGTTGGGTTTGCCTCAGCAAGTAGAGGGTGTTGGTGTTTTCTTTGGGAGTTTGGAATTGCTGGTGGTGGTGTTAAGTTGCTTTATCAGCGGAAGGAAGGTTGCATCTCATGCAGTCCCAGTGCCTTGTCAACTTTAAATACAGGCAATCTATCCAATACCTTCTCCTTATAAATTTTAGACTCTTCTTGTGACTGAATTTTCTCCTCTTTCACCATGGGTTGGTTAGCATCTTCTTCCTTAGTAAAGACAGATGCAAAGTATTCATTTAATACCTCAGTCATGCCCCCTGCCTCCATGTATAAATCTGCTTTATGGTCCATAAATCAGCTCTGCTCCTCCTTTTAACCATCCTTTTACTATTTATATGCCTTTGGAAAACTTTGGGATTCCCTTTTATGTTAGCTGCCAGTCTCTTAACATCTCTCTCTTTGTTTTTCTTATTTGCTTTTTCACCTCCCCACTGAATCTTCTGTATTCAGCCTGGTCCTCAGTTGTGTTTTCTACCTGACACCTGTCATAAGTACTTTTTCTTCTTTATCTTAACTTCTACTTCCATTTTCATCCAGGGAGCTCTGGATTTGTTTGCCCTACCTTTCCCTTTTGAGGGAACATAACTTGACTGCCCTTACCTGATCTGGCCTATATGTGATCCAGACCCACAGCAATGTGGTTGACTATTAACTGCCCTCTGAAATAGCTGCTCAAGGGTAATTAGGGATGGGCCACAAATGTTGGTCTTACCAGCGATGCCCACATCCCATGAAAGAGTAAAGAATATGAAGTGTCAGACTTTGTTTTTTAAAATGATGTATCAAATCTTAAAAGAACTTCAGTTAGGGTTTATAAGCACTGCAGGTGAGGAAAAGAAGCCTTTATTGTTCATCAGGTGAAGGCTTGAAAATAGTGATTTTAAAAAAGGGAATGAAAGACTCCTTCGAGCTTGAGCTCTGTCAGCTGACATTCTGTGCATGAGCGCTCTGGCAAGAGTGCTCGGAGTAAATTAAATTACTTAGTTTAGTTGGTCTATACTTTTTTTAAACAAAGACTTCCTGTAAATGTGAAGATTTGGACAACAGTCTTCTAGTACAAATCTGTATAAGAATCAAATAACATTGTAGCTTACTGTAGGGTATTGACAACAGTGGAGGGGATCAATTAAGAATACCATGTAGAATTAAACTATATTTGACTCCTGTGCAATCTTTGCTATTGTATATCAGTACGTTACATAAGCCCAGTGACAACATTGTTTTCTTATAAAATTATGATTTATGTTTGTCATCAAACGTATGATTTTAGGATAGATTATGCTGAATAGAATTTTTAAGACTATTAAAAGCTCAGGTTTTGAAAGTTGATTTGTCTGCATAATAAATGGTCAGTCATGTTTTAAGTGTTGAACTGGAAAGTGTGTCGTCAAATGATAGCTCCAGAGTGTGTCATATCCTGATTAATAAACTCCTCTGTCTAACTTGTTGTGGTTTTGGATCTTTTCTACCCTTCTCACTCGGTTATTTTGGCTTTCTTGTCTCAGATCGTTTTGAGCAAGCCCCAACTCCTTATATCCTCGACAGTATCTAAGCTGGTCTTGAGAATAGTTACGTTTTCAATAACATGCCTGGGATAATGAACAGCACACGGTGTGTGGTAATTTTTAAGCTTCCACAGGATCTCTCCAGTCTTCGAAAGCGTCATATAGTGTCATTTTAAGTTTAAAATATTGTTCAAATGATATACAAGTGCTTAACTTAACATTAATATAATACAATTATACCTTTACAATAGGAATATTATCTTCAAGTAAAAGTAAATTAATTCTAAGCTATTCTGTTATAGATAACTTTGATAAACGTTCTTCTCTCATAATCCTTTCTGACTTTGGGATTTCTACCTTTTCTTGTGAAAGTTCTAATTCATTTAATTATATTCTACTAACTCAACTTACTCAATACAACCAGCTATGTCTCCATCTCACTCCTTGACCTGGCTTGTATTGATTGTCATAACTGGCACTCCGGTTCAAAAATAATTGACTGCCATATTGAATTAAACAAATGACATCACCTGTATTTCATTAAACTGCCATCAAACTATTTGTTTTGGATTCAGGATTTTTTTTCTGTCACTGGTATCAAGCAATAGGCACATGACAGCAGAATTTAAAGGTATAGGCGCCAAGCCTAAACAAAGTACTACATTTTTGTCTGTACTCAATGTTAAAAACCTACAACAAATAACAGCTTTTTCATGATGAATCCTTTATAAGTGAAGAATCTGATTTCAATCAAATTATACTTGCGACATGTGAAAAGAAACTGCAGTTGTCACATTTCAGGCAGTGAGCTGAAATATGTACATTGATAATTGTGAATTATGTTTTTCAAGGAGCTCTTCTGACAAACCATAATGAAATATAGCAGCTAGTCTCAATAAATTGTTAGTGCTATATTAACCGTGGAAGGTTTGTGATTCAATGTTTTCCTTTGTTTTTATACAGTGGTTAATGAAAATGTCAGTCTAGTGATTTCCCGGCAACTGCTGACTGACTTTTGCTCCCACCTACCGAATCTTCCAGATGGCACAGCCAAAGAAATATATCACTTTACTTTGGAGAAGATCCAGCCTAGAGTCATTTCGTTTGAAGAGCAGGTATGAGCATGATGGACAGCAAGCGACAATATTTCTTTTCATTAAAATAAGTGCGGTTTCACTTTTAATTGTGAAAACGTTTAATTGATTTCTTTTATTTGAACCATGTAAAGGAAACAAAACCTCAGAATATTTCGTAAATTTTCTTGTCCTGTGCTGATATGAATAAATTGTAATGTGAAATATCAATTGCCCTTTGCTTCAAGCCACTGGAAAACAATGAAAACAGGAACTGAAGCAGAGAATCTTCACAGTCTCTAAATTCAGAATACGTGTATTTAAATATTTTGGTTCAGAACATAAAAAACTGTGTGAAGGCTTCCAGAATCAATGAAGCACAAAAATATCTTACCCTTTCTGACCCAGTTCAAATCAGCTGAAAATAACACCTTGTAATGCATTTAGGACCTCTAGCTCATCCATCCTCATTTTAGGTTTTAAAACAGGACAGTACCACTTTTATTCTATTTTCAGACATCTCCATTTAAATGTTCTATGGCGCACATGCATGGAACCTATAGTCCATTGTTTATACTCACAGCTGTCCTTCATTGAGGATGATTAAATGGACGTTCCCAATCATACCTGAGTGAGTTACATCAGTCAGTTTTCTATGTATTCAAATGTATTCTTCAGTTCTTGGTTCAATTTTTGTTAGCCAATTTAGTGTCATAGCCTGCTCATTGTTGCAAGTGTGGCTGGTGAATTGGGTGTGACCGTAAGACTGGTAGTAAGCTTGTCTATGCTGCCGTGGTATAGCAGGTTGATATTCAAAGATATTCTGCTGCTGAATGGGACATAACTGCATTTCCATATATAATCAGTCCTGTGGGGTGATGGTGAACAGCACAACTTAGGTCTGCATAGGCAGGGAAAATTTGCAGGTGAGTTTCCCACTTCCTCGTTAGTTACCTGGATCAAGGGTAGCATTCATATAGCCTTTGGAGCAGATCCTCTGATGCCATTTTTGATTGTGGACGGTCATGGAGGCCTAATAAGAGGATGAACAATCTTGAGAAAAATATTCTTATATTCCATGCAATGATATAAAATAATTTTTATTTTAAATAAAAGTGTATAATCTTAAAATAGGTTCAAGGACAACTTATTCAGTAGCTACTAATCATTTACCTTGGTTTTTAGTTTTTTGGTAAACGTCAAAGCTTCTCATCTTGCACTAATAAGGATATTTCACAAGAATACCAATATAAGGGGAAAACAACGATTTATACTATATGTGAAGAGAGTGCTGATTGGTTGGCAAGTGGACACTGATTGGTAGAGGCGTTGCCATGGAGAATGCACTGGTGATGGTGACTGACAGTTAACTGCCAAGCATTGTTTTTAATATAAACCAGGTAGCTTGACCCTGATTGCTCTGAGGCATTGCCCTGAGGAATGCCTATCACTTATTTTGAGAACTAGTTTAAGATTATCAGTTGGGCTCGCTGTGTGGTGCGTTTGTGTGTACTGGAAGCTACATATATTAATACACAGGGCCCTGTTCTTTGCAGTCAGAAAGAACATGTGCACACATTGTGCCTGTTTCAGCTAAACAAAATAAATGGCAGCCATTCATGAACTCATTCCTCAGGGCAACGTCTTGACCAATACTTGGCAATTACCTGTCAGTCACCATCACTTGTGCATTCTCTATGGAAATGCCTCTACCAATCAGAGCTCACTTGCCAACCAATCAGCACTCTGTTTACATACAGTATAAATTGTTGTCTTCCCCTTATATTGGTATTCTTGCAAAGTGTCCCAATGGTTGCAGGATGAAAAGCTTCAACATGTTCCTTTTTTCAGCAGTACCTTTTGTTTTTCTTATCATGAATTGCTTTCATTGTTGTGCTTAATTTCTCAGGTGGCTTCCATTAGACAGCACCTGGCTACCATCTATGAGAAGGAAGAAGACTGGAGAAATGCTGCTCAAGTTTTGGTGGGAATTCCATTAGAAACTGGACAAAAGTGTGTATTGGATGAGTTTCCATTCTCCTTCAAATGTAGTGTGCAGTATTGTAGCTATTTCAAACAAAGTGGTTGCTTTTAAAATTAGTGTCCACAAATCATTGCACAAAGAAACATTTCAATATTTCCCTGAAATAACATTATAAATTGCAAACAGTATACAACTGATTTAGTTGACAGCTATCTTTGGTTCCTTTGGCACCCTCGAGACAATTGTATAGTCACAGATGGCATATTTAGATAGTTGATCATAGACAATCAAGAGTTACTGCCTTCCCAATGTATAGAACGTGTTTTTGCAGCATATTTTGCTATCTGTCTGCCTTTCCCCACCAGGGATCTCTGGGCCATATCTTTTGGGAAGAGAGTGAGTGGATGAATTACCTGTTCTCAGCCCTCTGCCAGTATCACTGTGAAGCTATCCACTGGGAATTGTGTGAAATTGGCTTGGCAATGTCTCCTGATTTCCCCTTACTCCTTATTGGGAATGTTTTGGTGTTTCCTATGTTCCTTCTGATAACAACAAAATCAAGATAAAAAGCTCACTAGAGTGGGGAAACAGGCCTCCATTCCCGTCATTCCATAAAATGGTTTTATATTTGTGCTGCCTGAATTTACCAGTTGCTTCTGCTTCTTGGTTGAAATTGTGCCTTACAACTTAACAAAGGTTTAAACAACCTCATGGTTTGACATGTCCTTCACTCTACCATTATCATCAGGCTAAGGGACCAGCCCTGGTTCAATGAAGAAGTAGGAGAGCATGCCAGGAGCAGGATCAGGCATACCAAAATGTGAGGTGCCAACCTGGTGAAGCTACAACACAGAACTACATCCATGCTAAACAGTGTAAACAGCATGCTCTAAACAGAGTGATCCCACAACTGACAGATCAGGTCAAGCTCTGCAATCCTGCCACATCCAATCTTGAATGGTGGTGAACAATTAAACTACTAACCAAGGAGGAAGCTCCATAAGTATTCCCATTGTTAATAACAGGAGAGCCCAGCATGTCAGTGCAAAAGACAAGGCTGAAGCATTTGCAACCATCTTCAGCCACTTGTACTAATTGGATGATCCACCTCAGCCTAGTCCTGAGGTCCCCACCAGCATTGATGTCAGTCTTGAGCCAATTCAATTCACTAGACAGAATTTTCTGCCTGCTGGGCAGGCGGGCCTGACCCAATCTACGGCGGGCAGGGAGATGGGCCCCGCCGCCATTTTATGTGGGCGAGCTAATTAAGGCCCTCCCAGCGTGACACCTGGCGGGTGGGAGGGGATTCCCCAAAAGCGAGAGTGTGCTCTTTCGCGCATGTACATGAAAGAACGCACATCTCCCTGAGGCTAAGTGCTGCCTCAGGGAGATCGCTAACACTTTTAAAAAGAATAAAAATAGAAAAAAAAAATTCCCTAAGATGTCACCCTCATATTAAACATTTCAGAACCCTTCATGAAACCTCATCCCGCAGGTGGATGAGGTTTTGTGTTTTTTTTATTTACCGCCGGGGCTCCTGGCCTGCCCGCCAACCTTAAGGTTGGACGGGCAGTTGACAGGACGGCGGGCGCACAACTGATTTTGCTGTGCGCCCGCCTCCCTGAAAATTTAAATGGGGCAGGATGATGTTGGGGGTTCCGCCCAACGTCATCCCGTGTCATTTTACGTGTCGGCGAGCAGGCCCCGCCCCCTGCTCACTGACGGCAAAACTCAGCCCAATGTGTGCGATATCAAGAAATGGCTGAAGGCATTGGATGTAGCAAAGACAATGGCCGTGGAGCTCAGACTGATTTCTGACAGTTGCAGGCCCCCTTTAAATCCTTGCATTTTTTTGTTGGTGGATGTGGCCTAATGGACTGCTCTCTGAGGCCCACTTGCTGCTGCAGAAACAGCCTGTAACAAGATGGGTGTTCATTACTTTTACAGAAAGCCCATTCCTTCAATAATCAGAATCATCAGGATCATGATGCCTTAATAATCATGATTCTATTACATTAAAAATTGAATGCTATGGATCAATAATGAGGATCCAATTACGTCATTGTGCATAATCCTATTACATTAATAAATAGGTTCTTATCGTTTTAAGATTCAGAATGCTACAACATTAATAATCAGGGAACTATAATGTTAAAAATCTGATGCCTATTGCATCAGTGGTCAGATCTTATTGCATAAACAATCAGTGTCCTATTATGTTAATAATCAGGATCTAATTACTTTAATAATTAGCTGCCTATTGCTTCAATAATCAGGGAATTATTGCATCAAGAATATGGATGTTAATACATTAATAATCAGCATTATTTCAATTAATAATCAGAGTCCCATTGCAGCTGAAGTCACCATCACTCCCATCCCACCACTCAACAAATCTCATACCCCCAAATTTTCACTCTGGATTGCACAAACTATGAGGCATTAAATGAGTCATATCGGGAAAAAGTTTGGGAAGCACTTGGCTGTGGGCTCTGACAACATCCCAGCTATAGTACTGGAGTCTTGAGGCATTGAAACACCACTACCTCCAAGTTCCTCTTCAGCTTGTTGACCATTCTGACTTGGAGATATATTGCTTTTCCTTCACTGCCAATTGTTCAAACTCCTTGAACTCCCTCCCTACCAGTACTGTGGGAGGACTTTCGTTAGATGGGGCAACAATTGAAGAAGGTGGCTCACCGCCACCTTGTCAAGGGCAATTACAAAGCTCACATCCAAAGAACAAATAAAAAAGGAATGTTGGAACTTTTAAAATAAAATCATAAATTTGCTGAATGTTAAGTAAATGAGCAAATGAACAATAGCTACCTTGAGTTTAGTATTCAAAGGAAAGCAAAACTTTTCTAATTTGAATCCTGGAGGTATGTTCATAGTCTGCAAGACATCAGGTAATTTTCATTGGTTTTTAAATTTAAAAAAAAATCTTATTTGTTTACTTTTAAATCTTCCTATTCTTTTTAAAGACAATATAATGTGGACTATAAACTGGACACCTATCTGAAAATTGCTCGTTTGTACCTGGAAGATGATGATCCTGTGCAGGCAGAAGCTTACATAAACCGGGCTTCTCTACTTCAAAATGAATCAACCAATGAGCAGCTGCAGATACATTACAAGGTAGAATTCCGCTTTTGAAAAATAGCTGTTATTTACATGGCTAAAGACCAGTGGATCAGTGCAAATATTTCTACAGTCTGAAGAGTCCCATCTTTGTGACCATCTCAAATAATGTGAGCCTCAAGTTCAATTCCCTATCTGATTTGAGCTAGCTGATCAAGCTAAGAGAGCAGTGTGGACATTATATTCATCCTAGAACCATTGGGTCAGAGAGGGGGAGAGTCAGCTGGGGTTCCCACTCCTGCTCATGATTCAGTGACTGTTGCTAAAAAAAATTCTCTTTCGACATCAAGTTAGATTGTGCTCCACTCTCGTGCCTCACTGTTTAAGATTGCCTATTGAGTCTGCTTCATTCACCCTTTCAGGGAGTACATAACAGCTCACTTTGGCTTCAGCTTTAATGCTTTGTTAACAGTCCCAAACCCCCCCCAATCTCTATGAAGGTAGTTAAGTGTTTATGAATTAATTGTAGAAAATACTAAGCACTTTTTCTCTCATCTTTTAAAAATGTTTTCATTTTTAGCTGCTGTTCAGTCTATAATAAGCAGTTGCTTGTTTGGGGTTGGAGGGGTTGAGGAAGAAAGATTAAGAGGAATAGGTTAAAAAATAAATTTAAAAATGGATAACCGGAGGAAAAAAATTTATGACCCAATTATGTAACCCACAAAAGTATGATGCATCAGTCTTTGCAGTTTCCCAGGAGATTGATCTTGACTGATATGTATTTTTAATGTTTTCTATTGTTTCCTACATTTGTATTTTTTTCTTTTTATCTCTTCTTAGTTATAATTAAATTGCATTGCTTTCAGATGTATTGTGTGTTTTGAGAAACACATAATGACAAACGTACAGATAAGAAAAAAAAGTCCTACTAATTCTCATAGATCTTGGAATTAATTATTTTATTATTTGTACTCACCTTTTTAGCTTTTAATCATTATTCTACTGTATAAGTTGTTTATTTACAAACATATCACTCATTCCTTCCCTTTCCCATCCCTTGATAAAATATTTTGTACCAGTGTACATTTTAGTTTGTGATAGACTAACCATCAAATTTTAATTCATTATTTTTAATGCTAATCATCATAAATAATCATTTTGATATCTAGCTTGGATGTTATGTTATCCAGAAAGATAAGATGAGTCCATGTTTATCACCTAGTTGCTTTAGAACTTCATAATGGTTAGGTTTTTTTTTCTCTGAGAAGTTAAATGTTCTTCTATGATTTTGTCTTCAGGTATGCTACGCTCGTGTCCTCGACTACAGAAGGAAATTCATAGAAGCTGCTCAGCGATATAATGAACTTTCATATAAGTCTATAGTACATGAGACTGAACGACTAGAGGCATTAAAGCATGCACTACACTGTACCATTCTCGCATCAGCAGGTAATATATTTACGTTGTAGGCCAATAATGCCAAGGCTGTGGGTAGTTCTAGCAGCAATGTGGACGATAAATGTTTAATTGACTTGACCTATTTTGGTTTGCAGTTCCAAATTTGAATCAGCGTGCTTGTAGATTAGGGACCAATGTCTTTGTCTCCATCAATCGAAAAGTGCGCCAACAAATTAAAAGTGGAGTTCTAAAAATTATAAATATATCTTTAGTGTAAATTTACTCTCGTTTGATCCCTTCTTGAATTTCTGCATCAAGACTCCTCCTGAATGAGGAACACAAGAATGGCCTGGGCTCCAGACTCCTTCACAGCAGTCCTCTATTCTCTCAAGTAAACCAGTTGCAAGCTCAGGAAACATTTCCATAGAGAGTTACTTTTAAAAATTAATGTATGAGATATGAATTTAACTGTCTTGTTGCTGGGATCCAAACATTACTAATAGAGCAATTAACTAGCTTCAATAACAAAATTTAGAATATTTTAAAGATTCTGCATTTCATTGTCATGCCATCAATTCAGAAAACCATAAAATTATAGCTTTGCGCTTCACGTTAAAGGTTGACAAATCAAATGGCTGCTACATAAGCATATTTGAAAATGGCAAGCCAATTGTTCAGTTCTGAAAGCAGGTTTATTGTTGGTAAATAGTTTTTTTGAACCATCATTTATTTCAAATATAAATGCATCAGATGAGATGAATTTCATGTGTAACATGATACACAGTCAAAGTTTAGTGTGGAAAATATACTAGTTTTGTTATTCTTTCAGCTTTGGAATCTGGACCCTGATCAGCTTTTTTGGTTTTGATTTCAATGTTATAGCGCAAAAATACAGAACTCTGAGAGAAAAAAATCAAAACTTTCTTAAGTGGCTTTTTGGCAAATCAGAATTGATCCAAAAAGAGCCCAAGCACACATTAGGAGCATTTTTTGGAATAGTGAATCATCTTGGCATTTGCATTCAAATAAAATTTAGAATTTGAATATCAATAAGACATTTGCTTGCCTAAATATATGCATTTGGTGTGGTCACGTTTTGCTTTTGGGAACGTCTATATTGAAATTCATAAGATGGAGGGGTCAAAGTGAGGCCAATGGCTAAATACAGGACATGCATATAAATAATTTTTCTCCATTTTGGAAAGCTATCTAGATGCACACCATAGAAATTTATTCAAGTAAGTTTGGCCAATGTTTCAATCAGGTACATCTAGGCCTTTATGTTTCCACAGTTTGTCATAGGTTTGGCAAACAGGCTTGGTTTAATCCTTCCAATCATACTAATAAATTTAAAGCTTTGTTATGTGAAATGTCAGGTGTTATTAAAAAGTGGATGTGTCATAGAAATATTTATACATCTAAAATAAGACATTAAAATAGAATGAATGTAAAGCAGATGATTTTTTTGGCAAGAATGAATGGGAAGCTCAATTCCATGTATGGATGTAACATTGTAAACAAATACTGCAGTGTAACAAAGTTCAGTTTTAAAATTCACAGCAATCCTGTTGGTTGTATTTCCCCTGCAGGACAGCAGCGTTCCCGTATGCTGGCAACCCTGTTTAAGGATGAGCGCTGCCAGCAACTTGCAGCTTATGGCATTCTAGAGAAAATGTATCTGGATAGAATTATTCGAGGGAACCAGCTGCAGGAGTTTGCTGCCATGCTGATGCCTCACCAGAAAGCAACGACTGCTGATGGTAAAGTCTTCACAGTCAGTTTTTGTCCTGAAGGTGTGTGTTTCACACCTTTTTTTGGTAGTGTGTAGCAGAATGATTTGTGCATGATGAACTTAAAGCATATCTTTGGAACTGTAAATTTTATTTTTAGGTGAATATTGGCACCCTGCCAGGCCAAGGACACACGTGCGCACTGTTGTTTTAAGTCCAGCCCAAGTGTTAATGCTGTGCTGTGTTGAAGCACGATATATGTTGAAGCACGATATATTTTGAAGCACAATACATTGTTGAGTCCTGCATCAAACCACATGGAGAACTTCAGTGCAGTACTGTCTGTCTAAAGCCTGACTGCAAAAAATTGCACATTGCACTTCTTCATTAGTTGTATTATTGTCGTCTTCCTCCCTGGTAGTGCAGCTAAAATTCTTGTTAATAGTTGAGTGATGAGACTAAAGGCAGACTGATGTACATTTAAGGGTTTAGTCAAGGTCACCTTATTTATTGTTTTAAATTAAAATTAATGGAATTGCAGAAAAGGTTTCACAATTCTATGTAATAAAAACATATTTTAACATTTTTAGTTAAATCAATAACCTTTGTTATATTCATTCATCCTGTGGTTGCTAGTGAATTATTTTAAACCATTGTGGAATAGGCACCCTCGACTCAGCTGATCCACTTGCTTCCAGTATGTGTCTGGGAGAAGTAAAGCAAGAGATATAATATTCTTTTCCTGTGCAATGTGGCACAGTAAAGGAGACCAGCAATCTCCATAGCTTGTCTATGTTGAAATTAGTGATCCTGGTCAGAGTGGCAAAAAGCTATACATATATATTTTAAAATTCATTGAGGGCATCTTGGGTGAAGAAAACAATGATGGTAGTACAGAAGAATGCAGATTCAATCCCATTGTTAGCTGATTTCAACTGGATAGCACTTAAGGTGCTACAATTTCCTTGTGTTGGGGGGAGGAATCAGCCAGTTTCCATTTCTGATCAGAGTTCAATGGAAAGTTTTTTAAGTGGAGAGCATCTGAGAATGTGATTAAGTGTAACTGTGATGCCCTGCACAGTAGAATATCCCACCTTTACTCACTGCCAAGGTCCATGTATGAAGATTAACCACAGAGTTAATGTATAAAATGACTAGTATTTCCATTGAAACTGTACCTTAGCATGAATCAGTGCCTTCAGGTGAGGGGCAGGGACAAAATTGGAAGTTTTTAAAATTCAAAATCTTAAAACAGTATTTGTACGACAGTTTGTTACTGGTTGAATTAGCATGTTAACAATTCAGGCACTGATAGCAATTAAAGCTTCCCATCCCTTTAATTGGAAAACCGTTCAATAAATGGAGGCTATGTAATGGCAAACCATTGATTCATTTATCTCCTGGGATGAATTGCTTTGTTTCAGTTCATGAGTGGGATAACTTGTCTGTACGATGCCTTGTCACCAAGTATTCCATTTATACTTTATGATATCAAGGATTTTTTTGTTACTGTTTAAATTTTGTTTTAGTCTAGACTATTGTGGTAAGTACTTTGACATCTCTGTTGATTTTTATTATGTTTTTTGCTCACAAGCTTGAAATGACCAGAGGAGAGATTGTGAGCAGGTATAGCTATTGAGTCTAGATCTATCTGCCCACAACTTCTAATTTATCATGCCTTTTTCATTTTGAATTTGCCAACTCAGGCACTATCTTTTGTGCTCTGTGCCACTGTTTAACTAACTAGCTCAGAGCTATCCACCTTTTTGCTTTTGGAAACTGTGTAGATGCATATCAAGGAGCCTTAGGCCACACACCATGTTTAAATTCATGCTCACATAATTTGCATGTATTTCAAGCTGCTGATACCAACAGATCTTGTGTCCTGATTTTGATTTGTTCATCAATGTGTTAACAGTACTAAAAACAGCCCTATTCAAACCTCCAGCCCAATAAAGTTCAAATAGGATGAGCTAGTATATCAGAATTACAAGTACAAGGAGAACAAGGGATGAATTCCCAGATCTCAGAGACTGTAGTTTGAAGGCTGTGAATTAGGCATCTGAGGTATTAAATGTTTAGAAGTGCCTGATATTGTTTTTATGTTTGCAGTGGCCTGCCAATACAGATCAGGTGCTTTGTCTCATCCTTTGTGGCATAGCATTTTGGATCACTTGCGTGACACTAGTGTTTTTAAAATGTTATGGAACTAATTTAGATTTGTAGAAAAGAAACTTAGATTTTTAGGGTATCATTTGAGCTACTAGTATGGTTGGAATGGTGTCGAGTAAAGTACTTGCCATATCCACAGCTAAATAAATCATGCAAGTTCAAGGTGATATTAATGCAAATAGTCTCTGTTCCACATGTGCTATAAATGATGGGTCCTTCAATAAATTTTGTGTTAAATGTTTTCCTCCTTCTTAGAAATGGAAAATTTATTTGCATTTATTTAAAAAGGTCACTCCAGCTTTTCTTTAAAGGAGCTGTTAATTTATTATGTCACCATAGATTGATAAAAATGTGCTTATACTCATGATTCTCCATATTTAAGCTACTTCTTTAATAAGATTTGTCATGGAATGTGTAGAACAAATCAGAAGCTCACCTAAAGGGAAAAGTAAAAACCCTAGACTTTTATTTAGTGGTTGGATATGTTGCAGCTTTGTGAGAGGCATAAGAACTGTCCACAGACATATAAGTACAGTATGGTGAGGGTTTCTCTTCTGACTGTGTACCTCTCCTGAATGTTCCTCCCAATGGGGAAGCTGAGAGCTCGCCAAGTGTGAACTACCACTGTACTTCAATTACTGCACTGTCCCTAAGTTGAATGCTTATTGCAGTATTATTCCCCTCTCTGGTGACTTCAAATTTAAGACTTTTGGCCAGCAACTCCCAACCCTTGGGTTTCTTTGTAATCAAAGTACAAGTGTTTTAAAAATTTCTGTGACATTGTATCTATTGTAATGATGTGATGTTTCCTCCCTAATACCAGGTTCCAGTATACTGGACAGGGCAGTCATTGAGCACAACCTGCTTTCTGCCAGTAAACTGTACAATAATATTACATTTGAAGAGCTTGGAGCTTTGCTAGAAATACCGCCAGCCAAGGTAAGCTCTCAAAGTACTGACTTATTTTTTCATGTTTAACCTTGAAGGAAAATCCCAGGCAGCCAGACGCCAAACCAACAGACAGTATGAGCCTTCAGTGTTTATGTCCCGGCATTAATTCATTTTATTTATACAAGAAAAACAGCTTTTAAAGTGAGCATTTCCTACTTACTGAGAGCACTACTTTGGATAGATTATTTGAACTTGTTTTTCATGCTTTTTCCTACTAGAGCGATAAATAGATGCTGGGAGCTAGATACTGCAGCAACATTGACAAAATAAATATAAATTCTTGGCAGCTCGGTATTTTCTTTCAGATTTAAGGTTACAGGAGACTGATATTGCAATGGATTAGGGTGCTGTGTTTTCACCTTCCTGCATTCTCAACTATCCTAGATTAATGAACAAGAGTGCACTTAAAACTGTATAACTTAGTATTACTAGCCAATCCTACTGAGAATTGGCGAGGATTGGAAATATTTCACCATTGAAATAGGAGATACTTTTCTAAGGTTTGAATTAATCCTGACCTCATTATGTAAAATCATTTTAATGGAGGCTGACTATACTTCCATTATGCTGGACTGTGTTAAATTTGGTTTCTTTATCAAGTGTAAGTTGGAAACCACTTGCAGCATAATTAGGTATCCAGCATCATTAAAGAAGTGCTCTTTGGACCCAAGTGCTCCTTAAGGAGAGAAGGGTAATTTTGACAATAATTACCCATCCATCATCTATCTGGAAAATAACATCAGTAATATAAAATCATCTAATGGTTGACTGTAAAGCAAAGAAACACTGTCCACTTTCCTGTCCTTCTTTGTTACCAGTTGCCTTACTGAGCTATATTGTTCCACATCAAGCAATAATCCTATTTAGATTTAGCATTTATTAACTCCCCCTATTATTTGACAGTGCTGAACAAAACACAACTTACTTATGACCAGACCTTGATGCGCATCCAAACAATACAAAATTATTGGCATCTTGAAAGGAATGCCAGGTACAAGAATTGTTTTTTTTTGTGGAACTAATTAGAACAGTCTCAGATAAGGATGTCATCTTTGGAATTGGGATTTCACCTAACACTGAAACATTTGGGGATTTATCTGGCTCAGTAAGACTATTGTATCTGATGATGTTCAACTCAATCGAACAGCTAAGCAGTGGCTCATAGCCTGGATCTATGAAAGATATGGTGCAGCATTATCCAACAATTCAAAGAAACATAGAAAATCCTATGGCCAGAAAAGACCAAGGACCATCTTCCTGCTATTCTGTGTAATCGATGTGTTTCTCTTCTAGATGTTTGTACATTTTCTACTTGCTACTTACTCCCACCATCTTGAGGTATTCTAAAAATTGACCAACCTCCTACTGATGTAATGCTTAACCTCTATATTTCAGCTTATACTTGCCTACTGTTCTATACTGTGCCAAATCAAATGTCCCTGACTGACCCTCTACACTCTTAGCCATTAGTAATTTGAATACCTCAATCATGCCCCCCCCCCCATGTTTTTTTTTATCGCTCATGGGATATGAACAAGGCAAGGCCAGCATTTATTGCCCTTCCCCAATTGCCCATGAAAAGGTGTACCAATCTTTCATAACATTACCCATCCTTGCTGTTTTGGTGTAATATACAAGCTTTATGGTGAAGCTGCTGACACCCTCTTCCAGATTATTTCTGAAAATATTTGAGTGCAATTCCCAACACCAGTTCAGAAATGGGGGTCATTAAACAATCAATTTTGAATAATGAATGAATGGCATCAGCTGTTTAGCAGCACAAAGCTGTGATAAACACCAAAGCCTGATGAATGATAGTCAGATCTGTTGCCAAGCCAAAGTCACCTTCACTTCTCTTGGAAACAGTTTGCTTGCCAAACCTTGCCAGATAAGACAAATGTTAAACACCATAAGGCCCAATTTTTCTAATGTGAATGGTCCATGTGCACGGGGGATAAAATGGAGCAGAAATTCATCTGTGTCCCAGCCCTCTTGAGATAAATTCTTTTTGCCTTTTTGTATCTGTGCATGAGCTTTTAGTGACCTGTGAACTTGAACACTCAAATGTGGTATTACCTTACATTTCAGAAGATTAATTCAGATGGATGTTTAACATCCATCTCAGAGAGCAGATAGGGCCTCGATTTAATGTCTCATCCAAAAGATGGGTTCTCCAGCAATGCAGCATTCCACTAATACTATGCCAAAGTGTCAGTCTATATTTTGATCTTAAGTCTTTGGAATGGCTCTTGAATTTACAACCTTCTGATTCGGAGGGGGAGAGTGCTACCAGCTGGGCCACGGTTGACACTGCCATGATTTGTGACAATGCATGAAAAAGTCCTGTCAAGATGATCATCAGCCAGCAAACTGGTTAATTCTCAAGTTATCGCAAGCTATTTTTGCATGTAGGTAGGTGGAGCACCTGTCTATAATTGTGGAGGACTGACTTCACAGTGTACAGGTTAACAGAGAACTAAATGCATAGTTGTTTTTTTTTATCTGAAGGGGCTGCGTCTCAATTTCTGGTAACACTTCAGTTCCGTGTTCCTGATCTTTGGCCATCTGATGTGGAAGGAAGCGGGCAGATCAAGAGACCTGCTCATGTGACTACTCCTGGGTCTGACCAAGGTGGCCATTATTAACAGGTGCAGGCTGTGGGCAGTTGAGGGGGTCATTCAGCCTGCCTCTTTTCTGCAGCTACGCCTGCACCTGGTTGCCCTTGGTTTGAGGCCTACCACTACCGGGGTGGGTGGGGGGGGGTACTGGAATTCATCATCAACCCCAGGAATATAATTTTATAACTTTAATTTAAGTTATTAAGTTTCCATTCAAGTTTTGGTTACAGTGGAGTAGTATCGCCCCTTTCAAATGGGGCACTTAATTGGTTATGGGTTCAAAAGTGTATAAAGACAGAAATTGCAAAGGCTGAGTTAGGAGGTGCATGTAAATGATGTGTATCCCTGTAAATAAAAGCCCATACAAGTATGTAAAAATTGGCTCCAGTTCTACCCTTCATCGCCTGGCTTTCTGTACCATAAGATGCAATGGATGGTTGCTTCAAGGTGAAGGTTGGAAACTAAAAGTTTTTCAGACAGAAGGCTAAAATCCCAATAGCTATTGTGGAAAAAGGCAGTAGCAAGTGTAAATTGGGATAGAATTGTTTGGTAGTACAGAACCTGAGTATTGCTGAAAAAAGAGACATGTCTAAGCTTATCATTTACACTCATAAGGACACTTGCAAGCATATAAGGGGAAAACAGCAATTTTATTCTATGTGAAAAGAGTCCTGATTGGTTGGCAAGTGGCATTGCCATGGACAATGTACCAGTGATGGTGACTGGTATTTAACTGCCAAGCATTGTTTGAAATTTAAATGGGATGAGTGCAAGACGAAAAGCAGAGACATACTTAAATTGAGATATGATCATCCTCCAATGTTCTCAGACTCTGAACCATATGGCCAGTGAAAGAATGTGCTGGGAATGCAAACCCACATGTCACTATGAAAGAGAAAACAATGTATGCCCTTGGCATTGTCACTTCCTATAAGAAATAAAGTCAGAAGTAAAGTACTTTGTGAGCTGAAGGCAAAATACTATGGATGCTGGAAATCTGAAACAAAAACAAAAAATGCTGGAAAAACTCAGCAGGTCTGACAGCATTTGTGGAGAGAAAGACAGAGTTAGGGTTTCGAGTCCATATGACTCTTCTTCAGAGTTAAAGGGAAGTGGAAATGTGGTGAAATATATACTGTTTAAGGGGGTTGGGACAGGTGAAGCTGGATAGAAGGCCAGCGATAGGTGGAGGCAAAGGAGACATTGCAAAAGATGTCATAAACAAAAGGTCAAAGGGTTATTAATAGTGGTGGCACTGGCTAAAGGAGGTGCTAATGGTAACATTGAATGGAAAGCAGAATTTGATAATGGCCGGACCATCGTAAGCACTCTGGAAAGTGACAGATGGCCCTAAATGGGGGTGGGGTGAGGTGGGGGGAGGGGACGGTGATGGGAAAAAAGATCGAAAATAGGCCAGATTTCAAAATAGTCCTGATACTGGATACAGGTGTCAATATCATGGAAGGATTAAAGACAGGCAGAATAAAGATGAAAACTTCTTTAACAGGTGCTCTCTCTCACACTCTCTCACATTCCCTCTGTTGTCTCTCACATACTCTCGCCTCGCTCGCTCACACAGGTGGTCCCCTTGCTCTCATATATACACACCCCGCTCTCTCTCATGCACACACACACATACTCTCCTCTCTCTCACATACAATCTCCCTCTCTCTCTCACTCACCCTCTCCCTCTCTCCCTCTCTCATTCACTCTTTGCTCTCTCTCTCTCTCTCCCTCTCACACTGACTCCCCTCTCTCAGACACTCTCCCCTCTCCCTCTCTCTCTCACACACACACGCTCCTCTCATGCTTTCACACTCACCCCTTTCCAACACAGGCACACACTCCTCTCTCTCTCACACATACATATGCACACTCTCACATGCTTGCTTATTCGTGCTCTGCCTCACTTGTGCACTGCCTCGCTCGCGCTCTCCAATTTCTGACCCCATACACACTCTTTCTTCTCTCTGCCCATGCACACTCTCTCCTCTCTTTGCCCATACACACTCTCTCCTCTCTTTGCCCATACACACTCCTCTCTCTGCCCATACACACTCCTCTCTCTGCCCATACACACTCCTCTCTCTGCCCATACACACTCCTCTCTGTGCCCATATACACTCCTCTCTGTGCCCATACACACGCCTCTCTCTGCCCATACACACGCCTCTCTCTGCCCATACACACGCCTCTCTCTGCCCATACACACGCCTCTCTCTGCCCATACACACGCCTCTCCCTGCCCATACACACGCCTCTCTCTGCCCATACACACGCCTCTCTCTGCCCATACACACGCCTCTCTCTGCCCATACACACGCCTCTCTCTGCCCATACACACGCCTCTCTCTGCCCATACACACGCCTCTCTCTGCCCATACACACGCCTCTCTCTGCCCATACACACGCCTCTCTCTGCCCATACACACACCTCTCTCTGCCCATATACACACCTCTCTCTGCCCATATACACGCCTCTCTCTGCCCATACACACGCTCTCCTCTTTCTGCCCACGCACAATCCTCTCTCTGCCCACGCACGCACACTCCTCTCTCTGCCCACGCACACACTCTCCTCTCTCTGCCCACGCACACACTCTCCTCTCTCTGCCCACGCACACACTCTCCTCTCTCTGCCCACGCACACACTCTCCTCTCTCTGCCCACGCACACTCTCTCCTCTCTCTGCCCACGCACACTCTCTCCTCTCTCTGCCCACGCACACTCTCTCCTCTCTCTGCCCACGCACACTCTCTCCTCTCTCTGCCCGCGCACACTCTCTCCTGTCTCTGCCCACGCACACTCTCTCCTCTCTCTGCCCACGCACACTCTCTCTTCTCTCTGCCCACGCACACTCTCTCTCCTCTCTCTGCCCACGCACGCGCTCGCTCTCTCTCTCTGTCCTTCCACGCTCTCTCCTGCCCACCATGCCCCCTCCATCCCTGTGCCCCCTCCCCGCAGCCCCTGCCCCCTCCCTCCCTCTCTCTTTCTCACGCACACACTCTGTATGACCTTATGTGACCATAACTATGTAAGATTTAAGGTAGTTATGGAAAAGGACAAAGATGGGCCAGAAATAAAGGTCCTGTATTGGGGAAGGCAAATTTCATTGTGATAAGACAGGATGTGGCCAAAGTGGACTGGGAGCAGCTAATTGTAGGAAGTCTATATCAGACCACTGGGAGTCATTCAAAAAGGAAATAGTGAGATTTCAGGGCTAACGTGTTCCCGTAAAGGTGAAGGAAGGATCAACAAGTCCAGGGAACCCTGGATGTCAAGGGATATGGAGGATTGCATAAGGAAAAAAAAAGGAGGCTTATGGCAGCTACAGAGGGCTGAAAACAGCGGAAGCCCTAGAGGGGTATAGAAAGAGTAGGGGGTACTTTAAAAAGTAATTAAGTGAGTGAAGAGGTGGCATGAACAAACACTGGCGGGCAAGTTAAAGGAAAACGGCAAAACATTTTGTAATTATATTAAGGGCAAGAGGATAACCAGGGAAAAAGTAAGGCCTGTTAGGGAGCCGGAGGGTGTAGCTGAGCTTTTAAATGATAACTTTCATCTGTGTTCACTATGGTGAAGGACGATATAGGTGTAGAAATCAGGGAGGGGGACTGTGATATACTTGAACAAATTAGCATTGAAAGGGAGGTGGTATTAGTGGTTTTAGTGGGCTTAAAAGTGGATAAATCCCCAGGCCCAGATGAGATGTATCCCAAATTGATATGAGGCAAGGTAGGAGATTGCAGGGGCTCTGACACTAATTTTCAAATGCTCTCTAGCCACAGGAGTGCGGTGCCAGAGGACTGGAGGACAGCGAATGTGGCACCATTATTCAAGAAGGATAAACCAGGTAATTACAGCACAGTGACTTCAACATCAGTGGTAGGGAAACAATTGGAAAAAATTCTGAGGGGCAAGATTAATCTCCAGGGATTAATCAGGGAGAGTCAATGTGGCTTTGTCAGGGAGAGGTCATGTCTAACAAATTTGATTGAATTTTTCTAGGAGGGGACTAGTTGTGTGGATGAGGGTAACGTAGTTGATATAGTCTACTGGACTTCAGTAAGGCTTTTGAAAAGGTCCTGCATGGGAGAATAGTCAAGAAGGTAAGAAAAGCCCATGGGATCCAAGATAATTTGGCAAATTGGATCCAAAATTGGCTTAGTGGCAGGAGGCAGAGGATGATGGTCGAAGCTTGTTTTTGCGAATGGAAACCTGTGACAAGTGGTGTACCGTAGAGACCCTTGTTGTTTGTGGTGTACATTAATGATTTAGATGTGAATATGGGAGATATGGGAGATCTACCTGTCCCGCTACCTTAAGGGACCGGTGGACATGCACACCAAGATCCCTCTGACCCTCAGTACTTCCCAGGGTCCTACCATTCATCATGTATTCCTGTGCCTTGTTTGTCCCACCCAAGTGCATCACCTCACACTTATCTGGATTAAATTCCATTTGCCACTGATCAGCCCGTCTATATCCTCCTGTAATTTTAGGCTATCCTCCTCACTATTTTCCACCCCACCAATTTTCGTGTTATCCGCGAACTTACTGATCAACCCTCCTACATTCAAGTCTAAGCCATTTATATATACCACAAAGAGCAAGGGACCCAACACCGATCCCTGTGGAACTCCACTGGACACAGGCATCCAGTCACAAATACACCCCTCGACCATCACCCTCTGCTTCCTGCCACTCAGCTAATTCTGGATCCAATTTGCCAAATTTCCTTGGATCCCATGGGCTCTTACCTTCATTATCAGTCTCCCATGTGGGACCTTATCAAAAGCCTTGCTGAAGTCCAAGTAGACCACATCAAATGCATTGCCCTCATCTACACAGCTGGTCAGCTCTTTGAAAAATTCAATTAAAGTGGTCAGACATGACCTTCCCTTAACAAAACCATGCTGACTATCTTGGACTAAGCCCTGCTTCTCCAAGTGTAGATTAATTCTGTCCCTCAGAATTGCTTCCAATAGTTTCCCCACCACTGAATGGCCTGTAGCTCCCTGGTTTCTCTCTTTCTCCCTTCTTGAATAACAGTACCACATTGTAAGCATGTCCAATAAATTTGGTGGACTGGGTAGAGAGAGGTTACAGGTGGGAATGCAGCCTATAGGCCACTAATTGGACAGCCTGGCTTAGATATTAAGTAAAATAGGCCTGTAGTTGCTTTAAATACAATGATCTATTTTGAGATAACAACAGAAAATTCTGCAAGAACTCAGCAGGTTTGACAGCATTTGCATAGAGAGAAACTGAGTTAATGCTTCGAGTCCGTACGACTTGTCAGAGTTAAAGAGAAGTAGAAATGTGATCAGATTTATACTGTTTTAAGAGGGGGTGGAGCAGGTGAAGCAGGATAGAAGGCCAGCGAAAGGTGGGGGCTAAGGAGAGATTGACAAAGATGTCATGGGACACAAGACAAGGGAGTGTTAATGGCAGTGGTAAGGGCTAAAGAAGGTGCTGACAGTGGCATAAAGATAGGAAAGCAGAATGTGTGAATAGCAGAACAATGGTCAGCACTCTGTGGAAAAACAACATGATGCCACCACCAAACAATTCTTTTCCTCACCCCCCCCCCCCCCAGTCAGCATTCCGTGGGCACAGTTCCCGCCGGGACACTGTGGTCCACTCCTCCATCATCCCAACAAACCCCCTTCCCATGCAATCGCAGAAGGTGCAACCGCTGCCCCTTTATCTTCTCCCTCCTCACCATCCAAGGCCCCAAGCACTCCTTTCAGGCGAAGCAGCGCTTCACTTGCATCTCCTTCAATTTGGCCTACTGCATTCGCTGCTCCCAATGTGGTCTCCTCTACACTGGGGAGACTAAACGCAGACTGGGTAATTACTTTACGGAACACCTTTGGTCTGTCCACAAGCATGACCCAGACCTTCCTGTCGCTTGCGATTTCCAACACACCATCCTGTTCTCATGCCCACATGCCTATCTTTCGCCTGCTGTAATGTTCTAGTGAAACCCAAGGCAAGCTGGAGGAACAGCACCTCATCTTCCAATTAGGCACTTTACAGCCTTTCGGACTTAACATTGAGTTCAACAACTTCAGACCATGAACACTCTCCTCTATCTTCACCCCTTTTTTTTAATCCCTCTTTAAAAATTATTTTTATTTTGTATTTACTTATTTTTATTTTTATTCATTTTATTCACAGTTTTATCTCTTTTTATCCCCTTATCCCTTTTTCTATCCTTTTTCCCCACCCTCTTCCCCCACCCCATCTCCAAAAGGGCCATCTGTTACTTGTTCTATGTCTATGTTGTTCTTTTACAGAGTGCTGATCCTTGTTCAGTTATTATCACATTCTGCTTTCTTACCTTTATGCCACGATCAGCATGGCTTTTTAGCCCTTACCACTATCATTAACTCTCCCTTTGAGTTGTGTCCATGGCATCTTTGTCAATCTCTCCTTAGCTGTCATCTATCACTGACCTTCTATTCAGCTTCACCTGCTCCACCCCTCCTAAACAGCATAAGTTTCATCACATTTCTACTTCTCTTTAGCTCTGAAGAAGACTCATATGGACTCAACATTAACTCTATTTCTCTCTCCGCAAATGCTGTCAGCCCTGCTGAGTTTTCCCAGAATTTTCTGTTTTTATTTCAGGTTTCCAGCAAGCGCAGTATTTTGCTTTTAGTCTGTTTAGACAGTATTGTTTCCATCCCATTTAATCGTGCTTGGCCTTCACAGAAAGAAGAGTCTTATGGACTCGAAACTTTAACTCTGTTTTTCTCTCCACAGATGCTGCCAGACCTGCTGAATTTTCCAGCATTTTCTGTTTTTATTTCAGACTTCCAGCATCTGCAGTACCTTGCTTTTATCTTCACAGAAAGGTGTTATATCTGAAGAAGAGACAGCAATTGCAAAGCTTGTTTGGTCAGTTTAACTGGTTGTGGACTCGGGCTAGAACAGGTGCTAGTTTTGTTGTTGGCATTAAGTAAAACACCCTAAAGGAGGGAATATTTTTAGGGCAAATGAAACATTAAGAAAATTAAATCTGGAGGAATGTGTACTTAAGTTCCCATCCTTAGGTGGCCCAAAGAATATAAAGCTAGTCATTTTTGGCAATGCTTCACATGCTAATCTTTCTGATGGATGTTCTTGTGTGGCTGGTTTCATAATATTTTTGATGGCTGAGAATGGGAAATATTGTTGTTTAGCTTGGGCAGCGAAGAAAATGAAAAGGATTGTGAAAAGCACTCTATCTGCTGGAGTACAGGCACTTGTGAAGGCAGTGGATGTAGAATTCTCTAAGTGAGATTCTGTACAAAGTAGTACACCCATTGAATGTCATATGGATAATTGTTCATTGTGTGATAATTTATACTCTGTGAAAAGTGACCGTGAGAAAAGGTTATGAATTGACCTTGCTAGCTTGAAAAAATACTGGAGGGAAGGGAAATCTTTGAATTTAAATGGGTGGATGCAAGTCATCGACTACCTGATAGTTTTACAAAAAGAAGTGCATGTATGGAGAAATTTTTAGGGGTCCTGGAGGAGGGCTATCTCCCAATTCAATGCTTTTTACTGAATATAGAGGTCCTTTGATTTAATTTGTTTTAAAATTTTGGCTGTACTTGTAAGCTTTATTTTTGAGAGAGTAAAGGGAATCTAATCCTTGTATATTAATTAGAGTTAATTATATGTAGATAGTGGGCATAATCTAGGGTTTCAATTATGCTCCTATAAAGAGGAACAGTCAGAAACCAGGATGGTTAAGGTTAGGAGGTACATTTAGCTGAGGTCTAAGTAAAAGCGTGTAAAAGTAAATTAAAAACAAAAACAGAATTACCTGGAAAAACTCAGCAGGTCTGGCAGCATCGACAGAGAAGAAAAGAGTTGACATTTCGAGTCCTCATGACCCTTCAACAGAACTTCTTGAAAGGTCAACTCTTTTCTTCTCCACCGATGCTGCCGGACCTGCTGAGTTTTTCCAGATAATTCTGTTTTTGTTTTGGATTTCCAGCATCCGCAGTTTTTTTGTTTTTATGAAAGTAAATTAAGATTGGCTGCAGTCTATCCTTCACCACCTGGCTATCTTGGCTATCATAACAACTACTAGTTGGTTGTGGCCTCAAAATTGTATCCATCTCCTTCCAGATATGTTGCAGTACAGACTTATGGAAATGTGCTGTAGAGTGGCATTGAGGAAATCCTCCTTTAAAGCCACCTTATCTTTAACAGGAAGCTTTGTGCTTCCCTGCAGATACAGCCACACCTTGCATTTCTTTTATTTTCAATTGTACCTGTTATTTCTTAATCATCTGTTCCTTTAGTATTGGCAATGATTGTTAATAGATTAAGACAACCTCTGTCTTTCTAAAGTCTTTCAGGATCTTGAGACAATGTAAATGGCATGGAAGGGGACTCCTGTGAAATAGCACCAGTACAGAGTAGTTGGCCCAAAAGGCCTGTTTCTGTAATGTATATTCTATTCATTTCCTTTTAATTGTTCTTATTGTTTTAAGTTTCACTTACACAATTTTCATTTCCTATGGCCAGTATGCTCCAGAAACTCACCTAGATTTATAGCTGGTTTTGCTAATAATTATGCACATGTATTACCTGAACTCAGCATCAATAAGCAGATTATTGTTGGATAGGTGCCTTCACTTTGCTAATGATTGAATTTTGGCTGATGGGGTGGTAATTGTTTGGATTATATATATTCTGTTTTTTGTAGACAGGATATACCTGAACAACTTTCCATGTTGCCCGGTAGATGTCAGTGTGATAGCAGTACTGAAACGACTTGGCTGGAGGCACAGCTCATTCTGAAGTATGAGTCCTTGACGTCATAGCCAGGATACTGACGGCGCCAATTGATATTAATGTATTTAGTGCACGCAGCATGTGGAGTGAATCGAATTGACTGAAATGGTAGGAACCTCAGGAGGAGACAGAAATGGAAAAAGTGAAAACTAGTAAATGTACTGTATTCATAGGGATTTGGATGCTTGTACATGAAACACAAAGTTAACATGCAGGTACTGCAAGCAATTAGGGAGGTAAATGGTATGTTGGTCTTTATTGGAAGGGTGTTAGAGGACAAGAATAAGGATGCCTTGCTGCAATTGTATAGTACTTTGCTGAGACCACACCTGAAGTACTGTGTACAACTTTGGTTTGTTACCTAAGGAAGAGTATACTTGTCTTAGATGGGGTGCAATGAAAGTTTACTAGATTGATTCCTGAATTGAGAGCTTTGTCCTATTGGAATTGAGTAGAATGAGTCTATACTCTCCAGTGTTTAAAAGACTGAGAGGAGATCTCGTTGACGTATCTAAGATTCTGAATGAGCTTGATAGGGTAGGTGCTGAGAGGCTGTTTTCCATGGCTGGTGAGTTTAGAACTAGGGAAATAGTCTCAGGAGAAGGGATTGGCCATTTAGGACCGAGATTAAATATTTCTCCCGAGAGGATTGTGAATTTTTGGAATTCTGTACCTCAAAGGGTTGTGGTCGTATTCAAGGCTGAGATCAATAGATTTTTGCAATCTAAAGGACGTAAGGGTTATGGGGGTCTGGCAGGAAAGTGGAGTTGTGGTCCAGGATCAGCCACAAACTTACAGACTGGCGGAGCAGGCTTGTGAGGCCATCGGACCTATCCCTGCTCTAATTTCTTATCTATGTGTCTGAGTGAAGCAGTCTGGATGGACAGTTACTCGTCATATTAGGTTTGATGAGAATTAACTGCTTTGTGTCAAACTGAAGCTTAATGGGCATTGGTCTTCTACCAAATAATGACTGAAGCAGTATGGCAACAACTTGTGTCACTTAAGCTGGATACCATCTGTCTGTCAAGATCGCAAAAACAGTATAGCCATGTATTGAAAACAAAAACAGAATTACCTGGAAAAACTCAGCAGGTCTGGCAGCATCGGCGGAGAAGAAAAGAGTTGACGTTTCGAGTCCTCATGACCCTTCGACAGAACTTGAGTTCGAGTCCAAGAAAGAGTTGAAATATAAGCTGGTTTAAGGTGTGTGGGGGGGCGGAGAGAGAGAGAGAAGTGGAGGGGGGGTGTGGATGTAGGGACAAACAAGCAGTGATAGAAGCAGATTATCAAAAGCTGTCAACAAGAATAGAACAAAAGAACACATAGGTGTTAAAGTTGGTGATATTATCTAAACGAATGTGCTAATTAAGAATGGATGGTAGGGCACTCAAGGTATAGCTCTAATGGGGGTGGGGAGAGCATAAAAGATTTTAAGATATTTAAAAATAATGGAAATAGGTGGGAAAAGAAAAATCTATATAATTTATTGGAAAAAAAAGGAAGGGGGAAACAGAAAGGGGGTGGGGATGGGGGAGGGAGCTCACGACCTAAAGTTGTTGAATTCAATATTCAGTCCGGAAGGCTGTAAAGTGCCTAGTCGGAAGATGAGGTATTGTTCCTCCAGTTTGCGTTGGGCTTCACTGGAACAATGCAGCAAGCCAAGGACAGACATGTGGGCAAGAGAGCAAGGTGGAGTGTTAAAATGGCAAGCGACAGGGAGGTTTGGGTCATTCTTGCGGACAGACCGCAGGTGTTCTGCAAAGCGTTCGCCCAGTTTACGTTTGGTCTCTCCAATGTAGAGGAGACCACATTGGGAGCAACGAATGCAGTAGACTAAGTTGGGGGAAATGCAAGTGAAATGCTGCTTCACTTGAAAGGAGTGTTTGGGCCCTTGGACGGTGAGGAGAGAGGAAGTGAAGGGGCAGGTGTTGCATCTTTTGCGTGGGCATGGGGTGGTGCCATAGGAGGGGTTTGAGGAGTAGGGGGTGATGGAGGAGTGGACCAGGGTGTCCCGGAGGGAGCGATCCCTACAGAATGCCAATAGGGGGGTGAAGGGAAGATGTGTTTGGTGGTGGCATCATGCTGGAGTTGGCGGAAATGGCGGAGGATGATCCTTTGAATGCGGAGGCTGGTGGGGTGATAAGTGAGGACAAGGGGGTCCCTATCATGTTTCTGGGAGGGAGGAGAAGGCATGAGGGCGGATGCGCGGGAGATGGGCCGGACATGGTTGAGGGCCCTGTCAACGACCGTGGGTGGAAAACCTCGGTTAAGGAAGAAGGAGGACATGTCAGAGGAACTGTTTTTGAAGGTGGCGTCATCGGAACAGATGCGACGGAGGCGAAGGAACTGAGAGAATGGGATGGAGTCCTTACAGGAAGCGGGGTGTGAGGAGCTGTAGTCGAGGTAGCTGTGGGAGTCGGTGGGTTTGTAATGGATATTGGTGGACAGTCTATCACCAGAGATTGAGACAGAGAGGTCAAGGAAGGGAAGGGAAGTGTCAGAGATGGACCACGTGAAAATGATGGAGGGGTGGAGATTGGAAGCAAAATTAATAAATTTTTCCAAGTCCCAACGAGAGCATGAAGCGGCACCGAAGTAATCATCGATGTACCGGAGAAAGAGTTGTGGAAGGGGGCCAGAGTAGGACTGGAACAAGGAATGTTCCACATACCCCATAAAGAGACAGGCATAGCTGGGGCCCATGCGGGTACCCATAGCCACACCTTTTATTTGGAGGAAGTGAGAGGAGTTGAAGGAGAAATTGTTCAGCGTGAGAACAAGTTCAGCCAGACGGAGGAGAGTAGTGGTGGATGGGGATTGTTCGGGCCTCTGTTCGAGGAAGAAGCTAAGGGCCCTCAGACCATCCTGGTGGGGGATGGAGGTGTAGAGGGATTGGACGTCCATGGTGAAGAGGAAGCGGTTGGGGCCAGGGAACTGGAAATTGTTGATGTGACGTAAGGTGTCAGAGGAATCACGGATGTAGGTGGAAAGGGACTGGACGCCTTCTCCTCCCTCCCAGAAACATGAAAGGGTCCCCCTTGTCCTCACTTATCACCCCACCAGCCTCCGCATTCAAAGGATCATCCTCCGCCATTTCCGCCAACTCCAGCATGATGCCACCACCAAACACATCTTCCCTTCACCCCCCCCCCATCGGCATTCCGTAGGGATCGCTCCCTCTGGGACACCCTAGTCCACTCCTCCATCACCCCCTACTCCTCAACCCCCTCCTATGGCACCACCCCATGCCCACGCAAAAGATGCAACACCTGCCCCTTCACTTCCTCTCTCCTCACCGTCCAAGGGCCCAAACACTCCTTTCAAGTGAAGCAGCATTCCACTTGCATTTCCCCCAACTTAGTCTACTGCATTCGTTGCTCCCAATGTGGTCTCCTGTACATTGGAGAGACCAAACGTAAACTGGGCGACCGCTTTGCAGAACACCTGTGGTCTGTCCGCAAGAATGACTCAAACCTCCCTGTCGCTTGCCATTTTAACACTCCACCTTGCTCTCTTGCCCACATGTCTGTCCTTGGCTTGCTGCATTGTTCCAGTGAAGCCCAACGCAAACTGGAGGAACAATACCTCATCTTCCGACTAGGCACTTTACAGCCTTCCGGACTGAATATTGAATTCAACAACTTTAGGTCGTGAGCTCCCTCCCCCATCCCCACCCCCTTTCTGTTTCCCCCTTCCTTTTTTTTCCAATAAATTATATAGATTTTTCTTTTCCCACCTATTTCCATTATTTTTAAATATCTTAAAATGTTTTATGCTCTCTCCACCCCCACTAGAGCTATACCTTGAGTGCCCTACCATCCATTCTTAATTAGCACATTCGTTTAGATAATATCACCAACTTTAACACCTATGTGTTCTTTTGTTCTATTGTTGTTGACATCTTTTGACGATCTGCTTCTATCACTGCTTGTTTGTCCCTACAACCACACCCCCGCCTCCACTTCTCTCTCTCTCTCTCCGCCCCCCCCCACACACCTTAAACCAGCTTATATTTCAACTCTTTCTTGGACTCGAACTCAAGTTCTGTCAAAGGGTCATGAGGACTCGAAACGTCAACTCTTTTCTTCTCCGCCGATGCTGCCAGACCTGCTGAGTTTTTCCAGGTAATTCTGTTTTTGTTTTGGATTTCCAGCATCCGCATTTTTTTTGTTTTTAGCCATGTATTGAGTCGTTTTGATCAAGAAGATGTACATGGAATATCAATAGTGAAGCCTCACATGGTACTTGTTATGCCATTGAAGCAATCCTACATTGTGTGCTATCACCTTAAACTTTATTCACTCTATACAGATTTTAAAGTAATCACTTGTTGGACCAGAATTGCATGATAATACATTACTACCACTGGAATCGTTTGAGCCAATCCATTTGTCTACACAGCCACTTCTGGAATATCCAATGTTGCCATTCTTTGTTCGTTTTCTTTCTTGTTCTGCTGTTCTTTGAAGGTGTTATCCACAGATCTTCCCTTCAATATTCATATGTTCGTTAATGATGACCTTCTCTGCCTTTTCATGACCACCTCTAACTGTCAGACTATTAAATATTGAAGTTTTGGCTCATGCACATTAAGAAAGTCTAAACCTGAATTGTTCGACTCTGACTCAACATCTTTGTTCCTCATGCATTTCCCCACTTTTGCTGTTAATTCAGATTAAACTAGAAAGTGCACAACCTCACATTCTTACTCAACCTGGAACTGATGTTTAAACCCTATATCCTAACCGTTATGAACACCACCTCAGTAACACTACCTGCCTTTGTACCAGCTCATCCAATCTGGTATTGAAATCCCTATCCATGCTTTCCTTCCTTTCCAAACATTCTCCTTGCGACTAAACTGCTTCCTACATGCACTCAAAATTTTCCAACACCGCTCTACCTACTTCCTGTCCCACTCACCTATCATCCCCTGATCTTGTTGAATTTCAGTGGCTCCCTACTTCCAAAGAGTTGAATTCAAAATCATTCAAAAGCACTATTTGAAGAACAGCAGCAAGTGCTCCTGGTGTCCTGATTAACATTGTTTCACCAGAAAACTAATTAAGTGGTTATTCATCTCTTTTCTATTTCTGTGCACAGTGGCTGCTACACATGCCTGTTTAGCAACAAGTACTGAATTCAAACAAATCAATTATATGCAAAATATTTTGGGATTTTTAAAGAGACCTGATAAGTCATACAAATGAGTTTTTCTGCCTCTTCTCAGTGGGGTTGAGTTGTATCCTTTCATCTCTTTCTCGCTCTCCCCCTCTCTCCTACTCCATGGGCTCTAAAATCATGCTTTTTCTTCTCTTCTGCTGTCTCCATTGTCTGTGTGAGTAGTTCATTCTCCCCTGCCAGCACCTAGGGGCAACAACAAATGAAAGGGGGGATTCTTTGTTGTAGAAGGAGCAACAGTAGAAAAGGGAAAACTCCTGGCATAGAATACGTATGAGCAAAACATCAGTGGAACACTTCGTACATGCAGTAACTGACTTAGATCAAGGCCTACAAATTGATGCTTTGTTGGGGTGTAAACACTTACTTTTTCTCCTGATCAGGCCTCAGCAGACCATACCATAAGATTTCTAGAGGATCTGCTTTCAGACCTGTGCAAAGCTGCTCTTGATCTGGCTGATCGGTACACAACAGCAGACAAGCAACAACTTATTTTTCTCCTTGCGATGCAGCACTGTGGTACATTGTGTTGGTGCATCCAAGCAGCAATGATGCATAGACCACTGGAGTTTAGAACTGAGTGCTATTATAAGTCATGAATGATTGTTAGGGAATCAGTGTTCTTCCTTACAGGTTTATGAGTTACTGCACAAGATAATAAAATTCTATGGCATTTATTGGATTTCATAGGGAATAAGTATACATTAATAACTAGTATTACTGATAATGACACAAATGCTGTGACAATTATAGATAGTTATATATACATAAAGTCACACTTGCAATGGAAGACCAGAAAGTTCACTATGTTACTTATTTTGAGCTTGAAGATTTAATGGCTGATCAGGCCACTTCTGAAGTATCTATTCTAATGTCCCTCTTTTTATAGCTTTCTTTTACTCTGGCGATGGGATAATCCATATGGTTCAAAGTATTACTTAATCCAATTAGCTGGGCTAATGTTTTGATAAGAATAACTCCCATAATTTGACTCACACTCCTTATTTTCCAGATCTATGGCAGTTACCTTTCTTAGTCTAGAGCTAACAAAGACGGTTCGTTTTTTCTGCTGAATCTTATCAGTAAAGATTGTCCCTATTGTGCCTATGTACTAACTTGTTAACAGCAAGCCTCCGACTTGCATTTCTTTTAATTTAAATTGTCCTTCTAACAGAAGCTTACATAATAGGTAAAAGTTAATAAGTATTAATCACTTCCTTACAATTCTCTGATGTGTAAGTGCACTTTGTGCTGTGGTACAGAGCCAGGTAAGTTATTGGTTTGATTCTTTGCTCTCTGCCAAGTTTGCTGATCTCAGTCAGGGCAGTAGTGAAAGCAACTGCAACAACAACTTGCATTTATGTAGCACTTTTAATGCAGTAAAATGTTCCACGCTGCTTCAAAGGAGTGTTATCAGGCATAATTTGACACCAGGCCACATAAAGAGGTATTAGGGCAGGTGACCAGAGCTTAGTCAAAGATTTAGGTTTTCAGGAGCAACTGAAGAGATTAGAGAGGCAAATAGGTTTATGGGATGGAAGTCCAGAGATTAGAGCTTAGGTGGCTGAAAGCATAGCCACCACTGGTGGAGTGATAAAAATCAGGGATGTGCAGGAGCCAGAATTGGCAGCAGCACAAACTTCAATGGATTTTAGAGCTCGAAGAGTTCATAAAAATAGGGCGGGGTGAGGCCTTGGAAGGATTTGAACAGAATGGGAAGAATTTTAAAACCTAAGGTTGCTGATCTGGCAACCTGTGTCGGTGAACGGGTAGAGGGTTGATGAGTGAGCATAGGTTGAAGCGAGTTAGGAAGTAACAAAGGCACGGATGAGTGTTTTAATAGAAGATGAGCTGATGCAGGGGTGGAAATGGATGATATTACAGAGGTGGAGTGGGGTAGTCTAGGTGATGGAGAGGATATGGGGTTGGACACGTAACCCAGGGTTGGTGATTAAGGAACAGAGTTTGTCATGAAGGCAACAACTTTGGTCTTCCCAGTATTCAATTGGAGAAAATTTCTCTTCATCCAATACTCAATATTAGACAAGCAGCATGACAAAAAAAGTGAGTGGAGGAGTGGAGAGAGTTGATGGTGAGGTAGAGCTGCGAATCATCAGTGTACATGTGGAATCTGATTTGTTTGTGGTGATGTCACCAAGCTGTAGCATTTGATGAGAACTAGGCTGGGGCCAATGTGAGAATTGTTATTTCTTCTAAATATTTTTGGGGAATATTGTGTTATCCTGTGAAGAAGTGTGTGTCTTTGTGTAGGCATTAGGTTTGAGGTACAAATGAGTAGGTTGGATATAACATTTGCATTTTTGGATAATTTGAGAGTTTGAATATCAAAGGGAAGCCAGAGGGTCAAGAAACATGTTTGCATCTTGCAGGAGTTCCATAGGTAAATAGAAAAGGGTATATTATGTTTTATTGACTCGAAAGTAGACACAATAGAAACCGGAAAGGTTTTAAGTTTGGAAGGATTTGAGTTTCAAAGGGGTGTGAGAGCAATGAAACATGAGTTGAAAGGGGGTAAAGGATATTTTAGAGTTACTGTGGAAAGCTTAAGGTAGCTGTTGAGCTATTGGCTGTTAGCTGTTCTCTGTGAGGAAAATTTCTTGGAAACAGCTCTAGGCTAGGAGAAGAGGCAGTTTGAATCAGCCATCCGTTCAAGCCAGAAAAGTCTTGGACTGCAACAAGCAAGAAAAGAGAGTTTGGAGATAGCGCTAGTGCAAAGACTGCGGGAGTGGGGGCCTGGGTCAAGCATAGGTTTTTGAGGACGGTGGTACTGATGGCAGATTTTAAGGGGAGAATGATAATACCTGCCCATGGTCTCCCTGAAGATTGAAAAATCAGTCATCATTCCCATTTCTGTTCACTTTCCAGTGAAGTGTGTTGGGAGTTGAGCCCCACAGTCAAAATAGCTGCTGATACTCACTGTCTGTACATAAACATGAAGGATCACCAAGTGCGTGAGATTTTGTTGCACATTAGAGGGCCTGTGAAACCTATTCTCCAGTGTGATTCCACCGGTATGAATCATTGTCTTTAGTAGGATGGGGAAAAAAACTGGAAAAGCAAATTGATAAGCAAGATATTGAATCCTTCTTATCCTACCTGTGAACTTTATGGCTGATATTTTGCTTTCAGCAGCAAGCGAATGGCATCACCATTCATTATACTTACAGCTACCATAGGGTAGCTTTTTTTTCCATAGGCTTTTGAGTGTCAACTTATGGCTGTTGAGTGTCTGAAAATGCAATATGCCCTCCGTAGGGGTTCTTGGACCTGTATGAATGTGGCAAGCAACAATCAGACTGAAGAATTCCCATTGAAACATGCAGATTTTAAACCAGTAATAACGGTCATGTTCAGAAAGCAAAATAAAGAAGGAGAAAGAAAGAAGGGATAGAAAGAGATGAAAGATCAGGACAAAGTTTTTTTAAAAATCTGCAATAGTTAGTTCCTGACGGAATAAAACTTCACACTTGTAAAAATTAACTTTCGTTGTTAGAGAGGTTATTAGATGGTAATTAAAACTTCTGCGTTTGCGGGTGTCAGAAGTTTCTGTCCAATTTACTCATTAACCATGAATGCTGTAATCTCACTGTTATTCTTAACGCAAAATCCAGGCCTATGTTATTTATACCATCCTGTAGAATGCTCTCAAGTGTGTGTTTCAATTCGGCTGTTCGGCTTATTGACCTTTAATTATCAGGTTTGAGCCATTCTATTTCCTTTCAATATTGGAGCTACATTTTTGTCCTCCAGTGTTTGGAACTACCCCAGTGTTTATGGATGTTGAAAAAATATCTGAACTGTCATTCATCAAGGATTCAAACATGTATCTCATCTGGCCCTGAGCTTTGTGGATATTACAGCTCTTCAAGTTTTTGCAACACTGTTCATTAACCTACCTGTGCTTTGGATCTTGTAACCACGTTTGCAATAACTGTAATTTTTAAATGTATTTTTCATATTATTTCATGGGATGTGACAAGGCCAGCCTTCGTCGCCCATCCTAATTGCCCTTGAGAAGGTGGTGGTGAGGTGCTGGCTTATACAGCTACAGGGCAAGTGGCGTAGATACACTGAGTGCTGTCAGGAAGGGAGTGCTGGGTTTTTAGCCTAACAAGGAAAAAAGGCAATATATTTCAACGTCAGGATTCTGTGTGGCTTGGAGGGGAACTTGCAGTGTTCCCATGCCACTGCTGCCCTTGTTCTTCTAGGTGATAGAAGTTGCAGGTTTGGAAAGTCACAGAATCACATTCAGCCCATCAAGTCTCCACCGACACATAAGACACCTGACCTACCTACCTAATCCCATTTACCAGCAGTTGGCCATAGCCTTGAATGTTATGATGTGCCAAGTGCTCATCCAGGTACTTTTTAAAGGATGTGAGGCAACCCGCCTCCACCACCCTCCCAGGCAGCGCATTCCAGACTGTCACCACCCACTGGGTAAAAAAGTTTTTCCTCACATCCCCCCTAAACCTCCTGCCCCTCACCTTGAACTTATGCCCCCTTGTGACTGACCCTTCAACTAAGGGGAACAGCTGCACCCTATCCACCCTGTCCATGCCCCACGATAATCTTGTACACCTCGATCAGGTCTCCCCTCAGTCTTCTCTGCTCCAACGAAAACAACCCAAGTCTATCCAACCTCTCTTCATAACTTAAATGTTTCATCCCAGGCAACATCCTGGTGAATCTCCTCTGCACCCCCTCCAGTGCAATCACATCCTTCCAATAATGTGGCAAACAGAACTGCACACAGTACTCCATCTGTGGCCTCACTAAGGTTCTATACAACTCCAACATGACCTCCCTACTTTTGTAATCCATGCCTCGATTGATAAAGGCAAATGTCCCATATGCCTTTTTCACCACCCCACTAGCATGCCTCTCTGCCTTCAGAGATCTATGGACACACATGCCAAGGTCCCTTTATTCCTCAGAACTTCCTCGTGTCAAATTACTGCTTCCAAAGTGTATCGCTTCTCACTTTTCTGGGTTAAATTCCATCTGCCACTTATCTGCCCATTTGACCATCCTGTCTATATCTTCCTGTAGCCCAAGACACTCAACCTCACTGTTAACCACCTGGCCAATCTTTGTGTCATCCGCAAACTTACTAATCCTACCCCCCACATAGTCATCTATGTCGTTTATATAAATGACAATAGGGGAACGAGCACAGATCCCTGTGGTACGCCATTGGATACTGGTTTCCAGTCACTAAAGCTATCCTCCTGTCATCACCCTCTGTCTCCTACAACTAAGCCAAGTTTGAATCCACCTTATCAAATTACCCTGTATCCCATGTGCGCTTGCCTTCTTTATAAGTCTCCCATGTGGGACCTTGTCAAAGGCTTTGCTGAAATCCATATAAGCTGCATCAACTACACTACCCTCATCTACACACCTGGTCACCTCCTCAAATAATTCAATCAAATTTGTTAGGCATAACCTCCCTCTGACGAGGCCATGCTGACTATCCCTGATCAAACCTTGCCTCTCCAAGTGGAGATAGATACTGTCCTTCAGAACTTTCTCCAATAGTTTCCCTACCACTGACGTGAGACTCACTGGTCTGTCGTTCCCTGGCTTATCTCTACGACCTTTCTTAAATAGCGGAATCACATTAGCTGTTCTCCAGTCCTCTGGCACCTCCCCCGTGGCCAGAGAGGAATTAAAATTTGGGTCAGAGCCCCTGTGATCTCCTCCCTTGCCTCCCTCAGCAGTCTGGGACACAAATCATCTGGACCTGGAGATTTGTCCACTTTTAAGCCTGCCAACACCTCCAATACTTCGTCACTCCCTATCGCAATTTGCTTAAGAACCTCGCAGTCTCTCTCCCCGAGTTCGATACCTTCATCCTCATTCTCTTGGGTGAAGACGGATGTGAAGTATTCGTTCAACACTCTAGCGATGGCCTCTGGCTCCACCCATAGATTGCCCCCTTGGTCCCTTATGAGCCCTACTCTTTCCCTGGTTATCCTCTTCCCATTGATATACTTAAAGAATATCTTGGGATTTTCCCTACTTTTACCAGCCAGAGCTTTCTCATATCCCCTCTTTGCTCTCCTAATTGCTTTCTTAAACTCCACTCTGCACTTTCTGTACTCCACTAATGCCTCTGCTGTTTTGCTTCCCTTGTACCTGCTAAAAGCCTCTCTAAAAGTCATGTCAAATGATGCTTGGTAAGATATTGCAGTTCATCTTTGAGATGGTACACACTGGCACTGTATGCCAGTGATGAAGGGATTGATGTTTAAGGTGATGGATGAGATGCTGATCATGCTAGTTGCTTATCCTGAATGGTGTTGAGCTTTTTGAACGTTATTGGAACTATACTCATCCAGGCAATTGGAGAGTATTCCATCACACACCTGACTTGTGCCTTGCAGATGGAAAACAAGTTTTAAGGAGTCAGGAGGTAAGTTATTTGCCACAGAATTCCCCACCTCTCACCTCCTGTTGTAGTGATAGTATTTATATGGTTGATCCAGTTCAGTTTCTGGTCAATGGTAATTCTTCAGGATGTTGATGTTGGGTATTCAGTGACAGTAATGCCCTTGAACCACATGGAGAGATGGTGAGATTCTCACTTGTTGGAGACATTGTCTGGCACTTGTTTGGTGCGAATGTTACTTGCCTTTTATCAGCCAAGCCTGCACTTTGTCCATCTTTTGCTGCATATGGACACAGATGGCTTCAGTATCTGAGGAGTCATGAATGATACTGATCACTATATCTATTTGCAATTATAAACGTGAATGTGAAAAATTAATTTAATATACCCAATCAACTGCAATAGTTTTACTCATGTTATTCTATAATTGAATCAATTATCCCGTTATCTTTCCATTAACATAGTAAAACTTTTCAGTGGATTTTAGTACAAGCTTTCCATTAGATCACCTAAATTAACATATTTGGTGAACTAATCAGTTCTTTCTGTCTTGAAGAATATTAAGGTGGATAAGTCCCCAGGGCCAGATGGGATCTACCCCAGAGTACTGAGGGAGGCAAGGGAGGAGATTGTTGGGGCCTTGACAGAAATTTTTGTATCCTCACTGGCTACGGGTGAGGTCCTTGAGGACTGGAGAATGGCCAAAGTTGTTCCATTGTTTAAGAAGGGTAGCAGGGATAATCCAGGAAATTACAGGCCTGGTGAGCCTTACGTCAGTGGTAGGGAAATTATTGGAGAAGATTCTTTGTGACAGGATTTACTACCAAATGGGCGTATTCGTGAGAGGCAGCATGGTTTTGTGAAGGGGAGGTCGTGCCTCACTAACTTGATCGAGTTTTTCGAGGAAGTGACAAAGATGATTGACGATGGAAGGGCAGTGGATGTTATATATATGGATTTCAGTAAGGCCTTTGACAAGGTCCCTCATGGCAGACTGGTACACAAGGTAAAGTCGCACGGGATCAGAGGTGAGCTGGCAAGATGGATACAGAATTGGCTTGGTCTTGGAAAACAGAGGGTAGCAGTGGAAGGGTGCTTTTCTGAATGGAGAGCTGTGACTAGTGGCGTTCCGCAGGGATCAGTGCTGGGACCTTTGCTGTTTGTGGTATACATGAATGATTTGGAGGAAAATGTAACTGGGCTAACTAGTAAGTTTGCAGACAACACTAAGGTTGGAGGAGTTGCAGATAGTGAAGAGGATTGTCAAAGGATACAATGGGATATAGCTCGGTTGGAGACTTGGGTGGAGAAATGGCAGATGGAGTTTAATCCGGACAATTGCGAGGTAATGCATTTTGGAAGATCTAATACAGGCAGGAATTATACAGTAAATGGCAGAACCCTTAAGTGCACCGATGGACAGAGAGATTTGGGTGTACAGGTCCACAGGTCACTGAAGGTAGCAACGCAAGTGGATAAGGTAGTCAGGAAGGCATATGGCATGCTTGCCTTCATTGGCAGGGGTATTGAGTATAAAAGCTGGGAAGTCATGCTGCAGCTGTATAGAACCTTGGTTAGGCCACACTTGGAATATTGTGTGCAATTCTGGTCGCCACATTACCAGAAGGATATGGAGGCGTTGGAGAGGGTGCAGAGGAGGTTTACCAGGATGCTGCCTGGTCTGGAGGTTATTAGCTGTGAGGAGAGGTTGGAGAAACTCGGATTGTTTCCACTAGAGTGACGGAGATTGAGGGGCGACTTGATAGAAGTTTACAAAATTATGAGTGGCATGGACAGAGTAGATAGTCAGAAGCTTTTTCCCAGGGTAGAAGAGTCAATTACTAGGGGACATAGATTTAAGGTGAGAGGAAAACACTATAGAGGAGATGTGTGGGGCAAGTTTTTTACACAGAGGCTAGTGAGTGTCTGGAATTCGCTGCCAGAGGAGGTGGTGGAAGCAGGTACAATAGTGGTGTTTAAGAGGCAGCTTGTCAAATACATGAATAGGATGGGAGTAGAGGGATACGGACCCCAGAAGTGCAAAATGTTTTAGTTGAAGGGCAATATGATCGGTGCAGGCTTGGAGGGCCGAAGGACCTGTTTCTGTGCTGTACTTTTCTTTGTTCTTTTCTTTCTATCCCAGTGTACATTAAAGCAGAGGTCTATGCTAACCTTTTTGCTGAAACTATATTGTTTCATTTCAGTTTATCTAAGGACTGCACTCTCAGATTAATTGAGAGCTTTCTATTCTTCTGCGTTTATTTTTGCAAAAACTGTTTCTCTTTTCTTTAGTCAGGTGGTGTTAAGTTTTCAATGTCTGTGATACTTTTATTCCAATATGGATCATACTGATGAGGTGCTAACTGAAAAAGCAATCGATGAAATGAATTTGTGCAATATCAATCCAGTTCTTAACGTGGAAAAATAACCATAATCTCAGATTGTTTGTCAGGCTGACTTAATTCAGCAGAATAACTGTTATCAGAACTGGAATTGTCATATTGGTGTAGCAGGAGATACTTTTCTAAGTCTGAGGCACATTGGACAAAATAAATTAATCTTTGCTCTGCAAATAAAAATTGCCAACACTGGAAATCTAAAATAAAATCAGGAAATGCTAGAAATGCACAACAGCTGAGGCAGCACTGGCAAAAAGAAAAGACAATTCAATGTTTTTGGTATAGATGCTTTGGCTATACAAAAATGTGAACTTGTGTTTTCTCCAAACATATACTGACTAGACTGCTGTATAGTTCCAGTACCTTTGCTCTTTACTCTGCATCGTGTCTATGCTATCCTTAGCCTGATATCCTCTACCTTAATGAACAGGTAAGTAGTTTGTGTTTAAATTTTGGTGTTAAAGACACAAATATAAAACTTAGTCATCTTCATTTATTGTCAAAGACTGTTTTATCATATGGTTTTATATGATCAGACATATCAGAAGTGATCATATCTTTTGTGATATGCATCACAGCATTTATTCCAGCTGTTTTCTCTGGTACTTTCATATATGGATGCATTTGTGCAGGAGTTTATACATCAAATAAGGGTTGGTTTTGACATCTAAAAAGGTAAAAGCATGAACTTGAAAAATAATCTATTCTGGTGCATAGTTTCACTTCTTGCTTTAGGGAAGATTTATAAAAGTGAAATAGGCTAATCTTTGGTAGCATCAGAACTTATTCTAGATTTTGATATACAATCTAAAGCTGTTTATGAAGGGAAATTGACTCATTGCAAACTTCCTCATATATACTGGTAAATAAAAATGTGCATATCCCATTTTTGTACTTAACTCCACTATTTATTCTAAATAAAGGCTACTTTTATGTAAATATCTGGGCCTTGACATTAACAAGGTGAGAAGAAGTGTTTAATTGGTTGAAGAACTCAGCAAGGCTCGGGAGGTAAAGGCCTGCATGGCGCTCATATTGTTGGTCTGTCTCTGGCCTGGTAGACGTTCAAAATAATAGCCTGGCTGGCAGGCAGTGGGGAAAACTAGGGGCAGGAAGCCGTAGCCAAGGATCCCAGCACTTGGAAGGGAATCGGTACCTCTAGTTGAGATTGGGAGGAATGCTGGGAGGCTAAAAGTTGGAATCAGAGTGCATAGTCAGCATGGGGGGTGCGGTGGTGGGGGAGAGTGATCGGAGAAGGGTTGGGATGCCAGGCTCCTCCTGGCCTACAAAGAGTGCTAAAAGAGCAGCTCTTCAGCACATATCTTTGGGAATTGTCAACTCTTGCCTTGGATCAGCAGCCAGGCAGCTGACAGCTCAAGCTACCCCCTCCCTTTCAGTTAAATAAATTGTGATGCTGATGATGTCTTTCAGTCACAACTTTGGAATATCATTTAAAACCCCACCTGACTTTTGCAGGAAGCTTGTCATTGGCCTGATTCCTTTATGTTAAGATTGAAAGAAATCAAGTTGGTCAACACTGATATTTTAACCTGAGACCCTAGTCTCCATAGCAACATCCGCGAATTCAGAGAGAGTTGGTGGCGTAGCACAATTAAAAAATAACTGAATCTGCAGAAAGCGTTGACCCTTTAAGTACCATAAATGAGGACAGAGTACAGTAAAAAGTATTCCTGCAGATCACAGGGGCAAGGAACTTGGCATACTAGATGTGACACCAGGATGGAATGTTGCCTACCTAGTGCAAGGGTCAAGGATGTCACTGAGCGGCTGCAGGACATTCTGAAGGGGGATGCTGAACAGTCAGAGGTCATGGTCCATATCGGCACCAATAACATAGATAAAAAAAAAGGGATGAGGTCCTGAAAGCTGAATATAGGGAGTTAGGAAATAAATTTAAAAGCAGGACCTCAAAGGTAGTAATCTTGGGATTACTCCTGATGCCACATGCTAGCAAGATCGAAAATAGACCAGATGAATGCGTGGCTGGAGAGATGGTGTAGGAGGGAGGGATTTAGATTCATGAGGCATTGGGACCAATTCTGGGAAAGAAGGGACCTGTACAAACTAGACAGGTTGCATCCCAGCAGGACCATGACCAATATCCTCACAGGGGTATTCGCTAATACTGTTGGGGAGGGTTTAAACTAGAGTGGCAGGGGAACTTGAGCCAGGAAACATGAGAGGGAAGCAAAGACAAAAAAGAAGAAAGCAAAAGTGGAAGGCGGAGGAAACAAGGGCTATCAGAAAATAGGGCCATGGTACAAAAAAAATCTGTAAAAAATTTTAAAAAGACAAGTCTAAAGGCACTGTGCCTGAATGCATGGAGCATTTGTAATAAGGTAGATGCAGTTACAGCGCAAATGATGTTAGTGGGTATGATATTGCAATTACGGAGCCATGGCTGCAGCATGACCAAGGCTGGGAGCTGAATATCAGAGGGTATTCGATATTTAGGAAGGACAGCCAAAAAGTAAAAGGAGGTGGGGCGCTGTTGTTAGCTAAGGATGAAATCAATGAAGTAGCGAGGGATGATATTGGCTCAGAAAATCTAGATGTAGAATCAGTCTGGGTGGAGCTAAGAAGCAACATGGGGCAGAAAACATTAGTGGGAGTTGTTTCTAGGCCTTGAAACAGTAGTGATAAGATAGGGAATGGCATTAAACAGGAAATTAGAGATGCATGTAACAAGGGTGCTACAGTAATCATGGGTGACGTTAATCTACATATAGACTGGCAAACCAAATTAGCAATAATACTTTGGCCAGTGAATTCCAGGAGTGTGTATGAGATAGTATTTCAGACCAGTACATCGAGGAACCAACTAGGGAACAGGCTATCTTAGATTTGATATTGTGCAATGCGAAGGAGTTAATTAATAATCTTGTTGAGCAGGCTGCTTTAGGGAACAGTGACCTTAACATGATAGAATTCTTCATTAGGATGGAAAGTGAAGTAGTCCAATCCCAAACTATGGTCCCAATTCTAAACAAAGTAAACTACGAAGGATGAGGTACAAGTTGACTACGATAGATTGGGGAATTCCATTAAAGGCATATTGATGGATAGGCAATGGCTAACATTTAAGGAATGAATGTACGCATTGCAACAGTTATGCATTCCTTTCTGGCGCTGAAACACAACAGGAAAATACATCCTGACTTAAAAAAGAAATTAAGGATAGTATTAGATCCAAAGAGGAGTCATATAAAGTTGCTAGAAAAAGTAGCAAGCCTGAGGATTGGGAACAGTTTAGAATTCAGCAAAGGAGGACTGAGGGATTGATTAAGAGTGGAAAAATAGAGTATGAGAGTAAACTTACAAGGAACATAAAAACAGACTGTAAAAGCTTCTATAAGTATGTAAAAAGAAAAAGATTAGTGAAGACAAATGTGGGTCCCTTACAGTCCAAAAGGGGAGGATTTATAATCGAGATCAAGGAAACGGCAGAGCAATTAAACAGCTACTTTACTTCTGTCTTTACAAAGGAAGACACAAGTAACTTCCCTGAAATACTAGGGAACCAGGGTCTAGTGAGAAGGAGAACTGAAGGAAATTATTATTACTTAAAATGTACTGCTGGAGAATTAATGGGACTGAAGGCCAATAAATCCCCAAAGCCTGATAATCTACATCCCAGGGTACTAAAGGAGGTAGCCATGGAAATATTGGATGCGGTGGTTGTCACCTTCCAAAATTCTATACATTCTGGAACAGTCCCGGCAGATTGGAGGCTGGCAAATGTAACCCTAATATTTTAAAAAGGAAGGAGGGAGAAAACAGGGAATTACAACCTGGTTAGCCTAACATCAGTAGTAGGGAAAATGCTAGATTATATTATAAAAGATGTGACAACAGGACGCTTAGAAAATATCAACAGGATTAGACAAAGTCAACATAGATTTGTGAAAAGGAAATGTTTGACAAACCTACTGGTTTTTTGAGGACGGAACTAGCAGAATAGCTAAGGGAGAACCAGTGGATATGGTGTATTTAGATTTTCAGAAAGCTTTTGGTAAAGTCCCACATAAGAGGTCAGTGTGCAAAATTAAAATACATGGGATTGGGAAGGTATTACATTTGCATGAATTGAGAATTATTTAGCAAACAGGAAACAGAGAATAGGGATAAATGGGTCTTTTTCAGAGTGGCAGGTGGTGACTAGTGGGGTACCACAGGGACCAGTGCTTGAGCCCCAGCTATTCACAATATATATGAAGATTTTGATGAGGGAACCAAATGTTATATTTCCAAGTTTGCTGACAGCACAGAACTAGGTGGATATGTGAGTGGTGAGAAGGATGTTAAGAGGCTTTAAGGCGATTTAGACAAGTAGAATGAGTGGGCAAACACATGGCAGATGCAGCATAACATGGTTAAGTGTGAAGCTATCCACTTAGATAGGAAAAACAGAATGGCAGAGTATTATTTAAATGGCAATAGATTGAGAAATATTGATATACAGAGGGACCTGGGGTCCTTGTACACCAATTACTGAAAGCAAGCATGCAGGTACAGCAAGCAGTTAAGGCAAATTGTATGTTGGCCTTCATTGCAAGAGGATTTGAGTACAGGAGCAAGGATGTTTTACTGCAGCTGCACAGGGCCTTGGTGAGACCACATCTGGAGCATTGTGTGCAGTTTTGATTTCCCTACCTAAGAAAGGATATACTTACCATAGAGGGAGTGCAGTGAAGGTTCACTAGACTGATTCCTGGGATGGCAGGGTTGTCATATCAGGAGAGATTGGGTCAACTTGGCCGGTATTCACTGGTGTTTAGAAGATTGAGAGAGGATCTCATTGAAATGTATAAAATTCTGACAGGGTGTGACAAACTGGATGCAGGGATGATGTTACCTCTGGTTGGGGTGTCTAGAACAAGGGGTCACATTCTTGGGATACAGGGTAGGCCATTTAGGACTGAGATGGGGAGAAATTTCTTCATTCAGGGTGGTGAACTTGTGGGGCTGAATTTTGCCCTTGATGGGCGGGTGGGCCTGACTGACTCGGTGGCAGGCGGGCAGCCAATCGCCACTGCCAAAACGAGCCCTGCCGCCATTTTACATGGGCGGGCCAATTAAGGCCCGCCCAGTGTGACGCCCAATGGGAAGTGCTATGTGCTTCCAGTGTGGGCAGGGGGGTATTCCCCAACTGCGAGAGTGCGCTCTTTTGCGCATTCGCGCGAAAGAGCACACATCTCCTTGAGGCACCACTTAGCCTCAGGGAGATCGCTGAAAGGTTGTGAAAGTTGAAAAATAAAAAAGTCATTAACATGTCCCTCACATGAGATGGGACATGTTAATAAAGTACACAAAAACTTTATTAAATTTTTTAAAATCCGAACTCAAACCTCATCCCGCCAGTGGATGAGCTTTGTTAAAAAAAAATCACTTACCCGCCTGCCTGTTGGGCCCGTGCGCTGAGCTGAAGTTCGCATGGGCCCTCAAAATTGTTGCACTGCATAGTGCGCTCGCCGATTTAAACATCGCGATGCCGCGTGCTGACGTCGGGACGCTTGTGTGACGTCAGCGCGCAACATTTCCACCACCCGCACGTCAGCCAGAAAATTCAGCCCTTTGAATTCTCTACCACAGATGACTGTAAAGGCCAAGTCACTGAATATTTTTAAGAAGGAAATAGATTTCTGGACTCTAAAGGCATAAAGGGGTATGAGGAGAGTGCGGGAACATGGCATTGAGATAGAGGATCAGGCATGATCACCTTGAATGACAGAGCAGGCTTGAAGGACCAAATGAGTTACTACTGCTCCTATTTTCTATGTTTAGTAAAAGCTAAAACTGTTAACAAATACAGATGGAGATCAAGTCAAAATTTTGAAAGCTTTAGTTGAACTTTTTTCCAGTTTTTCAGTTCAAAATGCTTTTCTTATGATACTGGTAGATGAAAATGGCAATCTTCACAATTAACCTTTTATATAGGGCAAATAAATTAAATAGTTCAGTAGCATGAGAAACAAAGTCTTTGTTTAGTCCCAGTAGGTCTCTTAGAATTTCTCCCAACTATAAGTTTACAAGGTCATTCATTTAGTATCTCGTTTAACTAATAGAAAAGTTATAGTTAATTTGAAAAACTTCTATCGCTTTTTCCTCATTTAGGTTTGATGATAGTGTTAATCCATTATTTCCTCAGTATACTGAACTGTTGATTAACATAAATTTTTTGCCTTTTCCGCTTTAGTGATTATTGAGAGTGTTGAGCCCGGAAATTAATTGCTCGTGTCAGCTCCAGCACGATGCCATCACCATACACATCTTCCCCTGCCCTCCCCTGTAAGCATTCTGAACAGATTTTCGCCTCTTCAACATCCTGGTCCATTCTGTGACTACTCCACTCCTCAGTCAACCCTAATACGCCCTGCCTTCCCTTCAGCACCAAGACATTCTGCTTATCTCCAACGAGATTCTCGTTTGTCTTTTCTACCTTCTTCACTTCCACTTCTCGTGTTTAATCAGGAATCTAAAAAAAAACACTTCCACAGCCACATTTTCTTCCTCAAAACAGTCTCTGACTTCAACTTATCTCATAAGGATTCCAACTTAAATTCCACTCTTTGTGTTATGAGTACAGATATCTCTAAAACATCCAGTAGTCCTCAAATCACTGTTCTCGCACTCTCCATGCCATGTGTGGTCATGTGCATACTCTTGATCTCTCCCTTAAGAAACATCAACGCACCCTACAATTTCATTTTGTGCTTCGCCTCATTCAACACTTTAACAAAATATTTTTCTCTTCCTTTCAAGCGTGAAGGATCGCAAACTTCACCAGCTCATGGGTATCAACACCCTTCCGTCTCTTTCCTCCCTTTTCCTTCCCTCCGACCCCTCTCACCCCATGCCGTGTTTTCACAATACTTTCTGATCTTTCCCCTCTCTGACTCAGTAAAAGCCTTGATTTCTTTCCCTTACGTCTCTGCCTCAATGAATTTCAAGCTCAGCACGATGCTGAGCTCTTCCTCCATTGCTTCTGTGCCCACTTCTTTGACCAGGAGTCCTCTCCCCATTCAACAGACCCTTTCGCCTGTCCAATACTCTCCCTCCACCTGGACTCCTTCCTCTGGCCTCCTACCCTCACTAGATCTTTTCTTTGACATCTGCCAGTGTGACATTGGCCATCTCAATTTCTTTACTTCTCTCATTCATTCTAGCCTATTCCTCTCTGAACTTGCTGCATTCCATTCTCTCTGATCCAATCCTATTATTATCATCAAATCTGCTGACAAGAGAGGCAGTGTTGTTGTCTGGCGTACTGACCTCTGCCTTGCAGATGCCGAACAACAACTCTCCCTGGTCCATGACCCCACTACCAAACATTGGCCATTGTGTCCAAGACTGTCACTGACCATGTATCATCTGGAGATCTTCCCTCCACAGTCTCCAATTTCATAGTCCTGCAACCCTGAAGAGCCTGCTTCTACTTCCTTCCCAGGATCCATAAACAAGAACTGCCCTGGTAGACTCATGTTTCAGCCTGTTCCTACCCCACTGACCTTATTCCTTCCTATCTCAACTCCATTTTTTCTCCCCTTGTACACTCTTTTTCTACACCCCCCCCTGCCTGGCTGAGCTTGTTCTCACTCTGAACAACTCCACTCATTTCTTCAAATAAAAGGCGTTGTTATGGGTCCCAGTTATGCCTGCCTTTTTGTCAAATATGTGGAACATTCATTATTCCAGTCCTGCTCAGGCCCCCTCCCCCATTTCTTTTTCTGATACACTGATGACTGCATCGATGCCGCCTCCTGCTCTTGCCATGAACTGGAAAACTTCATTGACTTTGTTTCCAATTTCCACTCCTCCCTACTCTTCACCTGGTCCATCTCTGACTCTTCCCTTCTCTCCTTTGACTTCTCTGCCTCTATTTCTGAAGTTAGGTCTTCAACTATTATTGGCTGCAAACCCACAGACTCCCACAGCAACTACTTATCCTCGCACTCCGCTCAATGTAAGGACTCAATTCCGTTCTTCTAGTTTGTCTCAGTCACACCTGTTCTGATGCTGAAGGGAAGGCAGGGCGTATTAGGGTTGACTGAGGAGTGGAGTAGTCACAGAATGGACCAGGATGTTGAAGAGGCAACGATCTCTTCAGAATGTTGAAAGGGGAGGGAGGGCAGGGGAAGATGTGTATGGTGGTGGGATTGTGCTGAAGCTGACACGAGCAATTAATGAAAAAGCAAGACATATCAGAAGTGCTGGTGTGGAAGGTTTCCAAGTGAAACGGTGATTTACTTGTACTTTCAATTTAGTATACTATATTCGCTGCTCATGATGTGGTCGTCTCTACCTTGGGGAAACCAAATGCAGACTGGGTGACTGCTTTGCAGAACACCTCTGTTCAGTCCGCAAGCATGACACCAAATTTCCGGTTGCTTAACGTTTTAATTCTTCACCTTGCTCCGATGCTAACCTTTCTGTCCATGGTCGGCTACATTGTTACAGTGAAACTCAGCACAAGCTCGAGGAACAACACCTTATCTTTCCACTCAGCACTCTACAGCCTTCTGCACTCAATGCCGAGTTCAACAACTTTAGATCATGACCTCTGCCTCCATCATGTTCCATGTGTTTTTCTTTTTTTTTGGGTTTGTCTTGTCTTGTTTCTTTCTTTATTCCTTTAAATTGCATCCAGACAGCTGCAATGTACCTCATTTGGACACAATCTTTGTGTCTTTGCCATACTCATTACCACTTTGTTTGGCTGGAGCATCGTGTAATCTTTTGTTATTTAATCTCCCCTGCCCTCCAACCTATCACAGACCTTCTCCTTTGTTCTACCTGCCCCTCCCCTCTTTCCACTGTCTTAAAATCTCTTTCATTTCCACCCTTCTTCACTTCTGATGAAGGATCATTGACCTGAAGCGTTAACTCTGTTTCATTCCACAGATGCTTCCTTACCTGCTGAGCACTTATTTGATTTTATTTCAGATTTCCAGCATCTGCAGTATTTGGCTTTTGAATTAATTGCTTCCTTTTGTTTGTTTCTCACTAGGCAGAAAAAATTGCCTCTCAGATGATCACTGAAGGGCGAATGAATGGGTTTATTGATCAAATTGATGGAATTGTCCACTTTGAAAGTAAGTGCATTTCTTCTGAAATTTTTCCTGTTTCTATATTTTGGGTTTTCATAACACATAGAATCCTACACGTTTAAATTTAGATGCTGACCTCAGGCAAATCTACTCACAAAAACTAACGTTCACTGTTTTGGGAATTTTCCCCTTTTTCCAACAACAGTTTAAATTTAGTACCAAGACAAGGGGGATATCTTGGCGTGCAGCAGCAGTGATTTAGCAAGCAGCTAGGCAATCAATCACATTGCAATATACATATACAGCAAACCAGGAATTTGAAAGCACTTAAAATCTTTCACTTTTTATTTTAATTTTCAGAAAGTGAAATAAATGTATGACTGTATTGCGATCGAAGCTAAAATAAAGGCTAATGGGCTTTAAAAATGTTATGTTTTTATATCTTTTTTTGAAATTTTTTAAATCATTGTGGAGACACTTAACATTTCACAAATATAAAATTAACCAGTCAGGGTTACTAAGGCCGTTTTGCAGTAATTTTGAATTTTGTATGCTATTTAAAAGCTCCGTTACACCCCATTCAGCAAGGTGTAACTTTTTTTTAAGGGCTTTTATAGTGGGACAAACAATGTATAAGTGGAAGTTCTCATCAATTCGTGGTTGAAATGGAGATTGCCGTCTGAGAACTTCGAAAGTGCACCCTTTGGAACAACGTAGACTCTCAGGCAGCAACTCTGGAGTTCTGTGTTACTCGGAGCATGCCCAGACTCTCAAAGTTACCACCAGTTTCAGTGGACTCATGGTGGCCATGCTGACAGTTTCGCCAACATTATCAGAGCAAAACCTGCTTGATAGTATAATATGTCAGGGTATAGCTGCCTATTGTTTTCAATACAGCAAACTCCCACCTGTTATAGATTAAGGATATTTTGAAAGATATTAGATCAGGTCTTGCTGGAAAAATTATGCTAACAATTGCTAATGGCTTATGTCATTATTGATACATAAATTTGTCAGCAAATTGAGGGAATTAAGAGATAACAGTATGAGTTGCAAACCTCCTGAATTTGCTGGTGCATTTAGAATTATAGAGTCATAGAAATCTACATCACAGAAAAAGGTCCATCAGCCCATCGAGTCTGTACCAGTCAAACAAGTACCTTACTATTCTAATCCCATTTTCCAGCACTAGGCCCATAACCTTGTATGCCATGGCATCACAAGTGCACATCCAAATATTTCTTAAATGTTATGAGGGTTTCTGCCTCTACCACCCTTTCAGGCAGTGAGTTCCAGATTCCCACCACCCTCTGGGTGAAAAAATTCTTCCTCACATCCCTCTAAACCTCCTGCCCCTAACCTCAAATCTATGCCCCCTGGCTATTGATCCCTCCACCAAAGACATAAGTTCCTTCCTGTCTACCCTATCTATGCCCCTCATAATTTTATACACCTCAATCATGTCCCCCCTCAATCTCCTCTGCTCTGGGGAAAATAACCCCAGTCTATCCAATCTTTCCTCATAACTAAAAATCTCCAGCCCAGGCAACATCCTGGTAAATCTCCTCTGCACTCTCTAGTGCAATCACGTCCTTCCTATATTCCAGATTCCAGAACTGCACGCAATACTCTAGCTGTGTTTTAAGCCATGCTCATAGCATCATACCTTTAGCCATCCCATTATTTCTAAGAACCTGCTAGATTTCCACATTAATTGCCTAATAAACCCGCCTCAGAAAGTTAAATTGATAATTAAGAGCGTAAGTACCCCTTGAACAATATAATTATTAATGTAATGCCAATCAATCTCTCTGGCCCAGAAAGGAAACAATTTAAAATAAAACAAAAAACACTGGAAAAACTCAGGTCTAACAGCATCTGTGGAGAGAAAGACAGAGTTAACCGTTTCAAGTCCGGATGACTCTTCTTCATAACTGGTTTGTCTAACGTGTGAGTCCAGACCCACAGCAATATGATTGGCTCTTAAATGCCCTCTGGAATGGCCTAGGAAGCCACTCGGTTGTATCAAACCACTACAGAAAAGTTAATAAGGAGTGAAACCGGAGGGACCACCTGATATCGACCTTGGCAAAGCCAGTCCTATTGACCTTGCAAAGTCCTCCTTACTAACGTTTGGGGTCTTGCGCCAAGATAGGGAGAGCTGTCCCACAGATTAATCAAGCAACAGCCTAACAGAGTCATGCTCACAGGATTATACCTTACAGACAATGTACCAGAAACCGCCATCACAATCCTTGGGTATGGCCTGGCCCACCAGAAGGACAGACCCAGCAGAGGTGGTGACGTGGTATACAGTTGGGAGGGAATAGCCCTGGGAGACCTCGGCATTGACTCCGGACTCTGTGAAGTCTCCTGGCATCAGGCCAAACATGGGCAAGGAAACCTCCTATTGCTTAACACCTACTGCTCTCCCCTCCTCAGCCTATGAATCAGTACTCCTCAATGTGTAACACCACTTGGAAGAAGCACTGACTGCAGCAAAGACACAGAATGCACTCTGGGTGGGGGACTTAAATGTCAATCACCAAGAGTGGCTCAGTAGCACCACTGCTGACTGAGCTAGCCAAGTCCTCAAGGATATAACTGCTAGGCTGAGTCTGCAGCAGGTGGTGAGGGAACCAAAAAGAGGGAAAAACCTACCTGAGCTCATCCTCACCAGGATGCATCTGTCCATGACAGCATTGGTAGGAGTTTTTTAAAAATTCTTTCATTGGATGTGGGCATTGCTGACTAGCCCAGCATTTTTATTGCCTATTCCTAATTGCCCTTGAGAAGTTGATGGTGGACCACCTTCTTGAACTGCTGCAGTCTTTGGTGTAGGTACACCTACAGCGCTGTTAGGGAGGGAATTCCAGGATTTTGACCCAGCCACAGTAAAAGAAAGGTGATGAAGTTTCAAGTCAGGATGGTGTGGGCTTGGAGGGGTTTTTGCAGGTGGTGGTGTTCCCATGCATCTGCTGCCCTTGCCCTTCTAGGTGATAGAGGTTATGGGTTTGGAATGTGCTGTCACAGGAGCTTGGTGAGTTGTTGCAATACATTTTGTAGATGGTACATACTGCTGCTGTGTGTCGGTGGTGGAGGGAGTGAATGTTGGAAGTGGCGGATGGGCTGCCAATCAAGTGGGCTGCTTTGTCTTGGATGTTGTCGAGCATCTTGAGTGTTAATGGAGCTGCACTCATCCAGGCAAGTGGAGAGTATTCCATCAAACTCCTGACTTGTGCCTCGTAAATGGCCTGGAGTGACCACTACACAGTGCTTGTGGTGACGAAGTCCCATCTTTACATTGAGGACACCATCCATCATGTTGTTTGGCACTACTGCTGCCTAAATGGAATAGATTTCAATCAGATCTAGCAACTCAAGACTGGGCATCCATGAGGCACTATGGGCCATCAGCAACAGCAGAATTGTACTGAACCACAATCTGTAGCCTCATGGCCTGGCATATCATGCACACTACCATTACCACCAAGCTGGGGGATCAATCCTAGTTAGATGAAGAGTGCAAGAGAGCATGCCAGGTACAGCACCAGGCATACCTAAAAATGAGGTGTCAACCTGGTGAAGCTATAGCACAGAACTATTCATATGCCAAACAGAATAGCAGCATATGTTAGACCGATCTAAGTGATCACACAACCAACAGATCAGATCAAAGCTCTGCAGTCCTGCCACATCCAACTCACTGGAGGTGAAGGAGGCTCGACGAATACCCCACCCTCAATAGTGGGAGAGCCCAGCACATCAGTGCAAAAGATAAAGTTGAAGCATTTGCAGCCATCTCCAGCCAGAAGTGCCGAATAAATGATCCATTTTGGCCTCCTGAGGTTCCCACCATCATAGATGTCAGTCTTCAGCCAGTTCAATTCACTTCACGTCATATCAAGAAACGGCCGAAGACATTGGATACTGCAAAGGCAATGGACCGTGACAACATTCCAGCAATAGCACTGAAGACTTGTGCTCCAGAACTAGACGTGCCCTAGCCAAGCTGTTCCAGTGCAGCTGCGACACTGGCAATTACCCAGCAATGTAGAAAATTTCCCAGGCATTCCCTGTCCACAAAAAGCAGGACAAATCCAACCCAGCCAATTACTACCCCATCAGTCTACTCTCCATCATCAGCAAACTGATGAAAAGTGTAGTCAAATGGCACTTACTCAGTAATAACCTGCTCACTGACACTCTGTGTTCTGCCATGGTCACTCGGCCCCTGACCTCATTACAGCCTTGGTCCAAACGTGGACTATAGAGCTGAACTCAAGAGCTGAGGTGAGAAAGACTGTCCTTTACATCATGGCAGCATTTGGCAGTGTGTGGCATCAAGGAGACCTAGCACAAGTGGAGTCAATAGAAATCGGTGGGAAAACTCTCCATTAGTTGGAGTCAAAGCTAGCACAAAGGAAGATGGTTGGAGCTGTTGGAGGTCAATCATCTCGGTCCCGGAACATCACTGCAGGAGTTCCTCAGGGTAGTGTCCTCGGCCCAACCATCTTCAGCTCCTCCATCAATGACCTTGCCTCCATCATAAGCTCAGAAGTGAGGATGTTTGCTGATGATTGCACAATATTCAGCACCATTCACGACTCTTCAGATACTGAAGCAGCCCGTGTCCATACACTGCAAGATTGGGACAACATTCGGACTTGGGTTGATAAGTGACGTAACATTTGTGCCACACAAGTCCCAGGCAATGGCCGTTTCCAACAAAAGGGAATCTAACCATCTCTCCATGGCAATCAGTTTATTACCATTACTAAATCCTTGACTATCAACATCCTGATACCATATATCAGAAGCTGAACTGAACCAGTGGCTACAGAAGCAGGTCAGAGACTGGAAATTCTGTGTTGAGTAATTCACCTCTTAACTCCCAAAACCTGTCCACCATCTACAAGGCGCAAGCCAGAAGTGTGATGGAATACTCACCACTTGCCTGGATGAGTCAGCTCAAATAACATTCAAGAAGCTCGACACCATCCAGGACAATGCAGCCCGCTTGATTGGCCCGCATCCACCATCTTAAACATTCACTCCCTGCATCACTGATGCGCAGTGGCAGCAGTGTGTACCATCTACAAGATGTACTGCAGCAATTCACCAACACTCTTTCAACAGCACCTTCCAAACCCGTGACTGCTACCAAGTAGAAGGACAAGGGCAGCAGATGCATGGGAACACATTCCCTTTCAAGCCACACACCATCCTCACTTAGAAATATATTGCCGTTCCTTCACTGTTGCTGGGTCAAAATCCTGGAACTCCCTCCCTATCAGCACTGTGGGTGTACCTACATCAGATGGACTGCGGCGGTTCAAGAAGGCGGCTGACCATCACATTCTCAAGTACAGTTAGGAATGGGCAGTAAATACTGGCTGAATGCCCCCATCCTATTAAAGTATAAATATAAAAAAAAATCTTGCTGGTAGCTCAAAACAGAATAGACATCAAACCTGGAACCTTCCCATTTAGTATGGCTAAACTATATGCTGCCTTTATGAAAAGAGCCACTAGGAAAATTAATTTACATTTTGTAATAATTAATTTCTTTACTTTTGAAAGAATTAAAATTTTTGGAGAGATTGCAGTTGAAGAAGACAATGCAGTTTTCCTAAGTTTCTTGTGGAAAAAATAATCTTAGCAATATTGAATTATAGTTGTAGATTTATGAAGTTTCACATAAGTACAGAGTACACTATTGCTTACTTTCCTGAAAATTTTAATGATGCTGGAAATTGAGTATATCCGTGTACACAGAGTGCTTATTTCTGTCATGATCTCCACTATTTTTATTTTTATTTTTTAGTGCTATTGTGGAAGCAGCAAGCCTTTTTATACAAAATGGTATTTTTTAATGGGTATGTTCTGCGCAGCAACTTTGACAGTTAATTTGCTTATAATTCATTAAAATTATTTAAATCTTGGTGCATTTGCAAATGGAATTTTTTAAAAATCCATAAAATTTTGAAAGTGAGTTTACTTCGGGAAAGAGGTCACTGTGTTAGTAAAATGAGCTTAATTGATGGCTGTGTTTTTATGTATTTTGGAAATCTTAGTTGGTTAACACATGAGAGTTCCAGGTGAAGAAAAAACTCTGGAGAGAATTAATGGTCAAATATCCATAAATGTAAATGAATAAAATAACATATTAATCATATTCTTTATACATATTTTAAGTGTAAGGTATATTTCTGATGCAATTTATTAATGGATGCACCTAGCATGGAATGATTTGAATTGATTCATTTTTCTCACTAAAATGTGTAATTTCCCTCTGCCTTCACCAACCAGTCTATTTTCTTCTCAAGTAGAGACAAGAAATTGCCATTAGCTATGCCCATGCTGATTTCCGATATGGCAATGCATTATGTTCTTCAGCATTTAACAATACTACTGATTTTAAACCAATTATTTCCATTCTCCCCCTTCCTCCCAATTCACTTACCCATTTTGGATGGAGTACTCTCATTTCACAACTTGACTAACAGCTAACTAGGCACCTCCATTGAAAACAAAAGTTTAAATGCCAGAAGAATCTCATTTGAAGTACATCCAAACTGCTGAATAGAATATACAAGAAATGGACTAATTTAATTGGTAATAATTAATTTAGTCTGGTAGTTTGGGGTAGGAGAGAAAAATGGAAGAGATTACTTATGTTTTAAAAAAAACGTAATGATTAAAGTGATTTTTTTAAATTGGAAGGAAGGTAGCATTAAGATAATCTATAGTGGCTGATATTAGCTTATCAGAGGTGAGTTCATCTGTCATCTGAACCAAGGTCCAGGGAACAGTGATTGAGCTGAAATGAGTGCATGTTATGTGTTTTTTATCCCCTCACTCAGTCAGTGAGGTGAGGGGAGTGTGCAAACTTTAATATACAATAGATTTTCTGGCCTCTTGAGTTGCACAGAAGAAAAACAAATATTTGAATTAAAGTTTCTTTAACTACCTTTTAATTTTTTTCCCTTCTAATTTTCGCCCTTTCCTGGTTTCTTCTGATGCTGGGAAATTGTTATGGCCTTTCTTGTACCTCACCTAAGTGACATTGTTCTTGTGATAACTTGGATTAGTTGACTGATTTAATCCAGTTCCAGGAGAGGTCAGTAGATAACGGTCAAGACTTGCTGCTTTGACTGATTTCATTCCCCTTTCTGTAGGTCATTAAGACTGGGTGCTAGGGTCAATTGATATTTTCAAGACTGAGATTTTTATTGGATAAGGGTATCAAGGGATGTGGAGCAAAGTTGGGTAAATGGAATTAAGTATATGGTGGCCATGATCTGATTGAAAAGGGAATAGGCTCAAGGGGTTCACTGGTACTTATCTTAGTATGTAACTTGCCTGCTGCCCCTGCTTCACATTGTCATAACTAACATCAGAAACCTACTGTTAGGAGAAGTCACAATTTTATCATTCTGGCACAATACATTGGTACACCAGCACTCTTCAAGCAACACATCTTTTGTTATTGGAGTAGTTGACTAGTACATTCTATCTATCTCTTATTCTTACAGCTCGTGAAGCTTTGCCCACATGGGACAAACAGATCCAGTCCCTTTGTTTCCAAGTGAATAATCTACTGGAAAAGATCAGCCAGGCTGCCCCCGAGTGGACAGCACAGGCAATGGAAGCTCAGATGTCACAGTAATAACTCCAACCAAATTTATGGAATTGCAGCCGCCATCAAGATTCCAAGATTCAGTTGTCCCTGTATTTAAAATATTGAATTTGTTTCTTCCAGAACTTAATTTGCAGTTGTGGTTATTTAAAGTCTTTATACAAGAATAGGAAGCTCACTTCCACTGTGTCTGCATTGAATTTGGAAGTATTTTCTTCAATTACACTGGATCCAAAATAGCACCATAGTCACTATTAAAGGGGGTTCTGTTTGTGAATGTAGCAATGAGATTTGTTTCTGGTGAGTTTGGTTGCTCTTTGTTGAAGGACTGTAGCCCAGTTTGTTATCAAACAGTGTGGTTTAATTAGGAAGCTGCAAACCTTTATTTTTGACCCTCTATCAAAGGAAGTCAATTCATATTCTTTGAGAATTGTTTGCCGAACTCTGAAGAAAAAAATGGATCGAATCTGAGCTAACACAGCTTGTCATTCAAGAAAATAAACCCTTAAAGCAGTCAGTGGCACTAACTGTATTACTTTGAGTGTCATCTTTTTCCACTGAATTAACTGTATATTTAAAAAGCCCCTTTGCCTTTGCTATTGCGATGACAAAACTGTTTTTGTTTTACAGATTTTCTTTTTTAAAAAAAAAATAAAATGTTGATTTTTCTTTTGCTCTTCAAGATGACTGATGTTCATGTTTACGAATGAAACATTTTTTCCATTAGTTCTATTTATGGTATTTATTTATTTATTTAGTTGGTTAGTTAGTTGGTTAGTGTGTGCAGAGTCACAGAGTCAAGTAATAGCCCTGTCAGTGGCTAAGTGGTGTTCTTTAATCCTGCCTTCAAGTTCAATCAGTGGACAGTCCTCAACAATGTGAGTTACTGATTGGACTTGAGATAGTTGAATATCTGATATTTGAGGAAGTAAGAAACACAGGTAGTGGGAAGAATGGTATGGGGAAATGCAGTCAGAGGTGAGGAAATGAAATAAAGTTGACTAGTTAGCAGAAACACTGCAACCTGTATGTGGGTGAAGTTGGAAAGGAGGTGAACTTGACCTTTAGGAAGGGGAGATGCAGCCAGTTAATTTACTGCTAAGTTGGGGGAGGGGACCTCTGATTCCTGCTCAGGTCAGTGGACCCCTATGTTCAAAGGATAAGCAGATGTAGTGGCTTATTAAGAAGGGAATTTATGGTTCATGTCCTAGTTTAATTTTTGCCAATTGTTTCCCTGATGCTGTAGCTTCAAGAATTCTTGCTGCTTGGACTCGCTGTTATCCTTCAAGAATTTTAAGGGGCTCTGTTTCTCTTTCTTCAATATAGAGGTTTGTTTCCACTCATGGGCCACATTCCTTTGTGTATTCATGAACGCACACCCTGAAGTACTTTTACTTTGATTTCAATTTAAAGGTGCAATCATTGAAATTGGATTAAATATACTACTCTTTTCATTTGTCTTTTTTTTGATACCATAAGTACTGATTGTTTTCTGAGACAATTATTTATTCAGAGCACCTTTTGGGGTAATACACAACATTAGGTGGTGCATCAGTCTTTTCAAAAGTCACATAATAGTGACTTGACAGCTCCACTTACCAAGACAACACTACTGAAATCCTGAAACCACTTATCTTCTGAGGGAAAGTTCTGCATAAATATATCCTGATTCTCAAAGCCAATTAATCAAAATTCAGAATATTTTTCCATCCCCAGGTGTGTTACTCAGCTTTAGCCTGCTGCCCTGCACAGATGATGAACACCTACCTTTGTCTTAGTAACACACTGACTCTTGTATCCCATTAAATATTTGATCATCTAAGTATGTGTTTATGCCCGTTATAACCCACCAGCTTTTTGTTCCACTTATTCACTACTCTATGTGGATAAGAAGCTACTTTAAGTCTCTGATCTTATTTTAAGGCATACTATTGTTAGACCCATGTCCTAAACTCTTGCAGATTGGAAGGTAGCAAATGTAACTCCGCTATTTAAGAAAGGAAGGAGAGAGAAAACAAGGAATGACAGACCTCCTGACAGTGGTAGGGAGTATGCTAGAATCTATTATAAAGGATGTGATAACTGGACACTTAGAAAATAGTGATAGGATTGGGCAGAGTCAACATGAATTTATGAGATGGAAATCATGTTTGACAAACCTGTTGGAGTTTTTTGAGGATGTAACTAGCAGAATAAGTAAGGGAGAACCAGTGGATGTGGTGTTTTTGGATTTTCAGAAGGCTTTAATAAGTTCCCATGCAAGAGGTTAGTAAGCAAAGTTAGAGTACATGGGATTGTGGGTTATATACTGGTATCGATTGAGAATTGGTTAACAGACAGAAGACAGTGTTGGAATAAATGTCTCATTCACATGTTGGCAGGCTGTGGCTCATGGGGTACTGAAAGGATCAGTGCTTGGGCCCCAGCTATTCACAATCTACACCAATGATTTGGATATGGGGACCAAATGTAATATTTCCATGTTTTTGTGGGCGATGCAAAACTTGGTGGGAATGTGAGTTGTAAGGAGGATGCAAAGAAGCTTAAAGGGGATTTAGGAAGGCTAAATGAGTAGACAAGAACATGGCAGATGGAAGATAAGGTGGAAAAATGTGAAGTTATCCACTTTGGTAGGAAAAACAGAAATGCAGAGTATTTCTTGAATTGTGAGAGATTGGGAAGTGTTGATGCCCAAAGGGACCTGGGTTTCCTTGTTCATAAGTCACTGACAGCTAACATGAAGGTGGAACAAGCAATTAAAGGCCAACATACCATTTGCTGCCTTATTGCAAGGGGATGAGAGTACAGGAGTAAAGAAGTCTTGTTACAATTGTATAGTGCCTGCACTTGGAGTATTGTGTGCAGTTTTGGTCTCCTTGCCTGAAGAAAGATACACTTGCCATGAAGGAAGTGCAACAAAGGTTCACCAGACTGATTCCTGTGGTGGGAGAATTGTCTTATCGTGAGAGATTGAGGAAATTGAGCCTATGTTCTATAGCGTTTAGAAGAATCAGAGGTGATCTCATTAAAGCATACAAAATTCCTTCAAGGCTTGACAGGTTAGATGCAGGAAGGATGTTTCCCCTGCCTGAAGGGGATCTAGTACCAGGGGCCACAGTCTCAGGATAAGAGGCTGGCCATTTAGGACTGAGATGAGGGGAAATTTCTTTACTCAGAGGGTGTTGAATCTTTGGAATTCTCTACCCCTGAGGGCTGTGGAGGCTCAGTCATTGCCTACATGCAAGGCAGGGATCAATAGATTTTTAGATAATAAAGATATCAAGGGTTAAGGGGATAGTGTGGGAAAATGGCTTTGAGATAAAGATCAGCTACGATCTATTTGAATGGCGGAGCAGGTTCGAGGGGCCAAATGGCCTACTCCAGCACTGATCATAGAACACAGGAACATGGTAAATAGGAGCAGAAGTCAAATAGCTTGCCTGATTCTGCAGCAGCCATCCCCCCAAGCTTTCTTTCTGTGATTAAAATCAAATTAAGTCCAACAAATCACCCCTCATGATGTAGAAGTTCTAAATCCTTCCTGATGATTCAAGCTGTATTTTGCCTAGATTCTAAGGGGCCATTATGTAGCCCCTCTAGTGCAGTAACCTGGCAGAAGTGCAGCAGAAAGCTTGCAATAGAACCTTGCCCTAGTCTTTCTGTCTGACCTTGTGAGGTAGGAGGGGACTCTGCTCATCCTATATTAAGCTACTGATGTAGGCAGGGGCAGAGAGTCTGAAAATCAGAGCTTGCACATTTCCAATCTCTGAGCTATAGACTCATAGATGTTTACAGCACAGAAGGAGCCATTCAGCCCATTGTGTCTGCTCTGGTCAGCAAAGATCTGACAACACTAAGCCCATTTCCCAGTTCTTGGCCCATAGCCCTGGAGGCTATGGCAATGCAAGTGAATACCTAAATACTTCTAAATAAATGTTGCGAGAGTTTCTGACTCAACTGCCCTTTCAGGCAGTGAGTTCTAGATTCCCATCACCCCCTGACTGAACAACTCGCTCCTCAACTCCCCTCTTAGCCTTCTACCTCTGACCTTAAGTCTATACCCGCTGGTTATTGACCCCTCTACTAATGGAAAAAATGCCTTCCTATCCATCCTATCTTTGCCTTTCATAATCTTATACACCTCTATTAGGTCTCCTCTCAACCTTTGCTGTTCCAAGGAAAATAACCCCAGCCTATCCAATCTTTTCTCATAGCTCAGACCCTCGAGCCCAGGCAGCACCCTGG